>NC_036848.1:23714292-23766523 GCF_002910315.2 Salvelinus sp. IW2-2015
CCCAACGGGAGTACCGCCACTTCCTGCCTCCTGCTGACTCCCGCTAGCCTGGACTTCCTTCTCGTTTTCTGTTTCTTCCTCTCAGGCCTCCCCAACGGGAGTACCGCCACTTCCTGCCTCCTGCTGACTCCCGCTAGCCTGGACTTCCTTCTCGTTTTCTGTTTCTTCCTCTCAGGCCTCCAGGCTGCCCTTTCTCCCTGACAACAACAACACAAGACTCCAACAACGGCATAGATTTGACTTTGAAATGACTTTGTAGTGCTTTATACTTTATTGCGCCACGAAAGGCTGCAATATCGTTAAATCCGACAGACACAGTAATAAAGCATATAGCATCCTCTTCCCTCACACATCCCCTAATACCGCATTCAGCTCACAGCACTAGCGACATGCTTAATTTGTTTATACTGTAGTTCATGAGCTGTAAAGTAAACTATTAGTGCTTAATGATAGGGAATACGTGTCACTGCTATCTAAGAGATGTATAAAAGGGGCTTTGGCAATGCCSCATTCCACTACTGTGCCTGATGTGTTTCTTTATGTATATGTAAATACGTCGGCAAACAAACCCCTCTTCCCAGTGCCTCGTTAATTAGCAGCTGGAGAGAACAGCAAAACAGTTTACTTGACAAATGTTTTTACAAGGTGATTCTCTCCTAGTCTGAAGCTTAATTGCACATTAGTTGATCTTGATGTAGGATCCCGGGGCTATGGTTGGAGCCGGTATCATTTATATTAGGTTGTGCACTCTCGACTCTCCCTCCATTCCCTTCTCACCCCTCGCTGATTCTCGCTTTATTCTAATTTACGGTCTGCGCTACAGTCTCGCTGTAACTGTTTGTTGTGAAGTGACATGACATCAGTGAGCCTGCGGAGATGAACTCGCACCCCATTCCGGCCAGATGAAAGAATACCTAGCTTAGCGGCGTGGCCACTCAATTGCTAGTCGACTGGGTTTGCGCTTAGAAAAGCAGTCAAGCCTTTGACAGTTTGCTCTCACTCTTTTTTTCAGCTCATTTTTAGCCTGGTCTGGATCGGGCTAAGCTAATGACGACTCAGAGGAGGACTAGGGGGACTGTGGCGGCGTTCGCTCCTCCTGAACTACAGAAAKTAAAATGAAGGCCAGGAAACACAAACAGACCTCTCTAATTGGACTGCAGAACCGCTGAAGAGGAGCAACTAAGGAAACCTTCCCGAAATTAGGAAATGGAGGTCACGACACAGAGCACTGTAATATGACTTTTACTTTGCAGTTGAGACACAAGACCAATAAGTTGCAAAGGGAGACTGCTCTCTGGGCAATATTTAAGTTTATCATGGCTGGTGTGGAATAGTGTTTTAAAAAGACCAATTGACAAGTACAAAGACGATGCGATAATGATTTKATGATGCAGTTATATCATAAATGAAGCTGTCTTGTATCTAATATTGGACATTGCTTAAGTAAAGATATTTTGTATTAGATGTCAGACTAATTATTTATTTACCATAGCTCGGAGCCTATGTAACTACATTCCACACACATTCAGTGTCATGCTGTAATGAACATACACTTGCCCTCTCTCGCTATAATGTCTTAAGGGTGCAACTTTGTGACTCAAGCTTATACTGTAGGTCACTTGTGTTTGTCATTGATCAATTAATATTTTCTCATGACACCATAAGACCCTGGATATACATGAACTGTACAGGACATTACTTCCCATCTGGCTGTCTCCCATACTATAAAGCCATGGCACATTTTGGTAACACTTTACTTGACACCCAGKRGCATAACACGTTATGACATGGTCATAACCATGTCATAACAATGTCATGACCCATATATTTACACCTTTTGTGACATATTGCACTATTTTATGGCTGGTAATGACACCTACATAAGAGTGTAAAAACCAACATTTATTCAAAAGAGTTTTTTCCCTGATAAGAAGTTTCCTTTCGTTTGAAAGTTCGTYTTAAATCCTTTTTTGTTGTTGTAATTAATTGTCTTCAGTCATGTTTTTTTTYCATCATATTTAAAAGAAAATACACTTTATGACACTGCCATGAAGCATTATGACCATTCTGTGTCACTTCACTTGGATTAAGAAAATACACGTTATGAGACGATCAAGAAGGAATTTTGACCATTATAATCATGTAAGCCAGATATGCCTATCACGTACATGCCCTTACAGTTGAAGTCGGAAGTTTACATACACTTAGGTTGGAGTCATTAAAAGTCGTTTTTCAACCACTCCACAAATTTCTTGTTAACAAACTATAGTTTTGGCAAGTCGGTTAGGACATCTACTTTGTGCATGACACAAGTAATTTTTCCAACAATTGTTACCGACAGATTATTTCACTTATAATTCACTGTATCACAATTCCAGTGGGTCAGAAGTTTACATACACTAAGTTGACTGTGCCTTTAAACAGCTTGGAAAATTACAGAAAATGATGTCATGGCTTTAGAAGCTTCTGATAGGCTTATTGACATCATTTGAGTCAGTTGGAGGTGTACCTGTGGATGTATTTCAAGGCCTACCTTCAAACTCAGTACCTCTTTGCTTGACATCATGGGAAAATCAAAAGAAATCAACCAAACAAGTCTGGTTCATCCTTGGGAGCAATTTCAAAACCCCTGAAGGTACCACGTTCATCTGTACAAACAATAGAACTCAAGTATAAACACCATGGGACCACGCAGCTGTCATACCGCTCAGGAAGGAGACGCRTTCTGTCTCCTAGAGATTAACGTACTTTGGTGCGAAAAGTGCAAATGAACACCAGAACAACAGCAAAGGACCTTGTGAAGATGCTGGAGGAAACAGGTACAAAGTATCTATATCCACAGTAAAACGAGTCCTATATCGACATAACCTGAAAGGCCGCTCAGCAAGGACGAAGCCACTGCTCCAAATCCGCCAGAAAAAAAACAGACTACAGTTTGCAACTGCACATGGGGACAAAGATAGTACTTTTTGGAGAAATGTCCTCTGGTCTGATGAAACAAAAATATAACTGTTTGGCCACAATGACCATCGTTATGTTTGTAGGAAAAAGGGGGAGGCTTGCAAGCCGAAGAACACCATCCCAACCATGAAGCACGAGGGTGGCAGAATCATGTTGTGGGGGTGCTTTGCTGCAGGAGGGMCTGGTGCACTTCACAAAATAGATGGCATCATGTTAAAAAAATTATGTCGATATATTGAAGCAACATCTCAAGACATCAGTCGGGAAGTTAAAGCTTGGTCACAAATGGGTCTTCCAAATGGACAATGACACCAAGCATACTTCGTAGCAACTACTTTGTAGCAAAATGGCTTAAGGACATCAAAGCCAAGGTATTGGAGTGGCCATCACAAAGACCTGACCTCAATCCTATGGAAAATTTGTGGGCAGAACTGAAAAAGCGTATGCGAGCAAGGAGGCTGCAAACCTGACTCAGTTACACCAGCTCTGTCAGGAGGAATGGGCCACAATTCACCCAATTTATTGTGGGAAGCTTGTGGAAGGCTACCCAAAACGTTTGACCCAAGTTAAACAATTTAAAGGCAATGCTACCAAATACTATTTGAGTGTATGTAAACTTCTGACCCACTGGGAATGTGATGAAAGAAATAAAAGCTGAAATAAATCATTCTCTCTATTATTCTGACRTTTCACATTCTTAAAAGAAAGTGGTGATCCTAACTGACCTAAGACAGGGACTTTTTACTGGGATTAAATGTCAGGAATTGTGAAAAACTGAGTTTAAATGTATTTGGCTAAGGTGTATGTAAACTTCCGACTTCAACCGTATATCAGTCATCAGTCAGAAAGAGTGTGTCTTGACCTGCTCCTGATATCTGCTCCTGCATTTAACCCAGTCATTAGCAACAGAGCATTGGGGTAGGTGCATGTCTGACATCAATGTGTGCCAATTACAATGATAATTTCACATGGTMAAAAAAATTATAATTGTATAACAATGTTGCGACATAAGCTATGGTGTAATGGAATGTTTCGCCTTGTGTGGTAGTTTTTGTGCGTTTTGACACTCTTATGTAGGTGTCATAACCAGCCATAAAATAACACTATATGTCACAACAGGTGTAAATATATCTCTCATGACAGTGTTTTATGACCATATTATAACAAGTTATGTCAGCTGCTATGACACATGACATGGTTATGACCGTGTCATAATGTGTTATGACGCTGGGTGTCAAGTAAAGTGTTACCCACACTTTTAAAAATGTGAATGCTCCGCATGTTCAAAATGACACACAACTTTTTGTTTTAGTCATATGACATTTACCTACCTACATATAATTCCAAGAATCTGTGGTTGTTCCATGCATTGTTTGGCAATTGTTTGTGTTTTTCTTATCTGAGTGGGAGGTTTCCTTGCCAGCGAGGTTGGTTGTGGCAATACATATTAAGTGGTTACCCTGAGGAGGAAGAAGAGATCCAATAACACACTGTTCTACTGTCTGAAGAAGGAGGACAACGGGAATTTCATCAGCTTCAAGACTGGAGGGAAACTAGGGAAGGCTCAGGGATTACAGCCTCCCATCATTTCATATGAGGAACAAAGTGAAAATGGCCGAAGATACCGGCGGCAAACAATTCATGTTTGTCACCTGGTTCTACTCCCCGGGTGCTTTATTTCCTTATCAGCCACTCGCAGCTCCCCCACCGGCTGCATTGTTTTCACCTCACCTCTGAGAATCTGAGGCCCCAGACGTCCACCACTGAGCCCACATTCACATAGCCCGCAGCTTGGCTGAGCTGAGCAGCAGCAAAATCTGTTTTGTTTTTAATTAACCACTCTGTGGTTCACACGGTCGTAACATTTCTCAAATGACTGCCTCGCCTGGTTCACCAACTACATCTCAGASAGAGTTCAGTGAGTCAAATCGGAGGGCCTGTTGTCCGGACCTTTGGCAGTCTCTATGGGGGTACCACAGGGTTCAATTCTCCGGGGTGACTCTTTTCTCTGTATATATCAACGATGTCGCTCTTGCTGCGAGTGATTCCCTGATCCACCTCTACGCAGACGACACCATTCTGTATACATCTGGCCCTTCTTTGGACACTGTGTTAACTAACCTCCAAACGAGCTTCAATGCCATACAACACTCTTTCCGTGGCCCCCAACTGCTCTTAAACGCTAGTAAAACCAAATGCATGCTTTTCAACCGTTCGCTGCCCGCACCCRCCCGCCCAACTAGCATCACTACTCTGGACGGTTCTGACTTAGAATATGTGGACAACTACAAAWACCTAGGTGTCTGGCTAGACTGTAAACTCTCMTTCCAGACTCATATTAAACATCTCCAATCCAAAATTAAATCTAGAATAGGCTTTATATTTTGCAACAAAGCCTCCTTCACTCACACCGCCAAACATACCCTCCATAAAACTGACTATCCTACCGATCCTCGACTTCAGCGATGTCATTTACAAAATAGCTTCCAATACTCATCTCAGCAAACTGGATGCAGTCTATCACAGTGCCATCCGTTTTGTCACCAAAGCCCCTTATACCACCCACCACTGCGACCTGTATGCTCTAGTCGGCTGGCCCTCGCTACATATTCGTCGCCAAACCCACTGGCTCCAGGTCATCTATAAGTCTTTGCTTGTTAAAGCCTCGCCTTATCTCAGCTCACTGCTCACGATAACAACACCCACCCRTAGCACGCGCTCCAGCAGGTATATATCACTGGTCATTCCCAAAGCCAACACCTCCTTTGGCCGCCTTTCCTTCCAGTTCTCTGCTGCCAATGACTGGAACGAATTGCAAAAATCGCTGAAGCTGGAGATGTATATTTCATAGCCCATCTGTACATAGCCCATCTGTAAATATCCCACCCAACCTCATCCCCATATTGTTTTTATTTAAATTTTCCTCCTGACAGAGCTGGTGTAACTGAATCAGGTTTGTAGGCCTCCTTGCTTTCACACAATTTTTCAGTTCTGCCCACACATTTTCTATGGGATTGAGGTCAGGGCTTTGTGATGGCCACATCCAATTCCTTGACTTTGTTGTCCTTAAGCCAATTTGCTACAACTTTGTAAGTATGCATTGTCATTGTCCATTTGGAAGACCCATTTGCGGATGAACCAGACTTGTGGAGGGCTACAATTTTTTTTTCTGGTGTCTTGGCTGATTTCTTTAGATTTTCCCATGATGTCAAGCAAAGAGGCACTGAGTTTGAAGGTAGGCCTTCAAATACATCAAATTATGTCAATAAGCTTATCAGAATTGTATATAGATTCTCTTTTTTCTACCATGTTATTGACTTGTTTATTGTTTACTCCATGTGTAACTCTGTGTTGTTGTCTGTTCGCACTGCTATGCTTTATCTTGGCCAGGTCGCAGTTGCAAATGAGAACTTGTTCTCAACTAGCCTACCTGGTTAAATAAAGGTGAAATAAAATAAAAATAAATAAAGAAGCTTCTCAAGCATTGATATCATATTCTGGAATTTTCCAAGCTGTTTAAAGGCACAGTCAATTTAGTGTTTATAAACTTCTGACCCACTGGAATTATGATACAGTGAATTATAAGTGAAATAATCTGTCTGTAAACAATTGTTGGAAAAATGACTGTGTCATACACAAAGTAGATGCCTTAACTGACTTGCCAAGACTATAGTTTACATTTACATTTAAGTCATTTAGCTGACGCTCTTATCCAGAGCGACTTACAAATTGGAAAGTTCATACATATTCATCCTGGTCCTCCCGTGGGGAATGAACCCACAACCCTGGCGTTGCAAGCGCCATGCTCTACCAACTGAGCCACAACTGAGCCAAACATTAGTTTGTTATCAATACATTTTTGGAGTGGTTGAAAAACGAGTTTTAATGACTCCAACCTAAGTGTATGTAAACTTCCGACTTCAACTGTATATTAATTAGTATGAGCTAATGTAGTAGGCTGGACAATTACTYTCTGTAAACAGGGACCAGACATTCAAAAGATGAGAGAGAAGGGGATGCAGCCTGGTTCTCCGTCTAAACAGCTTGTGTTCCTAAAGTCAGAAAGGGATATCTGGGATTTACTTGGCATGACAATGGAGCAACATTTACACATTGTTTTAATGATGTAGCTGGTAGAGGCTGAAAATATTTTGTGAGGCATTCATCTGCCGAACTTCATATACGGCTCTTAGGCCAGGAGAAGTGAAATGAATCGCTCAAAGAAATGTACGCACCCTTTAATGGCTTATACCTCTTCCTCAGATCCCTCTCTTACGTTCCCTTTCACACTTACCCCTTTAGGCTATTTTGGTCAAGCCTTTGGAGGAGTATGATTACAAATGTATATTAGTTCAAGATTGACAGCAAACACCATTTGATGTGTGGGTTGGGGGTTGGTGGGTTTGTGGGCAGCTTTCAGACGGTTTCATGTGTGCTGGAGACAGAGATTATACTTCAGCGGGAGAGGGCGGAGAAGAGCGGATGGTCAGGGTGAGTGTTTGAGCGCAGCTCCCCCGACTCATCTTCTCTGTTTATTCCTACTACCCCTGCAAAATACATATTTTCCTCCACACACACACACAGACACACACACACACACACACAAACACACACAGACACACATTGAGTCAGAGAGATGCAGATATTCATACTGTACCAGTATCTCTGTGTTCAAGGTCGCCACCTCTGTCACTTTGGGAAGCTCCCTGGTCTGGGTCTTGATGTAACACCTCTGATGTTTGGCGAACCGGATACCTGTGATTCCCTTTGAGTGGAAAAAGCGAGATGGAATAACACAACATTCTGATACGTATCATTTATTATTTTGTCTGTGATGTGGCACAGCATAGTGATGGGGCGATATAATTTTCCAAAAACGTTTCTTCAGTCTCTTGAAGAAAAATCTAAGCTCTTAATAACTAACAGAAGTTAGAACCTAATGAGGGTGTCTCTTGATTTTCTTTATCTTTGTTTTTCTCCTTCTACCTCTTTTTTCTTCTACCTCCTTCTAGATTACAGCACATTCAAAGACAATTTAGCTCCCGCAACACAAACCTCACTTTCAGAAGAGATTGAGTAAAAAATGAGGGGTTCTTCCAGGCGAAACAATACTTGATAGACAGGATATCTCAAGCAGGAAAGCCAAGCGACGTATCCCAGGGCGAAGCAGCAGTGGCATCCCAAATGGCACCCTTTTCCCTTGATAGTGCCTTCGGAAAGCATCAACACCCCTTTTTCACATTTTGTTGTGTTGCAGCCTGAATTTAGAATTGATTCAATTGAGATTTGGTGTCACTAGCCTACACACAATACCCCACAATATCAAATGGGAATTATGTTTGTATTTCTTTTTTAACATTAATAAAAAATTAAAAGCTGAAATGTCTTGAGTCAATAAATATTCAACCCCTTTGTTATGGCAAGCCATAACAAATATATATAAAACATGTGCTTAATAATAATGACACATAATAAGTTCAATGGACGCACTGTGTGCAATAATAGTTTTCAACATGATTTTTGAATGACTGCCTCATCTTTGTACCCCACACATACAATTATCTGCAAGGTCCCTCAGTCAAGCAGTGACTGAGGGACCTTACAAAGCMTCGCAAAGAAGGGCACCTATTGCTTGATGGATTAAAAAAAAGCAGGCACTGAATATCCCTTTGAGCACGGTGAAGTTATTAATTACACTTTGGATGGTGTATCAATACACCCAGTCACTATAAAGACGCAGGCGTCTTTCCTAACTCAGTTGCCAGAGAGGTAGGAAACCGCTTAAGGATTTCACCATAAGGCCAATGGTGACTTTAAAACAGTTACAGAGTTGAATGGCTGTAATAGGAGAAAACYTATGATGGTTCAACGACATTGTAGTTACTCCCCAATACTATCCTAAATGACAGAGTGAAAGAAGGAAGCCTGACAGAATACAAATATTCCGAAACATGTATCCTGTTTGCAACAAGGAACTAAAGTAATAATACTGCAAAGTTAACAATTCACTTTTTGTCCTGATTACAAAATGTTATCTTTGGGGCAAATCCAACACAATTCATCATTGAGTACCACTCTTCATATTTTCAAGCATAGTGGTGGCTGCATCATGTTATGGGTATGCTTGTCATCGGCAAAGACAAGGCCAAATATACACTGGAGTTGCTTACCAAGACGATGTTGAATGTTCCTGAGT
Source organism: Salvelinus sp. IW2-2015 (assembly GCF_002910315.2). Taxonomy (NCBI): domain Eukaryota; kingdom Metazoa; phylum Chordata; class Actinopteri; order Salmoniformes; family Salmonidae; genus Salvelinus; species Salvelinus sp. IW2-2015. The sequence goes on from NC_036848.1 coordinate 23,723,450, forward strand.
GGCCTAGTTACAGTTTTGATTTAAATCGGCTTGAAAATCTGTGGCAAGACTTAAATGGCTGTCTAGCAATGATCAATAACCAACTTCACAGAGCTTGAAGATTTTTTAAAATAATAAATKTGCAAATATTGTACAATCCAGATGTGCAAAGCTCTTAGAGAAGCACCTAGAAAGACACCGCTGTAATTGCTACCAAAGGTGATTCTAACATGTATTGACTCCGGAGGTTGAATACTTATCTAGTCAAGATATATCAGTGTTTTATGATTCATATTTTTTCTTCCACTTTGACAGAGTATTTTGTGTACATTTTTCACACAATTTTTAAAATGTAAATCCATTTTAATCCCACTTTGTAACACAACAAAATGTGGAAAAAGTCAAGGGGTGTGAATACTTTCTGAAGTTACTGTATATGGCATAGGGTGATATTTGCAATGCATCCAGTGTTTCTACGGAGGCTGCCCCCGCTGAATTAGTCAGTCATAGGTTCCTGTCACTCTCTTAATCTGTGCAGCCTAGTGAAGAACCACTCTTTTCAGCTCCATTGATGATCCCCCACCTTGTGGAATGCAGGGCCTTTTCAATTTGACGACGACAGGAGAACGCCTATTTCAACAAAGCAGACATATCTGTTAATTATCTTTGTGTGCAATTATCTGTTTGACTAAGTAGTTCTGCTGGAATAAGTCTGAAAGCCCACGAAAGCATATGAGATTGTAACTCGTGCCGTCTCTAGGGCTACCTGAGTCATGTGCATGTGAGAATAGAGTGCTGGATCTTCACCGGCCACGCTCGCCTTAACATTGTATCACGATAAGTGGTGGCATGAAAATGGACTTGATTCAATCGTAATTTAATTACATCTACATGGCGTAGAGCTCTAATAACCTTTCTGACTTTAAATTAGCGTTAACTTGGAAATACGGACGTTCTATTCCACTTGCCTTTAGAGGTCACGCACGACGACATGATATGAAGCCTRTCATAATCCCCTTGTCTGTAATTGTCTTTAAAACGCCGCAATAATAGTCGCCGACACAGACGTATAATGTTGATGCCTGACTTTATTGTGATGAGCCCCTGTGTATTTTACTGTAACGGCGAGCGCCACTACAGAGAGAGAAAAAGGACAATCTCGTGATGTGATGCAATGATTAACGGAATTGGTCAACCAGAAAATAAAGAAAATACACATCATTATGGGGATAATAAATGGGAAAAGGATGCAAGGTTTATAAAATAATGTCAGAATACCGGCTCGCTATTCATCCMTGATTAAACATGCTACACGTATACTGATAGCTTTGATTTGATTGGAGGGCTCATTGCATTGCCATTGCAGAGAAAGGTTAGGGGACGCTGTACTAATCATTGTCACTTGGGCTCTATATTACCATCTCTTCCCGCATCTAGCATCTTGTGAGTGTCAGCCCAGGTAATGTGTTGAGGAAACAAACATGGATGCTCATTCTACCTTTAATAAATGAACAGTTAATTAACTCCACACTCTCCCCTCCTGTTAAAGGGGCCCTAAACCCATGCCATGAAATATTATCTCGGAGTCGCTGAACCTCTGTTTGTGCTTTCCTTTCATTCACAGTCGTGTTCAGGGTCGTGCACATTTAAGGCACAAAACTGGAAAAACTTTTCACAACGGAAAATATAAATTATTGTTTGTTTTTGGACAACTTAAGGTAGTGCCTTCCTATTTCAGTCCATTTCCCTCTGTTTTGAGCCTAATGGACACAACCCAGGATTAATGTCGCTTGCCGTAAACAATAAACAATGTAATCTTTGGATATTGGAATATCTGAGAAACAGTGTGTCGTTTAAGGAAAATATAGATTATTTATAGACTAAATGTAAAGCAGATAATTGCAGTATAGAATCTCGATTGATATGACGAGGAACTGTGTGTTGCTCATAAAGGTAACCTGGAAGACTTCACATAAAAAGGATCAGTGTCTTAGATTGAATCAATTTGTAGAACACAAGTTTGTATTGATGTCAAGCGCAAGGTTCTGGCCTACTCTCATCTATACTCTTTCCCCCAAATTAATTCTACATCATTATTTGAAAAGTATTCTTGTATTATTGCTTATTTTGATATGGTTCGAAAGTAATTCATTGTGTAATAGGAATGATTTAGAGCTTTACTCTAGTTCCAGATATCATTTTTAACAAAAGAGAGTAACCTTCAAGCGTCTTTTGCATCGAATTGCATCAAAATATATATATTTTTTAGAAGAGCTACATTGAAATACATTAGATGTGTTGGTGGTAGTTGCACTATGTGACCATAATTATTGTCATACACAAAACTGTTGAATATGCTTGAATGCCAGTCCTGTCCTCTACTGGTATTCATATCAGTTCTTGTGACCATAATAATTCTAATACATTACTGTTGAATATGCTTGAATGCCAGTCCTGTCTTTTACTGGTATTCTTATCTCCACTTCTTGTTCCCTAGGTTCGTCCTGCAGCATGTTGCCTGTATTAACCTGAACAAAAGAAGCAACATTATCTGCCCATTTCAATTCCTCATTCACAGCCCTTGAGCTTGACGGAGATGGTTTTTAAGGTGGCTTTTGAATTTGTAATGACTTGAAACATCCTTTATTTTAAAAAGTCTATTAAACGCCCCCCCCCCCCTCCTCAGCTAACACTTAGTATAACTTATAATAAGGTTTGTGGTTTTCCTTCCACTTCTCTTCATTCTTCTTTATGTAAGTCAAAATCGCCTAAGAATTATTCCGCCTCGCTCAATAGTTTCGCCATCTCCCCCCCCCCCATGCAGTGCCCGAATCAAAACGGCATTTTCTTGGTGAATTTTGCCTCACACAGAAGTGGATACATTCAACTGATGGGTAATTAAAAAAACAAAAAGATTGTTGCGCACTCACCAAGCGCGGCTATTGAATGGGCTAGGTGAGTTCCCTGGGGAGCCTCAGGCTCGAGTGGGTGTGGAAAACCAGCAACGGATGGGGACCCCTCCGATGGGTGATTAAAAAAGAAGCACCCGGGAGAACCACGGATGAGGCATTAGGAATGCAGGTCATTATCTGTTTTCCAAGATGGCGTAGCAGTGTAGACGTTTTTGTTTTGTCCTCTCGTGAACGTTTGTATTTTCGTATTTCTTGTATATATAAAAAAAAAAATATTCTCTTTTCGATTATATTCGATTATACCTTCCGGTAACCTACCTCACCCAATGTGATACGGAATGGCTATTATTTTCTTAAACTTTGGAACACATTCAAGAACCCCCAGTAGCTAACCAGCTAATCAGCTACAAGCTATTTAGTCATTTTAGCCGCTGCTCACCTTTTACCTTCTGCACAGACACCAGCCCTGTTATTAGCCTGGATATTACTCACCAATTTACCACATCGACTGTCTCTCCACAAACACGCGGATTCCTGCCGTAATCCCTGAGCACTACTTCTGATCCTCACAGCTAGCTTGCAGCTAACGCCACGCCACGAAGCTAGCACCAGTTAGCAAACACATTCTACAATACCTCTTTCGCCATCGCCATCCGGCTGGATTCTCTGTCGACACGACCACGTCTGGTCTGCAGACGAATACCCCATCCGCTGTGCCCTCAACCGGCCTCCGTCTGAGCAGACCCCTCCGTCTAGGCAACCACCCCCGGCTACTAACTTTAAACGCCGCGTGCTAGGCGTAGTGGCGGCTTCCCCGCTCCATCATCAGCTGCCCCTGGACACTATGATCACTTGGCTACATAGCTGATGCCTGCCGGACGTGTCCATTAATTCACGGTGCTCCATTCTGTTTATTTGTGTTTTATCTGTCGGCTCTGTGTTTTTAACTCAGGCTCTGTGTGTAGTTAATCACCCCTCTTGCCTAGTCATCGCCATTTTTACCTGCTGTTGCTGTGTTGCTGACTACTGCTGTTATCTCACCTGTTTTTAGCTAGCTCCCAAATCAAGACCTCAATCACTTTATGCTTTACTGTATTGTCTCTCTCAAATATCAATATGCCTGTTTATTGTTGTTCAGGCTAGTTATCATTGTTTTGGTTTGCAATGGACCCCGTAGTTCCACTCTCCCGTACCTCTGATACCTCCTTTGTCCCACCTCCCCACAATGCGGTGACCTCACCCATTGAGACGCATGTCCAGAGATACAACCTCTCTTATCACATCCAGTGCCTGGGCTTTGCCTCCGCTGTACCGTGCCCCACCATACCCGTCTGCACATTATGCCCAGAATCTATTCTACCACACCCATAAATCTGCTCCTTTTATTCCTGTCCCCAACGCTCTAGGCGACCAGTTTTGATAGCCTTTAGCCGCACCCTCATCCTACTACTCCTCTGTTCCCGGTGATGTGGAGGTAACCCAGGCCCTGCATATCCCCAGCACCCTCATTGTTGACTTCTGTGATCGAAAAAGCCTTGGCCTCATGCATGTCAAATCAGAAGCCTCCTCCCTAAGTTTGTCTACTCACCGCTTTAGCACACTCTGCCAACCCTGATGTCCTTGCCGTGTCTGAATCCTGGCTTAGGAAGGCCACCAAAAAGATTGAGATTGCCATACCCTGAGATGCCATACCCAACTATAACACTTTCCGTCAAGATAGAACTGCCAAAGGGGAGGAGTTGCAATCTACTGCAGAGATAGCCTGCAAAGTTCTGTCAACTTTCCGGTCTATGCCCAAACAGTTCGAACTTCAATTTTAAAAATTAATCTCTCCAAAAATAAGTCTCTCATGTTGCCGCCTGCTACCGACCCCCCTCAGCTCCCAGCTGTGCCCTGGACACCATCTGTGAATTGATCGCTCCCCATCTAGCTTCAGAGTTTGTTCTGTTAGGTGACCTAAACTGGGCTATGCTTAACACCCCGGCAGTCTACAATCTAAGCTAGATGCCGTCAATCTCAACACAAATCATCAAGGAACCCACCAGGTACAACCCTAAATCCGTAAACATGGGCACCCTAATAGACATTATCCTGACCAACTTGCCCTCCAAATACACCTCTGCTGTCTTCAATCAAGATCTCAGCGATCACTGCCTCATTGCCTGTATCCGCTACGGTCCCGGTCAAACGACCACCCCTCATCACTGTCAAACGCTCCCTAAAACACTTCTGCGAGCAGGCCTTTCTAATCGACCTGGCCCGGGTACCCTGGAAGGATTTCCCATCCCGTCAGTTGAGGATGCCTGGTCATTCTTTAAAAGTTACTTCCTCACCATATTAGACAAGCATGTGCTCGTTCAAAAAATGCAGAACTAAGAACAGATATAGCCCTTGGTTCACTCCAGACCTGACTGCCCTCACCAGCACAAAAACACCTGTGGCGAACTGCAATAGCATCGAAGAGCCCCCGCGATATGCAACTGTTCAGGGAAGTCAGGAACCAATACACGCAGTCAATCAGAAAGCAAAGGCCAGCTTTTTCAAGCAGAAATTTGCATCCTGTAGCTCTAACTCCAAAAAGTTCTGGGATACTGTAAAGTCCATGGAGAACAAGAGACACCTCCTCCCAGCTGCCCACTGCACTGAGGCTAGGTAACACGGTCACCACCGATAAATCCGTGATAATCGAAAACTTCAACAAGCATTTCTCTCAACGGCTGGCCATGCCTTCCTCCTGGCGACTCCAACCTTGGCCAAACGCCCCGCCCCCCCGCTGCTACTCGCCCAAGCCTCCCCAGCTTCTCCTTTACCCAAATCCAATAGCAGATGTCTGAAAGAGCTGGAAAACCTGGACCCATACAAATCAGCTGGCTTGACAATCTGGACCCCTATTTCTGAAACTGTCCGCCCGCCATTGTCGCACCCCCTTTACCAGCCTGTTCAACCTCTCCTTCGTATCATCTGAGATCCCCAAGGATTGGAAAGCTGCCGCGGTCATCCCCCTCTTCAATGGGGGAGACACCCTGGACCCAAACTGTTACAGACCTATATCCATCCTGCCCTGCCTATCTAAGGTCTTCGAAAGCCAAGTCAACAAACAGATCACTGACCATCTCGAATCCCACCGTACCTTCTCTGCTGTGCAATCCGGTTTCCGAGCCGGTCACGGGTGCACCTCAGCCACGCTCAAGTACTAAACGATATCATAACCGCACATCGATAAAAGACAGTACTGTGCAGCCGTCTTCATCGACCTGGCCAAGGCTTTCGACTCTGTCAATCACCATATTCTTATCGGCAGACTCAGTAGCCTCGTTTTTCTAATGACTGCCTTGCCTGGTTCACCAACTACTTTGCAGACAGAGTTCAGTGTGTCAAATCGGAGGCGATGCTGTCCTCCTCTGGGAGTCTCTATGGGGCTACCTCAGGGTTCAATTCTGGGCCGACTCTTTTCTCTGTATATATCAATGATGTTGCTTCTGCTGCGGGCGATTCCCTGATCCACCTCTACGCAGACGACACCATTCTGTATACTTCTGCCCTTCCTTGGACACTGTGCTATCTAACCTTCAAACGAGCTTCAATGCCATACAACACTCTTCCGTTGCCTACACTGCTCTTAAACGCTAGTAAAACCAAATGCATGCTTTTCAACCGTTCGCTGCCTGCACCGGCACCCGGACTAGCATCACCACCCTGGACGTTCCGACCTAGAATATGTGGACATCTATAATACCTAGGTGTCTGGCTAGACTGCAAACTCTCCTTCCAGACTCATATCAAACATCTCCAATCCAAAATCAAATCTAGAGTCGGCTTCATCTTCGCAACAAAGCCTCCTTCACTCACGCCGCCAAATATACGCTAGTAAAACTCCTATCCTACCGATCCCCGACTTCCAGCATGTCATCTACAAAATAGCTTCCAATACTCTACTCAGCAAACTGGATTCAGTTTATCACAGTGCCATCCGTTTTGTTACTAAAGCACCTTATACGACCCACCACTGCGACCGTGTATGCCCTAGTCGGCTGGCCCTCGCTACATATGTCGTCAGACCCACTGGCTCCAGGTCATCTACAAGGCTATGCTAGGTAAAGTGCCGCCTTATCTCAGTTCACTGGTCACGATGCTACACCCACCCGTAGCACGCGCTCCAGCAGTGTATCTCACTGATCATCCCTAAAGCCAAAACCTCATTTGGACGCCTTTCCTTCCAATTCTCTGCTGCCTGGACTGTGGAACGAATTGCAAAAATCTCTGAAGTTGGAGACTTTTTTCTCCCTCAACAACTTTAAACATCTGCTATCCGAGCAGCTAATCGATCCGCACGCTGTACAAGTCCATCGGTATATAGCCCCACCCATTACCTACCTCACCCCCCCCATACTGCTTTTATTTATTTACTTTTCTGCTCTTTTGCACACCAGTATCTCTACTTGCACATGATCATCTGATGAATCTTATCCCTCACGTGGATTAACCTCGGCTAAATTGTAATTATTCGATTTATTGCCTACCTCCTCATGCCTTTTGCACACATTGTATATAGATTCTCTTTTTTTCTACCATGTTATTGACTTGTTTATTGTTTACTCCATGTGTAACTCTGTGTTGTTGTCTGTTCACACTGCTATGCTTTATCTTGGCCAGGTCGCAGTTGCAAATGAGAACTTGTTCTCAACTAGCCTACCTGGTTAAATAAAGGTGAAATAAAAAATAAAAAAATAAAAAAATGGAGGAGGAACCAGSAATATGCATGCTTTCCGTGTATGTTTGTGTGTGTGTGCGCGCGCAAGTGCTTGCGTGTGAGTATGAGTGTGAGACGTAACTGAGACCTCTTGTTATTAGATATTTYGTTTTCTATAGAAAAAAAGTGTTCCAAAAATGTTTTTCAGCTGTTCCCATAGGATAAATATTTTTGGTTCCAGGTAGAACCCTTTTGGGTTCCATGTAGATTGTAGAACCCTCTTGAAAAGGGTTCTACATGGACCCCAAAAAGTTTTTACCTGGAACCAAAAAGGGTTCTCCAAAGGATTCTCCTATGGGGACAGCCGAATAACCCTTTTAGGTTCTAGAAAGCACTTTTTGTGTGTGTGCGTGTTGGGTAAGGGGTGGTGTATGAGAGGGAGTTGAAAGCTCTTGTTATGAGTTATTTAGTATTATTTATGACACGCATTGTCACATCAGCTTTTTCTGTGTGAGAGAGAGAAAAAAACAGGAGAGTGCAGGGTATTGTCGAAGAAGATATGATTTCAGGAGAACAGAAATGCTTTTACACAATATAAGAACAATTTGGAAAGGGCTCAAACACAAATTCAATCATTCTGCAAAAAAACTATAATAATAATAAAAAAGTGACTGTAAATGAAGTATGCATAAAGTATACTGTACATAATGTGTATTTTGTCAATACTTACATGTTTGAAGTCGTGGACCTCGAGGACCTCATTGCTACCGTTGCCCATCCTGAAGATCTCAATGCGGTGGGTGGGGTCAATCTCCATGATGCTGTCTGTTTCCATGCCGTCCAGCACGGCCTTATAATGTTGGTCGTACACCTGGAGACACAGGACCAATCAGAAACATCCTCAGCCTAGCTGACAGGTCATTTAACCAATAATACACGAGGGTGGGGCAACTTAACTGAATAGCTCAAATCGACAGCCTTTCAATAGGCTTAATATCAGTGACGTGTATTCATGGATGCCAAGGGAAGCCAGGCTTCCCCAAAAACTTTACCAATAAAGAAATATAAAAACCTAAATAATGTATCTTTCGTCTCTGTTTCATAATTTTCCTTCAATTCGCAAGAGGCACCGGAGAAAACATGCGAGCGAGCAAAACAGCGCCCCTCTGTCTCTATGCGTAGCCCATCTATCTGATGCTGTCTGATCAAAAAGAGTATGATATTGTTGCCGCGTAGCCTTGAATGCAAGGGAAGCCAGCRAGCATTTGGCCTCAATTTGATAAAAACAGTAAAATAATAGCCAATCAGCATTGAAAGGATCTGAGCAAGCTCAACTGTGAATGGTCCTGGCGCCAGTTTGGATTTGGGTTCACACCAATSACATCACAACAAAAGCCAAAAGTCATTGACAAAAAAAAACGTAATTGTTGTATCTCATTTTGTTGTCCTCCAGTGGCTAGCAAGCTAGCTAAAATTGGCCCTTTCCTAAATTAGCCACAGATGGAGATAGAGATTTGGACTTGGTTCTACTTAATTCTCGATACTGGGCAATGATTATAACAGTGATTCTGATCCAACCATGAATTCATACTTTGTGCCCCTGGTCTGAAGTTCAATATGTAGCTAGATGTAGTGGCTCATCATTGCCCATGAAAGGAAGTTAGGCTAGCGAGCAAGCATTTTAGCCAGGACAACAAAAACTAAAAGTGTGTAGCCTACTGTATGACAGAGTCCTACACTGTTTTGGCAACATGAAAGATTGGAGGATAGCATTGGTGAGTCAACGTGTTTTTTCTACTTTCGCACACACACACACACACACACACACACACACACACACACACACACACACACACACACACACACACACACACACACACACAAATCAGTACCATGGACAGCCACATATTTAGCTTACGTTGATTAGACTAAATTGTTTTTGGTATCTTTTATTTGTCACTATATTAGACATACAGTATATATATATATATACATGGTATATATAAGCATACAGTATATATGTGGACACCCCTTCAAATTAGTGGATTTGGCTATTTCAGCGACACCTGTTGCTGACAGGTGTATAAAATCAAGCACACATCCATGCAATCTCCTTAGACAAACATTGGCAGTAGAATGGCCTTACTGAAGAGCTCAGTGACTTTCAATGTGGCACCATCATAGGATGCCACCTTTCCAATAAGTCAGTTCATCACATTTCTGCCCTGCTAGAGCTGCCCCGGTCAACTGTAAGTGCTGTTATTTTGAAGTGGAAACATCTAGGTGCAACAACGGCTCAGCCGCGAAGTGGTAGACCACACAAGCTCACAGAATGGAACCACCGAGTGCTGCAGCGCGTAGAAATTGTCTGTCCTCAGTTGCAACACTCACCACCAAGTTCCAAACTGCCTCTGGAAGCAACGTCAGCAGAAGAACTGTTAGTCGGGAGCTTCATGAAATGGGTTTCCATGGCTGAGCAGCCGCACACAAGCCTAAGATCACCAAACGCAATGCTAAGCGTCGGGCTAGAGTGGTGTAAAGCTCGMCACCATTGGACTGTGGAAATGCGTTCTCTGGAGTGATGAATCACGCTTCACCATCTGACAGTACGACAGACAAATCAGGGTTTGGCGGATGCCAGGAGAACGCTACCTGCCCCAATACATAGTGCCAACTGTAAAGTTTGGTGGAGGAGGAATAACGGTCTGGGGCTGTTTTTCATGGTTCGGGCTAGGCCCCTCAGTTCCAGTGAAGGGAATTCTAATGCTAAAGCATACAATGACATTCTAGACAATTCTGTGTTTCCAACTTTGTGGCAACAGTTTGGGGAAGACCCTTTCCTGTTTCAGCATGACAATGCCACCGTGCACAAAACGAGGTCCATTCAGAAATAGTTTGTTGTGATTGGTGTTGAAGAACTTGACTGGCCTGCACAGAGCCCTGACCTCAAACACCTTTGGGATGAATTGGAACGCCAACTGTGAGCCAGGCCTAATCACTCAACATCACAAATGCTCTTGTGGCTGAATGGAAGCAAGTCCCAGCAGCAATGTTCCAATATTTAGTGGAAAGCTCATGATTTTGGAATGAGATGTTTGACTAGCAGGTGTCCACATACTTTTGGTCATGTATTGTAGGGGATTTGATGATGTTGAAATGTTGAAGTTGAAGTGGTGCTGGAATAGTGGAGGCAGCTCCTGTTTTCTTTGCGACTTGCGGTAACTCTGTGGTTCTAAATCAACAATTGTTTGGTAGTCAGAACATTTCGGGAAACATTAACTTGATTGACTGTGCTGTAGGTCATGTAACAGTTTGTTACATGGGAGATGCTTTGTGGATAGATGTTCCTCTCCAGGTTTTGTGATGAAAAAGGTGTGGTTGAATTTATTTTGCCACTATTCTGTTACTTATTGTCTCTGCCTTAGGCCTATATATCATGGTGGCAAGGCATACGAACTAATATGTTATAGAGCAAACAATACAATTATCACAACACATAGGTTGTAATATTGCTTTYCCCCCCCTGGCTTGGCTTCCCAAGTGATTTTACCCACGCATCGCTACTGCTTCATATACCTGTAGCCTTTCAATAGCATTTAACTAGGCTTAATAACACTGTCACCCCCATTTAAAATTGGTTTAATATGCAGTGGCAAGGGTGTTATAAGCCAAAGAGAAATACTGTAGTACAAAGATTTGAGGCCAATACGCACTTGATGCAATCACATTGATTTATGTCATATTCTTCAAAGCATCGTGTCCAACGTAACACACAACATATGACCAATGCAAGAAATACACCACTGCAGTGAACGGCGTCCGGCACGCTGACATTTGTAAAGTACCAAAGCATTCATAAACACGATCAGAGATAACACTGAGTCATTGTTGGTACGTTGCTATTGACAAACCGCAAGTTCAAATGAAGATTTGTACATCCACAGAGGCTGCATAGGTACTCTGTGAGTAGCTACATCGAATAAATGGCACTTTGAATACGTGGCTTGGATATTATTATTATTTCTTTTCTTGGCCGTACCTTAGTGCACTGGTTGTTTATGTACTGTTTATGGGTATGCATGGCTGGCTGTTAAAATTCCCTGTCTACAAAAATGATTCATGCCCACAAGCTGAAAACGACGCTATTAATATTTATGTCGAGTGTGGTGTTATAATGAGAAATATTTATTGCTGAGTTCATCTTCGTCTGTTGTGGTGGTGAATCAAAGCGCCCCATACTGTACCAATGAGAGAGTTGATTAATGGATACAGGCAGGTGGCCAACGAAATCAATTAAGATTAATATTCCCAATCAACATGTGAGGGTCTGCTGATTGCTAAGGGATTGAATGCAAAAATAACCCAAGCCCTGTGAAAAATATTGTTTCTTTCTGGTGTTTGTGACTACAATGTCCCTGTCTGATGCCCATATGCTGGTCTATGGTCTAGTGACTACAGTAACACTAGTTAAAGCTCTATAACATGGTCGCTAACACACAATCCCTTTGACATTTAAATGACCTGCCCCACTTATTACCAGGCTCTAAAATAGGGGAGCAATAATGATTTAATGGGATAGAAATCTTAACAGAAGATCACAGCAAGTATGGCTCTGCAATGTAAATAACCGTTAACATTGATCACAATGGCCTACGCTCAGAAAGGAACCCAAACTTTAAAATCGTAAGACGCAGCCAAATGAAGATCAGTTGAGCAGTTATGTGAAATTTCGAGCTATTAAACAGTCTGGGAGAATTTGCAGTGGGATTACAATCATATTAAAGCATTTTGTTTTATATTAACATATAGGTGGAATGGGAAAGTGGATTCCTAGGACTTGATTTATACTAAAACAGTTCATCACATTTTCACTTTTGATAAAACTCCAGCGGTGAGATTGTCCTCATCTGTATGTATYATAACTGGACTGTTTGACTTGACTTGTTCACTGTTTTAAATAGGTGCATAATGTTGCTATCATTTTGTTTAGAAAATGGGAATGGATGGCTTCCGTGGATCATTGGGTTTGTGGCACGTGCAGTATTGTTCAACTTGTAATAATATTATTAAAGTAACCTTCCAGTTAAAGAACTCAGTGGATAGAGATGGAGGAAGTGGATACAGAGTTTGAATCAGGCAGYGAGTTGAGCAAAGTTGGTGAAGATCAATGTCCTGAATGGACAACAGTAGTGTCATTTTTTTTTTACAAAAGTGAAATTGTATAAAATTGGGGTGCAGGATATGTGTATGAATGATAATGGATTGTTTGTTKTTGGGATGAGTTTGTTGAGTAAGGATGCATATGTGGGAGACCCATTTGAGGGGTGAAATGTAGTATGCACTTGGAGAAGTGGAGTCTATCAGAGTGACCAGGAGTGGCCTTATTCTGATTAATTGCATTTCTGAAGAACAAAGGAAGATTGTCGTGGGCCTCAAAACAAATCGGGACAACAGAAGTATCGTGCTTTGAACTTCAGAGCAGAGCACCCATCAAAGGAGTCATCTCAGGGATGATAACATACAGTACCAGTCAAAAGTTTGGACACACCTACTCATTCAAGGGTGTTTCTACATTTTTACTATTTTCCACACCGTAGAATAATAKTGAAGACATCAAAACTATGAAATAACACATATAGAATCATGTGAWCTCATCAGACCAAAGGACAGATTTCCACCGGTCTAATGTCCATTGCTCGTGTTCCTTGGCCCAAGCAAGTATATTCTTCTTATTGGTGTCCTTTAGTAGTGCTTTCTTTGCAGCAATTCGACCATGAAGGYCTGATTCACGCAGTCTCCTCTGAACAGCTGATGTTGAGATGTKTCYGTTACTTAAACTCTGTGAAGCATTTATTTGGGCTGTAATTTCTGAGGCTGGTAACTCTAATGAACTTATCCTCTGCAGCAGAKGTAAYTYTGGGTCTTCCATTCCTGTGGCAGTCCTCATGAGAGCCAGTTTCATCATAGTGCTTGATGKTTTTTGCGACTGCACTTGAAGAAACATTCCATATTGACTGAGCTTCATGTCTTAAAGTAATGATGGACTTTTGTTTCCCTTTGCTTATTTGMGCGGTTCTTGMCATAATGGACTTGGTCCAAATAGGGCTATCTTCTGTATACCACCCGCACCTTGTCACAACACAACTGATTGGCTCAAACACATTAATAAGGAAAGAMATTCTACAAATTGTCATCAAGGCAAAGGGTAGCTACTTTGAAGAATCTCAAATATATTTGGATTTGTTTTTGGTTACTACATGATTCCATGTGTTATTTCAAAGTTCTGACATCTTCACTATAATTCTACAATGTAGAAAATAGTACAAATAAAGAAAAACCGTAGGTGCGTCCAMATTTTTGACTAGTACTGTATGTTCAGGTTAAATACCTGAAGAGAATTCCTGCTGTGGGAATTCAAGGCTGTGGGTAACTGGTGAAAGGAGTCAGGCGCAGGAGAGCTGAGATGTGTGGATAAGGTATTTAATACAAGATAACACCAGTATAAACACAATACTACGGTGCGGGAAAGATACTGGTACCACRAAATAAACGGGCGTAATAACAAAACCCTGCTACAAAATACCAGCCKTCAGTAACAGCCTGAACAATAGAACAAACACACACACAAACATGGGGGAAATCATTAAATAATGAACACGTAATGGGGGAATTGAAACCAGGTGTGTAGAAAACAAAGACAAAACAAATGGAAAATGAAAAGTGGATCGGCGATGGCTAGAAGGCCGGTGACGTTGACCGCCGAGTGCCGCTCGAACAAGACGAGGGACCGACTCCGGCGGAAGTCGTGACACTGTGGTTGGTGCCCGGCGTCTGACCCGCTGGGTGATTGGAGAAAAATAAGAACGTTTGTTGGTTCTGTTGTTTTTTGATAAAGAGCACCTACCTGCACATGTGAAGCTTGGTTAGGTAAGATACGCTGTATTAGCTTTCGTCCTCAAACCAATTTTAAAAGGATTTGGCTATGTTTCAAGTGTGTGCAGAAGGACAGAGTATACTGAAGAACGATGTATAAAAGGACGATGGTGTTGCAATTGTGATCCCAAGTTCCTGGAGTGCCCTGTAAGGGTGAAGGAGATTGAGGTGGCAAAAGTTTGACCGCTCTAACGAATCTCCTATGCGGAGGCGATATAAAAGAGTTGAGAAAACAAGTGACGCTAGAGAAGGTATGGTAGTAGATGCACCAGAGACTGTAGTAAGTGTTTGCTGCCAGCCAGAAGATACCATGTGTGTTAAAAAGGTGGATTTTGTGGCGCTCATTGCCACAGTTACAAACTGTATGGCTCAAGTCTCAAAGAAGTAAGAGAAACTGGACATTCATGTGGCTGCGGCAGAAAGGATTTKGGGACTTAAGGATTTTACATCTGAAGACGACCCGCACTCCCAGGCTCCCCCGTGTAGAAATCAGATTGGTTTTATTTTTTACAGAACATTTTTTGATTTAGTTTATTAGTATTTTTTTTGTAGTTTGTTACATTTTTTGGGGAATCCTGTTTCCATCCTGCACAGTAGGCGGCGGAAGGCACAGTAAATTGTGCAAACGCCAATATACCATAGAAGAAGAAGACGAATACGAAGAAGAAAGAAAAGCACTCGTTGCATTTAAAACTACTTCTCCGTCCCCATTCCTGAATTAGACTAAATTATTATTATTATTTTTTATATATATTTTTTACCCCCTTTTCTCCCCAATTTCGTGGTATCCAATAGTTAGTAGTTACTATCTTGTCTCATCGCTACAACTCCCGTACGGGCTCGGGAGAGACGAAGGTCGAAAGCCATGCGTCCTCCGAAACACAACCCAACCAACCCAACCACTGCTTCTTAACACAGCGCGCMTCCAACCCGGAAGCCAGCCGCACCAATGTGTCGGAGGAAACACCGTGCACCTGGCGACCTGGTTAGCGCGCACTGCGCCCGGCCCGCCACAGGAGTCGCTAGTGCGCGATGAGACAAGGATATCCCTACCGRCCAAACCCTCCCTAACCCGGACGACGCTAGGCCAATTGTACGTCGCCCCATGGACCTCCCGGTCGCGGCCGGCTGCGACAGAGAATTAGACTAAATTTAACAAAGAAACTGGCGACGAGGTTCGATGGAATTATGCTGCATTTTTCCAGGATGACGACAGTGATGAAAGTAAGATCTTTCCATTGTTCGTTCATCGTTGAATCCACCATTTGTTGACTGAATGCTGCATTGTGCTTGAGCTTCAAGGGGGAGGAGAGTAGTCGCAACAGAGCGAATGAAAATAAATGGAGAAACAGAAAATCAAAGTTAGTAAAAGTGCTAACAAGTAGAAGAAAATCATAAAAAGAACTGAAAACAAAGAGTGAAAACAGGAGGATGAAGTAAACTAGTATAAGAAATTKACTAGCAAACCTGATAGAGAAGAAGGAAATGTGATAAAGTGTCTTTAATAGGAGCATTTGGTCAGTTTGATGAAACAGTGGAGCAATGGAGTGTCTACACAGAACATTTGAGATGTGACAGCCAATGGCAATAAAGATTAAGTTAAAGTGGCAACATTCGTTAGTGTGATGGGAGCTAAAATGCTTAACTTGCTGAGGAGCTTGGTTCAGCCTGAGAAACTATGGGATAATAATGACAGAAACATGTGAGTTTGTATTTTGAATTTCGTGGTCGCACATTGAGCATCATTGTTGCAAGTACCATACGATTAACAAATGTGTAATTTGTCCTTTTTACGACTATGAATATTAGGCTGTGAATCAAAAAGAAACGTGCAGATAATTTTTTTTATCTGGCACGTTCTGAGTTCCGTCATTGTTGTCACGTTACCTAGAGGTTCATAAGCTTGTAGAAAGTTTTGTTAGTTTGTAGAAAGGGATTTGCAAGTAAAAAAAACTGGTTTGAGCAGTGTTGGTGGCAGGACCTTTTACTCCTGACCAATCAGCCAAAACCACAGCTGCCAATTGCTGCACCATTGGCTGGATTGATCCACCAATCAAATCTCAGGAAGTAGCTTGAAGAGGAGAAGTCAGAGGCTACCCATGAATGGCAACCAGAGTAGAGAGTGTACTGTACGTTCGTTGATGGAAGATGGTGGAAACTGAGGTTTTGTTTGAAACTGCTAGTAAGTCGGGTGAAGCTAATAGTACAGAAAGTGAGAATGAGTGGGTTACAGTGGCGAAGAAAAAGGGAAACAAAGAAGTAAAGCTATGTTGGAAAATAGGAAACCACTAGACTCGTTTTTGGTCAGGGTTTTGGATGAATGCTACTGAGGAAATCCATTTAACGTCTCCAAGAAAATCTGGAATGTATTGGAAGAAAGTGTGGAGTCAGTGTCGTATCACATCTGGCCATGATTGGGAGTCCCATAGGGCGGCGCACAATTGGCCCAGCATCGTCTGGGTTTGGCCGTCATTGTAAATAAGAATTTGTTCTTAACTGGCTTGCCTAGTTAAATAAAGGTAAAAAATAAAAGGGGGTTATTTCCTGGGTGGCGCAAGAAATAAAGGCAGAGGATATAACTGAAGACATCGATGTGGTTTGTGCAGGTCAATTGACTTGTAATGGTGGATGGAGAAAAAAAGTTAATGCTACTGTTTTTTAACTGCTAAAAGTTAATGCTCATCCATGCTACTGTTCTTTGATTAAGAGTCTCTCCCTTCTCATATCAAGTTAGGATTCATGAGATACCCTGTAAGAGCTTTTGTGCACAAGCCCCTTCAGTGTCATAAATGTAAAAGATTTGGTCATGTGTCAAGTGTGTGCAGAAGGGAAGAATATCGTATGCCAGATDAAGGGAAATGTTGCAACTGTGGAGGTGAACATGCACCTGAATTCTTGGAGTGCCCTGTGAGGTGGCAAGGGTAAGGAGAGTCCAGCGTGTCTCCTATCTGGAGGCGGTGAGAAAATTGGAAGGAACGAGAGGCGGGGAAGAAGCAATGGTAGTAGAGCCAACAAGACCAGTGATGGTTTTTCATCAACCGGGGGATAGTGAAATGCTATATGTTAAAAAGGTGGACTTTGTATTATTTATTGCAATGGTCATAAACTGTACAGCACAAGCGGAGAAGAAGTCTAAGAAAATTGGAATCATTGTGAATGCCGCTGAACATTTTTTAGGGTCTTCGTGATTTTACAGCAGTGCAAGAAAGGCAGTGCAAGAAATCCTGTCGGTGAATGTAGCCCCATCACAGGCCCCTGAGCCTGTGTAGGAATGTATTTTGGAGTGGACTGTGATTGAAGAAGTATAATGGTTTTCTTGTTTTTTAGTTGACATGTTTTACTTTGTATGATGTCRTTCTACCCCTTTCCCGGAAAGTAAAAAAAAAAGTTTCCACATCCAGCTGGTGGCGGTAATGCACCCTTAACATGGATGCCAACCGTCGTTAAACCCCATCATAGAAGAACAGAGTAATGTTAACGCTACTCGGCCTGAAGTACTAGAATAAAACTAGCTACTTGAAGGTAATAATCTCTTATGTGTACATGGATTTCTTGGGTGAAAACACATAACAGTAGTTTGTTTATCATGTGAAATATAAATGGTACATTTCAAATTAACTTTAGCTACTGGATTCTGACATTCATCCTAGCTTTACGATCAACTGGCTACCATTAGCTTCATCAGGCAGCTTTAGATGCGAGGGGAAAACAAATTCACACCTGACAGGTGTGGCATATCAAGAAGCTGATTGAACAGGTGTACCTTGAGGAGTATTTTTGTCTSTAATAAAGCCCTTTTGTGGGGGAAAACGTGGCTAGACCTGGCTCCCCAGTAGGTGGGCCTATGCCCTCCAAGGCCCACCCATAGCTGCACCCCTGCCCAGTCATGTGAAATCCATAGATTAGGGCCTAATTTATTTATTTCAATTGATTGATTTCCTTACACTATATGAACTGTAACTCAGTAAGATCTTTGAAATTGTTGCATGTTGCGTTTATATTTTTGTTCAGTATAGAATTGGGGAAAAACTCCCACCATCATCACTGTAGCGAATAATGTTAGGATTCTAGAAAATAAAAACAATATATTTGCTAGCTATATTTCAAAAACTTTTTTTACTGACTTTTGAACGCTTTTGACAAACTACTTWATTCCACTGCCTCTTTATTGATCGAAAAAGTTAACAATAATTATGCCCCTCCTGCAAATAGGCTGTATTGTTTTGGTACAATTATGKCTGAATAGTCTTGTGCATATTTACAAGTGTTTAATTAGCCTAGTTAGCCAAATTACTGACTGAATAGGCTTATTRTTATTCATGTTTTTGTTATTATTGCATTTCAGGTGGAGAGGGAGTAAGATCACAAGAAAGTAGAATGCTGCCAGACAGCCACAGGATCTCTAGAGGTATTACAGTCAATGCTTATGAACTGGATATTGTATGCGAATTGCCCATTTATAGCAATGACACTAACAGAATGGTTGGATTGTTCAGCAACATGTGCAGTAAATACTAACATGGCTTTGGTGATGAAAGGTACATCATGTATTTATTGTCATCTCTCCATCAGGCCTATGCATGCTGTGACATGGGCCTGGATGGTGACACATATGCTTCCAGCTGCCAGACTGAATACTGGGGCCTTCAGTGGTACCTTACCTGACAMTACAGCAAGAGACTCCTTATCTCTGTCTCGCAGCCATTTAACATCAACATGTATTTTATGTAACCAGTCATTCATACAAACTGCTACAGACACAATAACTGACTTATATTCACTTGTCTATTTGTCCTATTCTTCAGGCTTGTCTGGTATATACACTGCTCAAAAAAATAAAGGGAACACTTAAACAACACAATGTAACTCCAAGTCAATCACACTTCTGTGAAATCAAACTGTCCACTTAGGAAGCCGAACACGATTGACAATAAATTTCACATGCTGTTGTGCAAATGGATAGACAAAAGGTGGAAATTATAAGCAATTAGCAAGACACCCCCAATAAAGGAGTGGTTCTGCAGGTGGTGACCACAGACCACTTCTCAGTTCCTATGCTTCCTGGCTGATGTTTTGGTCACTTTTGAATGCTGGCGGTGCTTTCACCTAGTGGTAGCATGAGACGGAGTCTACAACCCACACAAGTGGCTCAGGTAGTGCAGCTCATCCAGGATGGCACATCAATGCAAGCTGTTGGCAAGAAGGTTTGCTGTGTCTGTTCAGCGTAGTGTCCAGAGTTGGAGGTGCTACCAGGAGACAGGCCAGTACATCAGGAGATGTGGAGGAGGCCGTAGGAGGGCAACAACCCAGCAGCAGGACCGCTACCTCCGCCTTTGTGCAAGGAGGATTAGGAGGAGCACTGCCAGAGCCCTGCAAAATGACCTCCAGCAGGCCACCAAATGTGCATGTGTCTGCTCAAACGTTCAGAAACAGACTCCATGAGGGTAGTATGAGGGCCCGACGTCCACAGGTGGGCGTTGTGCTTACAGCCCAACACCGTGCAGGACGTTTGGCATTTGCCAGAGAACACCAAGATTGGCAAATTCGCCACTGGCGCCCTGTGCACTTCACAGATGAAAGCAGGTTCACACGCACATGTGACAGACGTGACAGAGTCTGGAGACGCCGTGGAGAACGTTCTGCTGCCTCAACATCCTCCAGCATGACCGGTTTGGCGGTGGGTCAGTCATGGTGTGGGGTGGCATTTCTTTGGGGGGCGCACAGCCCTCCATGTGCTCGCCAGAGGTAGCCTGACTGCCATTAGGTACCGAGATGAGATCCTCAGACCCCTTGTGAGACCATATGCTGGTGCGGTTGGCCCTGGTTCTTTCTAATGCAAGACAATGCTAGACCTCATGTGGCTGGAGTGTTCAGCAGTTCCTGCAAGAGGAAGGCATTGATGCTATGGACTGGCCCGCCCGTTCCCCAGACCTGAATCCAATTGAGCACATCTGGGACAACATGTCTCGCTCCATCCACCAACGCCACGTTGCATGTACCACAGACTGTCCAGGAGTTGGCGGATGCTTTCGTCCAGGTCTGGGAGAGATCCCTCAGGAGACCATCCGCCACCTCATCAGGAGCATGCCCAGGCGTTGTAGGAGGAACCCTGATCTGTACTTCTCCACAACTTTGTCCCTGACCTGTTTGGAGAGCTCCTTGGTCTTCATGGTGCCGCTTGCTTGGTGCGTGCCCCTTGCTTAGTGGTGTTGCAGACTCTGGGGCCTTTCAGAACAGGTGTATATATATACTGAGCTCATGTGACAGATCATGTGACACTTAGATTGCACACAGGTGGAGTTTATTTAACTAATTATGTGACTTCTGAAGGTAATTGTTTGCACCAGATTTTATTTAGGGGCTTCATAGCAAAGGGGTTGAATACATATGTACGCACCACTTTTCTGTTTAAAAAAATTATAATTTAACAAGTAATTTTTTTCATTTCACTTAACCAAATAAAAATCCATTTAAATTACAGGTTGTAATGCAACAAAATAGGAAAAACGTCAAGGGGGATGAATACTTTTGCAAGGCACTGTGATTTGTTTAMGGTGGAAAATGTGACAATTGCATGTACTTTTAGAAATGTTTGGAAAATTACTCATAGGTGGGCTGCGACTACTGGTAGCTTGCAATCGACCTGTTGGAGACCCCTGAAATAAATGGACCTAAAACCAAACTTCCCATCTACGTGTTCAAAGGAGACTACCTAGCGCTGATAGGCTGGCCATGGTGGCAAAGATTTGTCTCGACTGGACGAAGGTGAATGTAGTGTCAGTAGAAGAAACAGGCYTGTCAGCTTTGCTGAATTGACATGCTGCTGTTTTTAAGGTTTAACTGGGAAGTATGGTGAAACTACAGCTAAAGCCAGACTCTCAGCCAAAGTTCATGAAGGCTAGAACCGTTCCCTAATGCCCTCAAACCGAAGGTGAATGCTGATACACAACGGCTGGTCAAGATAGGAGTCATGGAGCCGGTCCCACACAGTGAATGGGCCACACCTGTAGTGCCAGGGATCAAGCATGATGGCTCCGTTCGCCTGTATGGCAATTTCAAGGTGACCATTAATCCTGTACTGACAGTGGAACAATACCCACTTCCCATTATTGAGGAACTGTTCGCAGGGTTGGCTGGTGGTAATTCAGCAAGATTGATCTCAACCATGCTTACCTGTAGATTCATGTAGAAGAAGAGTCACAAAAGTACCTCACATCACTACCCATAGGGGAGTCTACAGTGCCATTTGCCTATTGGAATCACGTCGGCATCTGCCTTGTTCCAGAGGGCCATGGATTAGATCTTGAGCAGTCTCCCTGGGGTACAGTGTTACCTTGATGACAACCTTGATGACAACCTCGTCACAGGAGCATCTGCTAAACCTTGAAAATACTCTAAAAGCACTTTAACAGTACGGTTTGCGTGTTCGGAAAAGACAAGTGTGACTTTTTCAAGCCAGCTGTGGAGTACTAAGGCCATGTGATCGATGCCAACGGTCTCCATACATCCCCATCGAAAGTGACAGCGACTGCAGAGACTCCTGCTCCCGAGAATGTCAGCCAGCTGTTGTCTTTCCTTGGCCTCTGGAACTACTACGGCCTTTGCATGAGCTTCTGAGAGAGAACAATACCTCATCGTAGATAAATGAGTGTGACGCTGCTTTCTAGAAAGCAAAGGCAATGTTGATTGACAAGACAGTGTTGACTCACTTCGACCCATCCTTGCAAATTCAACTAGCCTGCGACGCTTCCCCATATGGAGTTGGGGCCAYCGTGTCACACATCACACCAACAGGAGAAGAGAATCCCATTGTCTTTGCGTCTTGGACTTGAGGCAAAGTGGAGGTGAARAACCTGCAGATTGAGAAAGATGCTTGRGTATTATCTTCAGGATMAAAAAGTTCCACAMCTACCTGTTCASACGGAGGTTCACCTTGCTGATGGACCATCGTCCCCTGACCTATCTTTGGTACTCCAGCATACCAACTCTGGCAGCAAGCAGAATGCGGCTTTGGGTGCTACTCCTTAGTGCTCATAACTATGACATCAAGTACCGGAGGTCTGAAGCGTGCGGCAGGTCTCCTCCGCATGACTGCCATAAGAGTAGTGAACAGAAGATTATCTATTTCGACATGGTGGAGAATACACCTGTGACAGCTCACCAGATCAAGAAGGAAACAGGAGGAGATCCAACACTGTCCAGARTGTTTGACCGAGTAATGAGAAGCGATCTGTCACGCATCGCTGATGCGCCGCTGGAGTTCCAGCCTTACATTTCACGGGGAAACGAGTTGACAGTGACAGCTGGATTCCTACTCTGAGGTATGGGTGTCATCATACCGCCAAAGCTGTGGAAACCTATCCTGAATGAGCTGCACTCTGGACATTGTGGCATCGTCCGGATGAAGGAGTTAGCACGTAGATATTTCTGGTGGATGGGACTAGACCATGACATTGAAGCCAAAGCCAGATCCTGCCCGTCAAGTCAAACCATYCGAAACACGCCAAGCCTAGCACCACTGCTTCCCTGGGATTGGCCGGAGAGCCCGAGACAGTGCATTCACCTGGATTTTGCAAGACCAGTGAAAGGAGCGATGTTGCCAAATGTGGCCAAATCTACACTGGAGTTGCTTACCAACAAGACAGTRAATGTTTCTGAGTGGCCGAGTTACAGTTTTGACCTAAATCTACTTGACAATCTATGGCAAGACCTGAAAATGGTTGTGCAGCAATGATMAAGAATTTTGAAAAGAATAATGGGCAAATGTCACACAATCCAGGTGTGGAAAGCTCTTGTTGACTTAACCAGAAAGACTCATAGCTCTAATCGCTGCCAAAGATGCTTCTACAAAGTATTGACTCAAGGGTGTGAATACCCACTGTACGTAAATGCGATATTTCTGTGTTTCAGTTTCAATAAATTTGCATAACATTCTAAAAACATGTTTTCAGTTTTTCATTATGTGGTAGTGTGTAAAGATGGGTGAGAATATTWTTTTTTTGGATCAATTTTGAATTCAGGCTGTAATAAGTCAAGAGRTATGAATACTTTCTGAAGGCACTGTAATTTACTGTATGTAGTGGCGTAGCGCAGTTTCGCCAATCTAATGTTATTTTACACATTTTGCCATGAGGCTRRGAGAAAATGTCGCTGTTTTAGAGCTCAGGGATTCTTGAAAAACGGGACAACTTTTTTCCAACAARTATTTTCCTTAATATTAACACAATCTTGTTCACTGTCAATTGTTAGATGACTTCCTGAAGTATTGAAAGGCGTACAACTTTAGAGTAAATAACTCGTTGCGTTTAGAACTACTTCTCTGCCTCCATCCTCATTCCTGAGTTCATCTGAAGAGTCAAAGAATATATGTATATTTCCTTAAACATCCTGCGTTGTGTGGTTATTCTTTTACAATTGATATGTTCTAGGCTATTTTCAGACCTTAAGGAGCATCAGGTACTGCTGGAATGTCTATCAATGGCATGTCTAGCACTTTGTGAGAAATTATKCTGGTCACTCAAAACATTTATAAAGTATTTATAAAGTATAAATAGCCCATCCTTTAGATGAGGCTGCACAAAAATACTTAACTAGTGATTAGTAARTGGTTTATAAGGACCTATATTAAACATCTTATGAATGGAGTAATGATTAACAGATAATGACTAAACTACAGTATTTACTAACCAATTATAAATGTTTTATTACGTGGAGTTATTATAAAATGCTACCAAATACAGTAGCTTCAGAAAGTATTCACACCYCTTGACTTTTTCCACAACTTGTTGTGTTACAGCCTGAATTCAGAATTTATTAAATTTWGAWTTTTTTTGTCACTGGCCTACACACAATACCCCATAATGGAAATATTTTTTACGGAATATAAAAAAATGTATTACATATGAAAAGCTGAAATGTCTTGATTCAATAAGTATTCAACCTTTTTGTTATGACAAGCCTAAATAAGTTTAGGAGTAAAAATATGCTTAACAAGTCACATAATAAGTTGCATTGACTCACTCTGTGTGCAATAACAGTGTTTATCMTTATTTTTGAATGACTACCTCATCTTTGTACCCCACACAYACAATTATCTGTAAGGTCCCTCAGTCGAGCAGTGAATTTCAAACACAGATTCCACCACAAAGACCAGGGAGGTTTTCCAATGCCTCGCGAAGAAGGGTACTTATTGGTATATGGGTAAAAAGCAGACATTGACTATCCCTTTGAGCATGGAAGAGGCGACTCCRGGATGCTGGCCTTCTAGGCAGAGTTCCTCTGWACAGTGTCTGTGTTCTTTTGCCCATCTTAATATTTTMTTTTTATTGGCCAGTCTGAGATATGGCTTTTTCTTTGCAACTCTGCCTAGAAGGCCAGCATCCCAGAGTCGCCTCTTCACTGTTGACGTTAAGACTGGTGTTTTGCGGGTACTATTTAATGAAGCTGCCAGTTGAGGACTTGTGAGGTGTCTGTTTCTCAAACTACACACTCTACACACTCTAAAGCACAACTCTTGCTCAGTTGTGCACCGGGGCCTCCCACTCCTTTTTCTATTCTGGTTAGAGCCAGTTTGCGCTGTTCTGTGATGGGAGTAGTACAGTGTTGTACGAGATCTTCCGTTTCTAGGCAATTTCTCACATGGAATAGCCTTCATTTCTCAGTACAAGAATAGACTGATGAGTTTCAGAAGAAATGCTGATGCTCAACTAGTCTAAAGAAGACCAATTTTATTGCTTCTTTATTAAGCACCACAGTTTTCAGTTGTGCTAACATAATTGCAAAAGGGTTTTCTAATGATCAATTAGCCTTTTAAAATTATAAACTTGGATTAGCTAACACAACGTGCCATTGGAACACAGGAGTGATGGTTGCTGATAATGGGCCTCTGTACGCCTATGTAGATATTCCATAAATGATGTCATTTTAAATGGACCAAAAAATKTGCTTTTCTTTCAAAAACAAGGACATTTCTAAGTGTCCCCAAACTTTTGAACGGCAGTGTATATTTTGATCTACCAAAGTATCAGCTATCACACCATCTAAAGGAATAACCTCCTAATTACATATTTTTTTCTTCATAAAATGCAACTAACTGGATTCATGTCAACTCCATCAGACACCATAAACGTAATTTCATTTTTACAGTTATTGACCAACACGTGTTTAATGGCCTTGATTGTTTAATTCTAAGATTAGGTTATTCAAATAGGTAATACAAATCTCCAAACTTCTTTTTGTTTTGTTTTATAGTGCTCTTAAATGCTCYAGGGATAATTTTGTTAGCATTTTGGCATGTTTTTCTAGATTTAGAACATAAAACAATATTTATAAAGGCAAACATTGTCCCTTAGGTCTAGCATAGCAAAAACATCCGTTGTTTAAG
Organism: Salvelinus sp. IW2-2015; assembly: GCF_002910315.2. NCBI lineage: Eukaryota > Metazoa > Chordata > Actinopteri > Salmoniformes > Salmonidae > Salvelinus > Salvelinus sp. IW2-2015. The sequence continues at coordinate 23,749,347 of NC_036848.1, forward strand.
CATATGTTGCAGAACAGTGATTCAAATACTTTTTCTGAATATTGACAAAAAATGATTGACTCCATCAGTGACAGAGTTGACAAGCCACTAACAGTGTTGACAACAGMTACTCAAAACGTACATATTTATTCCTAAAAAAAAAAAAAAACATTTGAAAATCCCCAATAAAAACAACCATCCTATCAGATCTTTCAGCACTCTGACGGAGTTGACGTTAGACATTAGGCTGTTKATTGTGTTCTGTGGAAAGTTGTCCCACACCTCTTCAATGCCGTCCGAAGTTGCTTTATATTGGCGGGAACTGGAACATGCTGTCATACATGTCAGTCCAGAGCATCCCCAACATGTTCAATGGGTGACATGTCTGGTGAGTATGCAGGCCATGGAAGAACTTGGACATTTTCAGCTTCAAGAAATTGTGTACAGATTCTTGCGACATGGGGCCTTGCATTATCATGCTGATGCCGGCGGCTGAATGGCACAACAATGGGCCTCAGGATCTCGTCACRGTATTTCTGTGCATTCAAACTGCCATCGATAAAATGCAATTGTGTTCGTTGTCTGTACCCATGCATACTATAACCCCACTGCCATCATGGGGCACTTTGTTCACAACGTTGACATCAGCAAACTGCTCGCCCACACAACGCCATACATGTGGTCTGCGGTTGTGAGGCTGGATGGACGTACTGCCAAATTCTCAAAAACAGCTTTGGCTTATGGTAGAGAAATTAGCATTCCATTTTCTGGCAACAGCTCTGGTGGATATTCCTGCAGTCAGCATGCCAGTTGCACCCTMCCTCAGAACTTGAGACATCTGTGCACATTTTAGAGTGGCCTTTTATTGTCCCCAGCACAAGGGGCACCTGTGTAATGATCATGCTGTTTAATCAGCTTCTTGATATGCCACACCTGTCAGGTGGATGGATTAGGAGAAAAKGAGAAATGCTTACTAACAGGGATGTAAGCAAATGTGTGCACAACATTTTAGAGAAATAAGCTTTTTGTGCATATGGAACATTTYTGAGATCTTTCATTTCAGYTTATGAAACATTGGACCAGCACTTTACGTGTTGCGTTCATATTTTGGTTCAGTGTATTTGAACCAAAGTAAACTATCAGGCAGATGGAGTTGACAGTTTATGGTTATGACCATGGTGATTTGAATATTGTTTGTTTAAATCTATCAAAGTAGAGAACTTTACATWCCATGGTTGGTCTTGTTGCACTACATGTAATGAGGACATGAATAAGGGGTCCTTATGGTACAGCTGACCCGGCTCATGGTTTTAGACAAATCTGAGACACATATTTTAGGAATAACAGTTTTRARATAAATATTATTTTAAGTCACAGACGGCTATTGCAAGAAACTACATAAGAGGGCCAGTAGGAGGCGCTCTTTCCTCAGCTCTAAAAAAATACCCCAATGCCCCAGGGCAGTGATTGGGGACACTGTTCTGTGTAGGGTGCCGTCTTTCGGATGGGACGTTAAACGGGTGTCCTGACTCTCTGTGGTCCCTAAAGATCCCATGGCACTTATCGTAAGAGTAAGGATGGGGTGTTAACCCCGGTGTCCTGGCTAAATTCCCAAGCTGTCCCTCATACATCACGGTCACCTAATCATCCCCAGCTTACAATTGGCTCATTCATCCCCCTCCTCTCCCCTTTAACTATTCCCCAGGTCATTGCTGTAAATGAGAACGTGTTCTCAGTCAACTTACCTGRTAAAATAATGRTAAAATAAAATAAAATMATCTTTCAGTTAATATCCATTAAACTGTTTTTGGGAGAGTTTGAAATTGAGATCATTTGCTCGGGAAAAGGGCATTTCCAGGCATCGATCCGACATTGAAGTGAATAATGTCATGACGTTGGCCTGTTGGGGGAGGTTTATGACCCCCATAAATACCTTTCCCCTTTACTCTCTCTYTACYTTATAGAGTTGACTCTTGTAAAGCCTTTGTAACATAGAGAGTCRGGTAACATCGAAAGGTGGGAAACGTAACCATATTTCGGTAATCCAACCAGTTGAAAATATGCGTTGGTACTTAATGAATATGATCTCAGATCAGTTGTTGTCTGAGACATTACTACTAATGATAGGATGACATAAACTGTATCTTGGAAAGTCGACACATTCTAGTTATCAGATTCACATGGAATTGTTGTGCAATTTAAATGTTTAAATATGAAACTATTTGTGAAAAGATGAAATGTAATTTTAGCTTCTGTAACGGCTGTCTAATTCCTCCTCCTCGGATGAGGAGAAGGAGTAAGGGTCGGACCAAAACGCAGCGTTGTATGCAGACATAATTGATATTTATTAAAGACAAGACGAACACGAACGTAACAGCTTCTTAAATGAGAGGACGGTTTGTCATAGAGAAACTCTGCTCACTCAGAGGCCCCGCCCAAGTGAACAGACTTTGGTTGTAAACTATGAAACACGCCCTTCTTTCACCACTATATAAACCTGTTGAAGAAAATTCTACTTTCTGTTCCGAGGACGTGAGGACGATGGTCCTACGTTAAAAGGGGTCAGATAATAACCGAAATTAGCATCGTGTTCATTGTGACAATCGACACGCCGAAAGGATGAATTTTGACTATACCAGCCAGAATATAGCACGAGCTTAAAAGTATGGCAACTTGGTATGAACTTTGAACTCTTATTCACTCCAGAAGTGATACCTCCTAGCCGTTGAGTTAGCAGCAGCCGCTGTAAACGTGGGCTAGGAAATGACGGACGACATATCCAGTCTAACACACACAACAATACTACAACGTACCCAGTTTACCACCAGAGACATTCTTCAGAGGACAAGAGATCCCTGCTGGGCAACCCGGCCTTCCATTTACGACCAACCTATTGAGGCGCAGCTCAGAGTAAATATTTATTGGATTTTCCTTTTTCCAAATGTTCGGTTATTTAGAATGCATAAGATTCTGTATTTACGATAGCATAGCTTCTCCCTTTGTTTCTCAGTCTTCCCGCTCTTTCATTCAAAACCCACCCCCTTTCTTTGTGTAACCAGCCGTCATATCTGTTCCGTCCGCTAGGGACGTTTTCCTTTATGACATAACTTGTCATCAATGTATGATCCATTCTGTGTAGATGTAATTCTGTGTGATTATTTAGGTATTTAGTAAATAAATTATTAAACCAAATTTTGTATTGCTGATTCAACTTGTTAGCCAGGGTTCGTGAAGATAACCAATAATTTACAACTTTCAGATGAGACTGAATAAAGTGACGATTAAATATTGAGTGCTATTCGGAAGATAACAGCTCTATAAACATTATTTTGTGGTGCCGTGACTTTCTAGTTAATTACATTTACCTGATTAGCTTAATCGGGTAATATTATTTACAGAGAAATKATTATATAGAATAGSATGTCATWTCACTTCATCCGGCATAGCCAAAGACACGACAATAATATTGGAAGTATGTTCCCCAAAAATATTTTCCATTCTAAAAATAAAGTTGCGTGGGTGTGTTACGCCAGTGACTTTATGATATGAATGTCACACTCTATGAATGTCACAGTACACATTATTATGCCTTCGTTACTCCATACAACCTGCTGAATCTAAGATTTACAGAGTCTCAGGGCTAGATCTCCTATTGCACTTGTCAAAAACCCATTCTCCCATTCCCCTTAAGAATGGCTCAGGTTTCCCACATAACCCTATGCCTCTCACCATCATCAGTTGACATACAAAAACCCAAAGTTCCACAGTGGGAAATGCATGAACATGACACTGCGAATTGTGGAAGCCTTTCCTGCCAATGCCTTGTTTATTTAACCACTGCCAGGCCTTATCTCCGAGGTGGTCCTCAACAACCTCTACCCAGATGGTTTCAAACGTAGAGCCACAAAAGGGGCCAGTGAAGGTTTGTGTGAACGGGGCTCTATCTGGCTGTGGCACCAGAGGACATTACGCAAAGGATGGAGAGGGTGCATGTGTGTGTTGTGGTGTGAGTGAGCTATGCGTAGTATGAGTGTGTGTATGCGCTGCTGATGACAACATGTCCCCTAGTTGTACTTGAAGGCTGTGAGATACAGGCTTCCTTCCACTTGAGCAGAACCGTGACGCCTGTCACTTAGTGCGGGGGGCTAGTAGGGGTGAGCGGGCGCAGGGGGCAGGCCTTCCATGTGGCACAGGGCCGACCGGTGAAGGATAGCAATTAYAAGTCATGCTGTTTGAACCTCTCATTGTTACTGAAGGAAGTTTAATGGGTGGATGTATAAAAGGATGGGAAATGACATAAGCACCACAGTTGCTATTACAGAAGATGGTCTCCTGGGTAGATAAATCAGTCAGACTCCTCCAAGGTGGAGCGTAAAGTCAAAACAGCTGTATAAGGAGAGAGAGGGGAATCTAGTGTTCAGCCTTCGTTGGTTGCCAACAGTGAGCTATCGGAATGGAAACTTCCCTAGTTCTCTCTTATAGCTTTTCTCTTTTCTCCTTTTGCACACAGAAGCCCCACCATTAGCTCCTTGTCCTCCAGAAAACTGCAGCATGGTGATTTAGCTGAGCTCAAGACTCTTGCCTCGCATGGCCAGTCACATGAGAACTAACAAAATGTCTCCCCAGGGTTGCAYTCGCTTCTCCACAATGTTGTTTTATTAGAGTTTTCCCCTCCTCAAATGGAAATGGACATATCTGTTAGAGACATTGAAAATAACCACTGAAACAACCTCTACACACGGAAACCCGACACTTTCCCCTTCCACCAACACCACCACCACCACCGACTCTTCCTCCGCTCTTTAAGAATGATGAAATTTAGAGACACTGAATTCAATCTACAGCTCCGCTCCTCTCCCATGGGGGATTTCAGCATGTTCAAACAGAAGGTGGGTAGAAACCGCAAGACAAACAAGAAGAGAGAGGAGGAAAACAAACCAGAGAAGATTCAGAGAAACACAAGAAATTAAACAGTCAAGAGAGAGGGATAGAAAGAAAAAAAAAGTCGAACCAGGTACCTATTGACATATTGCTGGAAAATGAAGAACCACAAGGGAGATAACTTCAACCATTATAGATCCAGCGGAGACAGGAGCGCAGATGGCATTCACATGTGTTGAATGCATGTCAAAGTCCACCCAATCAGCTACCGTGGGCGGATAGAATGCTGAAAAGCAATAATACTCCTGTAAACCCTCAAAGTGTCCCCGCAGATCATTCATTTGAAATCAGCTCACTAATGCACACTCACTTCAGCACAGCTGTTGCTTTCTTCAAAACACATTTTCATTGTCATAGGTTGTACAATGAATCAGGCAGATACACAAACATTCTTTCYTGCCATCTCAGAGAATTCTTCTCTAAGGGGTAGACCTACAAATGGCACCAGTCTTTCAAGGAAAGCTTTAGATAACACCACACAGTAGCTGTCTCTCTCWAGTACTGTTGTGGGTATATGGAAGAGAAATCCAGATGCGGGTTACATATAGGTGTCATGAGACATGGGGGGGTTATGCTTGTGTACTTTGATTCTCAAGGCCTCCCAGTGGGCATACAATGTGATAGACGTATTTTACTGGTTGAAATCTGATCGGGATGTCATGAAACCAGATCACGACCAGATTACTTCAACTAGCCTGTACCCCTGCACACTGATTCGGGACCGGTCTCCCCTGTATATAGCCTCGTTATTGTTATTCTTATTGTGTTACTTTTTATTATTACTTTTTATTTTAGCCTACTTGGTAAATATTTTCTTCTTCTTGAACTGCACTGTTGGTTAAGGGCTTGTAAGTAAGCATTTCACAGTAAAGTCTACACTTGTTGTATATGGCGCATGTGGCAAATACATTTTGATTTGATTTGATTAAGACGTCTTCTTCATGACGTCTTTTTTATGTCATGAAAAATACATCCTATTTTGGTTGATATCTGTTTTTTGGTTGAAATCTGATTAAATTACTGACCAGTTGTCTAAAAGTTACTAAATTAAGAGAAACCAATCTATATAAACATGTGCATAGTTAAAAGCTCAAATGTCTCTGCGGTCCAATAGTTGTCAAAAAAACATTTTTATCGCATATATTTCCATCAATAATTAGTCCAATATTATTGCACYTGAATTTGACCCTGAAAATRTAMAAATKATATTTTTCCTTAARGATTTTAAGCAATTAACAATGCGTGCAGTAATTGTATTTTCATTTCAGTATCTAAATAAGGAGGTAGGCATAGCATTTTCACGTAAAGCACACCCAGCGTCGACCGTGTTTGCCTGGGGTAGACCATCATTGTAAATAAGAATTTGTTCTTAACTGACTTACCTAGTTAAATAAAGCAATGGAATATTTTTTGTTTCATGACCCTGTACAGTARGTGGCAGTAGTATACCAATAGGTGAAGTCTGCCACAAAAGCTTAATAAAGAAGAAGCAGAAGTTCCAGCTAAAACGTTGATTGGAATCTGTGCTTCAAGCGCAGAAATAGATCTCTGCCCACAGGCAGCCTGCTCGAGCGCATCCGTCAACATTACATCCATACGGCAGTTGGGACAGAGCACCCGGGAATCTACACAGCTGGGAAAACAAAGACAGTTTCTTGAAATGTACAGCTGTGGTTATAGGCGTTGGTTATAGCTAGCTAACTAACATTTTGATTTCTGTTTAGTTAATGATAGTAAATGTGTGTGTGGTGAGAGTGTGAGAGGCTGAGAGAGAGATGATCACAATAACTTTAGAAAACATTGTGATGTCAACGTTGTCATGCTAACTGTGTGTTTGTGTGTGTGTGTGTGTGTGTGTGTGTGAGTGAGTGAGTGAGAAGAGAGAGAGAGAGAGAGAGAGAATGAAGCATTGAGTGTTTGTGTGTGTAAGACAGCAAGCTAGGCTAATTCTTGAAACTTGTACCCCTCAATATGGATGTGAAGATTTTCTTGATTCATTAGATATCCTTGTATTTATGTGTATTTTGTATTTGACAATACCATACATTTGGACTAACACACATTCTAACGTGATTCTCTGTTTTTGCAGGAATCTTCTAGCTTGGATTAGGAAGGATGGAGGAAGGAACAAAAGGAAGGAGAACAGAAGTTCTCCAGCCTGCTGACTAAGAAATAGCCTATGCTTTGCTGTCTGTCTCTCTATCTCTCTCCATCTGTCTGCCTCACTGCCAGATTGACGAGGTGCAACATAGTCAATGTACCTGCTAGGCTAAGTCTAATTTAGTGAAGACCTTAGGTAATGGTTCATCATGATTCGTCTCTGTCTTTACAGTTCCTGAAACATGTCAATGACCTGATGCATGGCCTCTATAGCAGTTCTTGGCCACCCACTCATTTACCACTGACCTATTTTGCCATATCCCAGGGAAAGGAGAGACCAGAACCACCACTCCTTAAATCCATACTCATTGACAGTAAGTTGTGTGCAAAATGTTGATGTTGATACTCTGATTTTAATGTGTATTGATTCCTACTAACCAGCTTTGTAAGAGCTAGGTTTGTACTARCTATGCAGATGATCATTMAYGTTTTTTCTCTGGGTCAGGTCTCACTGAGACTGGATTCCCCAAGAAACATGCTATTCAGCTACCCATGATTGTCTGATCTTAYACTCTTAGAAAAAAAGGTGGTGTCTAGAACCGTAAAGGTTTAATTGGGCTGTCCCCGTAGGAGAACCATTTGARGATCCCCATTTGGTTCAAGGTAAAACCCTTTGGTTCCAGGTAGAACTATTTTGGGTTCCATGTAGAATCCTTTCCACAGAGGGTTCTACATGGAACCCAAAGTGGTTCGAAATGGAACCTAAAAGGGTTTTTACCAGGAACCAAAAATGGTTCCTATGGGGACAGCCAAAGAACCCTTTTGGAACCCGTACTTCTAAGAGTGTAGTGTAAGTCAATCCAATTGAAAGAGCACCGTTTCTAATAATATAAGATTGTAAAGCAAATCAACTCCTATTTTAACTCTGCTTTTTTTTCATCTGCAAAACCCTCTTGTCCTGATTCAACAGACACCTCCCCTGGTGAGTCATGTAAAGTTTCTCCTATTTTTCTCTTGCTCATTCTCCCTGTCGCTCACTCAAACTCACACGTGTGCAGTTGCAGAGAAGAGGAAGAGATTTGCCAATTACACMCATTTCTAACACTGTTTGTTGCAGGAATGGTATGACAGACAACTTTTGAACAATACAATATTTTACTGTCTCTTTATTGCCTCTTTACACACAATTTAATAGTTGCATTTAACAAAAAAAAATTAAGACTGCCACGTTGTCCTCAATTGGGGAACCTCTGTCCGGGACAATGTCCTCAGGATTATGGAGAGTGTGTTTAGAAAAAGTTGTTTGAATATTACACCATGTATTAGGTTTAAGCTAAACTTTACCATTTAGAGAGGAGTTAAACATTTTCATTACCCAACTACTGTCTTATTTTGATATCCTCTTTCTTAAAATGTTTCAGATTGAATTAATGTCCCTCTTCAATATTAAGGGACAGAGGAGCAAACATGCCTTTGCTACCACTTTCAGTAGATCCTGACTGTTAAAGATATTTTACTGTGCGTTACTGTGATGTCATGTCCTKCATGTCCACATTATGCGTAAATGTATATTTTTTATTTTTTACTCTTACAGTAAATGTCATGAAAAGACAGGACCTCAGGAGGTTGATGTGTTGCGGGACCTCTGGAAAGTCCTCAAATAGGCTCCTGGGCCGTATTGGAGAAGGATGCAAAGTATGGATATGAGCAATTTGCTCTTTTTTAAAGCTGTATCTGCCACAAAATTCTTCAACTAGTACCATGGAAATACGTTTCCACAAAGTTTTTGGCCTTTTCTAGTTTGCTTATAAAATCTCAAATAGATAAAGTTGTAATGCGCTGATTCTTTTAACTGCAGATCAGACCCATCAYACCACTTTTCAAGAGGGCCACTATGCTCCAGATCATCTTTTGTGTTCAGAGGTCCTTGATGAGGATCTACGCATCACACCACTCGTATTAATCAAATGAAACAATGGGCCTTTATATACTCCCAGTATTTCTATGCATGTAGTTTCTGTGGGKGAATTATGAACCAATTACTCTATGCAGAAGTACAATTTTTTTTTGATGTAGATTTGTTTTTGCCATTGTTTGATCTATTTTAAATGTAAGAATATGTTGCAGATTAACTTGAATTGGTTACTATGAAAACAAATAGAAATGTAATGAACAATGTTTTCAATATCCAACTTTATCCTCTGCACTACTTTTTATAGTACACTCTTAGAAAAWAAGGGTTATTCGGCTGTCCCCATAGGAGAACCCTTTGAAGAACCCTTTTGGTTTCAGGTAGAACCCTTTTCGGATCTATGTAGGACCMTTTCCACARRGGGTTCTACATGGGAACCAAAAGGGTTCAATGTGGAACCAAAAAGGCTTCTCCCTGGATCCAAAAAGGGTTCTTCTATGGGGACAGCCGAAGAACCCTTTTGGAATCCTTTTTTCTAAGAGTGTATAGGTAATAARCTGTAGTCAGGTGGTCTTTACCAGGTTTATCTTAACTATGACCAGTAGGCTACATAATATAGCACRTATTATAGTTGTCAGAATTATGACCAGCTGGTCAGTATAGAGGTCACAATTATGACCAACTGGTTGTATGACGGTCAGAAAAATACATAATATTYTGATCAGTAAAACATTTTCAACCAGTTTGTGACCAGAATAAGAAGTCATGAGAATACATATTTCAACCAGGTTTTGTCCTACTGGGCTGTCAGCTCCCAAGGCCTGGAGAATATGGATAAAGGGAGTGGCGTATGCTCTGGGGCTGCCAATGGGAGTAAAAAGTACATATTTTCTTTAGGAATATAGAGAAGTAAAAGTTGTCAAACATATAAATAGGAAAGTAAAGTACAGATACCCCCCAAAACGACTTAAGTAGTACTTCAAAGTGTTTTTTACTTAGTTACTTAGTCACCACTGGCAAAAATGGTCACAACTTGCAAAGGGAAAGTTTACAGGGCCAATTTTCTATTCCAGTGTGGTCTTTCTATTCAGACACATCTTATTGTGTTTGATATACTCATTGTTGAAATAGTAATTCTGTCTTTTAACTTTATTTACCTATACTACTATATTGTGTTCTTTAGTCAGTTCAAACTTAGACCATTGAACAAAACAGTAAAAACCACATTTGTACCAAAAACAAACAGTTCAATTTCCACTCTTTCTAGTGATATATCAAACATTGTATTTATTCTTCAATGGACACCRGTTAAAAATCGGCCAACATTTCTTTAATGAAAGGACACAAAAATCAGGAGCAGCGTCTAAATATTCTAAATATAACCACTTGTGATCCATTCTATTTATATCCTTTTCTGTGGTCTTCCCAATTGCGGTGATACATATAGGGATGCTAACAAAAGAAAGGCTGTGATTGAGTATGCACCTCTCCCAAGTTCTTTTAACAGCACTGTCAAAAGCCTAGCCATTTTGGTTAAGACTCCACTGAAACCCTAAGAGTAAGCTCTGCAACCAAACATTGTTTGGAGAAACTGAGGAATTCYGGACTATCACCTGAAAGCCAATGTGATTTACTATGTATCCTCAAGTGTACTACATCCTTAATAAAGGTTGCAAGCATACCTGTACCTAAGACGAATTATTGGTMAATGTTGTGCATTTAGAAGTCATACAAGTTGTAATGTTTCAATTTGCTCAATGTGGCATTTAGACTGGATTTAGAGCTGAGGGCTWTTGAGTTTGAGAATTTACCCAAGAAAAATTGTAGATATAATACCAAATAAAAATGTGGCAATTTCAGAGCATAAATGTAGGGTTATTATAGAGCCATTTCACCAATTTCAACATCATTCAGAAATTATGTTGTTCTACTGTATTTATATTCCTGGAATGAAATGRGTGTTTTGGCAGCTGGTGTGCAGGCTCTCTAGATGTTGAACGCAACTCTATTCTTCCCCGCTTAATTCCTGAAAGGAGTGTAATGACCCACTTTTTCTCCTTGTTCCCCAGCGACTCTCAGCCTCTTGCCACGTTTGCTGTGGTCCACTACCGTTTACAGCTGCTTTAAATTTCCAGGGGCACCTATGTCCACATTTTTTCAGCTCTGGAACATATATGACTAATGGCAACAGCCATTTTAAACAACTTGAGCCCTCTCTGGCAATAAATCACCTTGATACGAGCTACTATGCCTGCAAYAGAGCTATGTTCAGGTGTGGGTAGAACAAGGGGGGCTTTGGGAGCAATTCCATCTCTTCATGGTCAGCCCACTATTGTTTGGCAAACTCAGCGACCGTGACACAGTTGTCTAAAGCATTACTTGTTTTTATGATCCTAACACAAAATCTAAGAAAAAACAAACTATTTATTTCTCCTCTCTCTCTCTCTCCGTTCTCTTTCATTCCTCTCTTATGCTGTCTCATCTCTACCCCCTCAGTGCCTCTCTCATCTCTCTTTTTTTCACTGACTATCTTTCTCTACTTTCTCTTTCTCTCTCTTGCTTTCTTTTTACCCTGTGATGGCCGGCGAGTGCCGTTTTCCTCACGAGGAGCATATTGAATGAATCCTGTTGCTGATTTTTGGTCTAAATACATTTCCACTCTTTGAATACAGCCTACAATCTTTGCTAATAAAACGAAAAAGTTGATGTAGCATGAAATATTCATCAAAGGCATTCCCCCAAGATTTTGACACACTGATGCATTTCCATAAATGACAAACAAACTTGGCCAGACCAAATATTGAGGTAGATGTCCACGAGAGTCACTGAATGATAAGCCTAGGAAAGCCATCAGGGGGGGGTCACCTCTACAGTGGATATGCCTCTCTGTCACTTTGGTTTGGTTCCCGGCCACACCACATCTTAATAAATCGACAAGAGTGTGCTCTGCTCTCCCACAGCATTTAGGAACAGCTTGTGAGTAGCTGTAAGTCTGTATTTTAGATCGTTTAGATGCATGGGATCATTTGGCCAGATGCAGTAGCGGTGCGTGGTTAAAATCACTGGGGAAGCCAAAATAGCCATATTACAACCTATGTGTTGTGGTAATTGCGTTGTTTGCTCTATAACCKGGTAGTTCATATGCCTTGCCACCGTGATATACTGTATAGGCCTAAGGCTGAGAGAATAAGAAAAGATTGGMAGAATAAATTCAACCACACCTTTGTTTCATCACTAAACTGGAGAGCAACATCTGTCTGGTGAAGTCCACATAGCGTATTGCATGTAACAAACAGTTACATGACCAACAGCATGGTCAATCAAATTAATGTTAATAGTTAAATAAAGGTTTAATATATWTTTTTTTACTTAACAACTATTGATTTAGAACACCGGAGAGTTACCAATGTAGCAAAGAAAACAGGAGCTGCCTCCACTATTCCAGCACCATTTCAACTTCAACATTTTCTTTTTTTATTTCACCTTTATTTAACCAGGTAGGCTAGTTGAGAACAAGTTCTCATTTGCAACTGCGACCTGGCCAAGATAAAGCAAAGCAGTGTGACACAGACAACAACAACGGAATACCTAGGATAGGATAAAGTAATCCTTCTAACCCCCCCCTTAAAAGAGTTAGATGCACTATTGTAAAGTGGTTGTTCCACTGGATATCATAAGGTGAATGCACCAATTTGTAAGTCACTCTGGATAAGAGCGTCTGCTAAATGACTTAAATGTAAAATATAAATGTAACACAGAGTTACACATGGAGTAAACAATAAACAAGCCAATAACACAATAAACAAGTCAATGACACAGTAGAAAAAAAAGAAGTCTATATACATGTGTGTGCAAAAGGCATGAGGAGGTAGGCAACAAATAGGCCATAGGAGCGAATAATTACAATTTAGCAGATTAACACTGGAGTGATTAATGAGCAGATGATGATGTGCAAGTAGAGATACTGGTGTGCAAAAGAGCAGAAAAGTAAATAAAATAAAAAAACAGTAGGGGGTGAGGTAGGTAGATTGGGTCTGCTTTTTACAAGATGGACTATGTACAGCTGCAGTGATCGGTTAGCTGCTCAGATAGTTGATGTTTAAAGTTGGTGAGGGAAATGAAAGTCTCCAACTTCAGCGATTTTTGCAATTCGTTCCAGTCACTGGCAGCAGAGAACTGGAGGAAAGGCAGCCAAATGAGGCGTTGGCTTTGGGGGATGATCAGTGAGATATACCTGCTGGAACGTGGCTACGTGTGGGGTGTTTTATCGTGACAAGTGAACTGAGATAAGGCGAGGCTTTACCTAGCATAGACTTATAGATGACCTGGAGCCAGTGGGTCTGGCGACGAATATGTAGCGAGGGCAGCCGACTAGAGCATACAGGTCGCAGTGGTGGGTGGTATAAGGAGCTTTGGTAACAAAACGGATGGCACTGTGATTAGACTGCATCCAGTTTGCTGAGTAGAGTGTTGGAAGCTATTTTGTAGATGACATCGCTGAAGTCGAGGATCGGTAGGATAGTCAGTTTTACTAGCGTAAGTTTGGCGGCGTGAGTGAAGGAGGCTTGTTGCGAAATCGAAAGCCGATTCTAGATTTGATTTTGGATTGGAGATGTTTAATATGAGTCTGGAAGGAGAGTTTACAGTCTAGCCAGACACCTAGGTATTTATAGTTGTCCACATATTCTAGGTCGGAACCGTCCAGGGTGGTGATGCTAGTCGGGTGGGCGGGTGCGGGCAGCGAATGGTTGAAAAGGATGCATTTGGTTTTACTAGCGTTTAAGAGCAGTTGTAGCCACGGAAGGAGTGTTGTATGGCATTGAAGCTCTTTTGAGGTTAGTTAGCACAGTGTCCAAGGAAGGGCCAGAAGTATACAGAATGGTGTCGTCTGCGTAGAGGTGGATCAGGAATCGCCCGCAGCAAGAGCAACATCATTGATATATACAGAGAAAAGAGTCGGCCGAGAATTGAACCCTGGGTACCCCCATAGAGACTGCCAGAGGTCCGGACAACATGCCCTCCGATTTGACACACTGAACTGTGTCAAATCGGTTAGTGAACCAGGCGAGGCAGTCATTAGAAAAACCAAGGCTATTGAGTCTGCCGATAAGAATACGGTGACAGAGTCGAAAGCCTTGGCCAGGTCGATGAAGACGGCTGCACAGTCTGTCTTTTATCGATGGCGGTTATGATATCGTTCAGTACCTTGAGCGTGGCTGAGGTGCAACCGTGACCGCTCGGAAGCCGGATTGCACAGCGGAGAAGTACGTTGGATTCGAAATGGTCAGTGATCTGTTTATTAACTTGGCTTTCAAAGACTTTAGAAAGGCAGGGCAGGATGGATATAGGTCTGTAACAGTTTGGTTCTAGGGTGTCACCCCCTTTGAAGGAGGGATGACCGCGGCAGCTTTCCAATCTTTAGGATCTCGGACGATACGAAAGAGATGTTGAACAGGCTGCGTAATAGGGGTTGCAACAATGGCGGCGGGATATTTTTAGAAAGAGAGGGTTCAGATTGTCTAGCGCCAGCTGATTTGTCGGGTCCAGGTTTTGCAGCTCTTGCAGAACATCTGCTGTCTGGATTTGGTGAAGGAGAAGCTGTGGAGCGTGGGCGAGTAGCTGCGCGGGGGGGGGGGGAGGCTGTTGGCCGGGGTTGGAGTAGCCAGGAGGAAGGCATGGCCAACCGTTGAGAAATGCTTATTGAAATTTTCGATTATCATGGATTTATCAGTGGTGACTGTTTTACCTAGCCTCAGTGCAGTGGGCAGCTGGGAGGAGGTGCTCTTGTTCTCATGGACTTTACAGTGTCCCAAAACGTTTTGGAGTTAGAGCTACAGGATGCGAATTTCTGCTTGAAAAAGCTAGCCTTTGCTTTCCTGACTGACTGATGTTGTATTGGTTCCTGACTTCCCTGAACAGTTGCATATGCGGGGACTATTCGATGCTATTGCAGTCTGCCACAGGATGTTTTTTGCTGGTTAAGGGCAGTCAGGTCTATAGAGAACCAAGGGCTATATCTGTTCTTAGTTCTACATTTTTTGAAAGGGGCATGCTTATTTAAGATGGTGAGGAAATTACTATTAAAGAACGACCAGGCATCCTCGACTGACGGATGAGGTCAATATCCTTCCACGGATACCCGGGCCAGGTCGATTAGAAAGGCCTGCTCGCAGAAGTGTTTTAGGGAGCGTTTGACAGTGATGAGGGGTGGTCATTTGACCGCGGACCCATAGCGGATACAGGCAATGAGGCAGTGATCGCTGAGATCCTGATTGAAAACAGCGGAGGTGTATTTGGAGGGCAAGTTGGTCAGGATAATGTCTATGAGGGTGCMCATGTTTACGGATTTAGGGTTGTACCTGGTGGGTTCCTTGATGATTTGTGTGAGATTGAGGGCATCTACATTTCAATATCATCAAMTCACCTATGCTTAGTCTAATATAGTGACAACTAAAATATACCAAAAACWATTTAGTCCAATTAACGTAAGCTAAATATCATGTGGCTGTCCATGGTACTGATTTCTGTGTGTGTGTGAGCGTACGTATAAAAAAACGTGTTGACTCACCCTACTTGTAGAGAAAAGCCAATGCCATCCCCCTCTCTTTCATGTTTCCCAAATGGTGTATGACTCTGTCACCATTTGGGAAACATGAAAGAGAGGGGGATGGCATTGGCTTTTCTCTACAAGTAGGGTGAGTCAACACGTTTTTTTATATGACTCTGTCATACAGTAGTTACAGTGGGGAGAACAAGTATTTGATACACTGCCGATTTTGCAGGTTTTCCTACTTACAAAGCATGTAGAGGTCTGTCATTTTTATCATAGGTACACTTCAACTGTGAGAGACGGAATCTAAAACAAAAATCCAGAAAATCACATTGTATGATTTTTAAATAATTTATTTGCATTTTATTGCATGACATAAGTATGTCATATCCAGTATGCCACTGGAAGACAACAACACAACGAGATGCAACAATTCAAGTTTTCTTCTGTCAATTAAGTTTGGCATTTGATGTGATGTGAAGCAAAATCCAAATTCCCTTAACTTTTTTKGGGTGCACCAGGACCATTCACAGTTGAGCTCACTCAGTTTGTCTCAACGCTGATTGGGTATTATTATAATTTCTTTGAAYTATCAAGGGAGGCCAAGTACTCGCTGGCTTCTCTTGCATCCAATACTACGGGTGGCAACAATACACTCTCATGCGCTTTTTGACCAGACTGCATCAGATAGATCGGCTACACATATTGAGACAGAAAGCAGAAAAGGCGCTGTTTCACTCACTTGAATGTTTTCTCCAGTGAGATATCATTCAGGCCTTTCATTCTACATTCCCAGTGGTCAGAAGTTTACATCCACTCAATTAATATTTGGTAGCATTGCCTTTAAATTGTTTAAACACCCACAATAAGTTGGGTGAATTTTGGCCCATTCCTCCTGACAGGTTTGTCGGCTTCCTTGCTCGCCACAGCTTTCTCAGTTCTGCCACAAATGTTCTATAGGTGTGAGGTCAGGGCTTTTGTGATGGCCACTCCAATACCTTGACTTTGTTGTCCTTAAGCCATTTTGCCACAACTTTGGAATTATGCTTGGGGTCATTGTCCATTTGGAAGACCCATTTGTGAGCAAGCTTTAACTTCCTGACTGGTGTCTTGAGATATTGCTTCAATATATCCACATAATTTTCCTCCCTCATGATGCCATCTATTTTGTGAAGTGCACCGGTTCCTCCTGCAGCAAAGCACCCCCACAACATGATGCTGCCACCCCGTGCTTCACGATTGGGATGGTATTCTTCGGCTTGCAAGCCTCCCCCTTTTTTCCTCCAAACATAATGATGGTCTGGCCATTATGGCCAAACAGTTCTATTTTTGTTTCATCAGACCAGAGGACACCAAAAGTAACTCTTTGTCCCCATGTGCAGTTCAAACTGTAGTCTGGCTTTTTATGGCGGTTTTGGAGCAGTGGCTTCTTCCTTGCCGAGCGGCTTTTCAGGTTATGTGATAGGACTCGTTTTACTGTGGATATAGATACTTTTGTACCTGTTCCCTTCAGCATCTTCACAAGGTCATTTGCTGTTGTTCTGGGATTGATTTGCACTTTTCACAACAAACTACGTTCATCTCTAGGAGACAGAATGCGTCTCTTTCCTGAGTGGTATGATGGCTGTGTGGTCCATGGTGTTTATACTTGCATACTATTGTTTGTACAGATGAATGTTGTATCTTCAGGCATTT
>NC_036848.1:23768250-23789161 GCF_002910315.2 Salvelinus sp. IW2-2015
GAGAGTCCAACAATTCAAGTTTTCTTCTGTCAATTAAGTTTGGCATTTGATGTGATGTGAAGCAAAATCCAAATTCCCTTAATTTTTTTGGGTGCACCAGGACCATTCACAGTTGAGCTCACTCAGTTTGTCTAACGCTGATTGGGTATTATTATAATTTCTTTGAATTATCAAGGGAGGCCAAGTACTCGCTGGCTTCTCTTGCATCCAATACTACGGTGGCAACAATACACTCTCATGCGCTTTTTGACCAGACTGCATCAGATAGATCGGCTACACATATTGAGACAGAAAGTGCTGTTTCACTCACTTGAATTTTTTCTCAGTGAGATACATTCAGCCTCTTGCAATTGTAGAAAGAGAACAATTATTTCTGCTTTCATTTCTTTCATCACATCCCAGTGGTCAGAAGTTTACATACACTCAATTAATATTTGGTAGCATTGCCTTTAATGTTTAAACACCCACAATAAGTTGGGTGAATTTTGGCCCATTCCTCCTGACAGGTTTGTCGGCTTCCTTGCTCGCACACGCTTTCTCAGTCTGCCCACAAATGTTCTATAGGTGTGAGGTCAGGGCTTTTGATGGCCACTCCAATACCTTGACTTGTTGTCCTTAAGCCATTTTGCCACAACTTTGGAATTATGCTTGGGGTCATTGTCCATTTGGAAGACCCATTTGTGAGCAAGCTTTAACTTCCTGACTGGTGTCTTGAGATATTGCTTCAATATATCCACATCATTTCCTCCCTCATGATGCCATCTATTTTGTGAAGTGCACCGGTTCCTCCTGCAGCAAAGCACCCCACAAACTGATGCTGCCACCCCGTGCTTCACGACTGGGATGGTATTCTTCGGCTTGCAAGCCTCCCCCTTTTTCCTCCAAACATAATGATGGTCTGGCCATTATGGCCAAACAGTTCTATTTTGTTTCATCAGACCAGAGGACACCAAAAAGTACACTCTTTGTCCCCATGTGCAGTTGCAAACTGTAGTCTGGCTTTTTATGGCGGTTTTGGAGCAGTGGCTTCTTCTGCCAAGCGGCTTTTCAGGTTATGTCGATATAGGACTCGTTTACGTGGATATAGATACTTATGTACCTGTTCCCTTCAGCATCTTCACAGGCATTTGCTGTTGTTCTGGGATTGATTTGCACTTTTCACAACAAACTACGTTCATCTCTAGAGGACAGAATGCGTCTCTTTCCTGAGTGGTATGATGGCTGTGTGGTCCCATGGTGTTTATACTTGCATACTATTGTTTGTACAGATGAATGTTGTATCTTCAGGCATTTGGAAATTGCTCCCAAGGATGAACCAGACTTGTGGAGGTCAACTATTTTCTTCTGAGGTCTTGGGTGAGCAAAGAGGCACTGAGTTTGAATGAAGCATTGAAATACATCCACAGGTACACCTCCAATTGACTCAAATTATGTCAATTAGCCCATCAGAAGCTTCTAAAGCCATGACATAATGAAATTTGTGGAGTGGTTGAAAAACGAGTTAAGTGTATGTAAACTTCCGACTTCAACTGTCCATGCCACAGCCAGGTGAACAGCATTAGCTGCTAAGAAGGACCGAAMATTCTTACTCCACAGAGAAGGAACTATTAATGAAGCCTTTCTGTATGGTAGCRCGAGGAGAAGTCGTGAAAGATACTTCAGTAGTCATTAGCAAGCAGGTTTGTGACTTAAGTTGGGATCTCTCCACAGGGGTAGGGGAGTTACATATATTGCTCCAAAGCTTGTCAACTGCATGTGTTGCAGAGGAGCACAACACATTACACATGATCACAACTTGGCAATCTCAAACGTTCATAGAAACTGGATGATTATCAAAACACTGTCTTCCCAATGTCTTTCCATTGAACATCTACACCAGCACGACTATCCATCTTTTCAGCAAATGTCTCTCTCTCTCCTTTAATGTTCTACAATGCTATTGATATTCTCAGCACAACAGTTCCCACAGGGCTGAGTATTTCACTACCTTCACTTCTGCCTTATTACTTACATAACATGCTATCCCTTGAACAAGGTAGACTGTAGGGGACAATACCTTAGAGACCACTGTGAGATTTACAGCCTCATTGTTCAAACGTTGTTCACACCGAGTTGCTGCCTTGAAGACGCAATAAAGGGAAGTCATTGTGTGCAGCAGCAGTCACGCTGTAGCCCTCTGACTGAGGCCCTGCAGGTGGTTGGTGGTGGTGATGAAGATAACTCCCTGATCTGTTGCCATGGCCCCTGGGTGCGTGGGCACAACCTGKCAGCACTAGCTTGGGCCTTCATATGGGAGAGTCTCACAGGTGCAAAGACTAACACGATTCCATGTCGACTGTGAATGGATGACATGGGTATAAGAATTGGTTTGAATAAATCTACCCACCTGATCCCAGCAATTCTCAATCACCTACTGCATGTATTTCTGTAGCTTTTAATAATACATTGAGTTTATTGAGTGGCTCTATACACTTAGTCTACAAATATTCCAAATATTCTAATATTGAGTTACACCCCCCCCCCCCCCCCAGTTGTGTCAAGTTGGCTGGATGTCCTTTGGGTAGTGGACCATTCTTGAAACACAGAAGAAATGTTGAGCGTGAAAAATCCAGCAGCGTTGAGATTCTTGACACAAACCAGTGCGCCTGGCTAGGGCTGTGGCGGTCACAAAATGTTGTCAGTCGGTGATTGTCAAGCAAATAACTGTCGGTACCGTTAATTAACATAAACACATTTAGCATCTCCTGGCTTCCACCTTTGGAACATCTACATTTTAAAAAGTCTAATAAATCCATATAATATAGCCTACACCTTCACAATGTTCCAAACATAGTCTGGGACAGTTGTGGGATGCGATAGATCCCAAATTAATACAACCACTACCATCACATTTTTTTTTTAGCATGTGGCTGACACAACAGATCAGAACATTTATCTTAAAATGTTGATACACTATTAGGCTATTTCTTCACATTATAAGCACAGCAATGGGCACATGGCAGTAGGCTATAAGCGGGAATGTTCAATTAGCGGGAAAACACCATTTTCAAAAGTGACCGCAAATGCGATTATGCATGTAATGCTTTCATTAAAAGGTGCATTGTTATGGTGAAAATCTTCCCCAAACTTGAAAATCACGCGCTGCTTATGTATGCCAGTTAGGGTCTACACCCCTTGTAAAGCGGATTAATGTGCATAATTTAAAAAAGATATTTGGCCACTTTAGTTGTGATACAAACCTTATCAAAACATATAGGCCTATGGGCTAGGTTACATGACGTGTGCAACTATGATTATAAAAAGTCGCAAAAAATAAAAGGCAGTTTCTTATGCTGGGCATCTGTCAAGTGTCAGTGTGCAGCGGGTAGGACGGAATCAGGCGCAGGACACAGAACTGAGTAAAAAYGTACTTTACTCGCAATAAATCACAAACTAATTCCATACACAATCCAGCTCAACACAAAAGAGCAACCACTTAACAAATAACAAACACRCACAAAACCATGTGGGAACCAGAGGGTTAAAACAGGGAATAAATTATAACGTAATGGAAACCAGGTGTGTACAAGACAAAGACAAAGGTGTGTACAAGACAAAACAAATGGACAAAAAAAAGTAGATTGGTGGCGGCTAGAAAGCCAGTGACGTCGACCGCGGAACGCCGCCCGAACAAGGAGAGGCACCAACTTCTGCGGAAGTCGTGACAGCATCATTCAGTGATAATGTATCTTTCACAAGTGATAGTCAAATATTGTCACCCATCAGACTATTCTTGATTTCATCTTGTCTTTATATATACTAAATAACAATTGTGTGACATTTAATTTAATTTAGAATGGACCATTATCATGCACCTGTCTCGAAACAGGGTCAGTGGGAAAAAATACATGTMATCTATGCTAAACATSGTCACATACACATGTTTAGCAGATGTTATTGCGGGTGTAGTGAAATGCTTGTGTTTCTAGCTCCACAGTGCAGTGATATCTAACAATTCACAACAATACACACAACACACACAAACCTAAAAGTAAAAGAATGGAATTAAATATTGGGATGAACAATGTCGGAGTGGCATATATTAAATACAGTAGAATAGAATACAGTATATACATATGAGGTGAGTAAAGCAAAATTATGTAAACATTATTAAAGTGACTAGTGTTCCATTGTTGAAGTGGCCAGTGATTTTAAAGTATATGTATATAGGGCAGMAGCCTCTAAGGTGCAGGGTTACTTAACCGAGTGGAAGCCACCTAGTGATGTTTWTTTAACAATCTGATGGCCTTGAGATAGAAGCTGCTTTTCAGTCTCTCTGTCCCAGCTTTGATGCACCTGTTTTGACCTTGTCTTCTGGATGATAGCGGAGTGAACAGGCAGTGGCTCGGGTGATTGTTGTCCTTGATTATCTTTTTGGCCTTCCTGTGACATTGGGTGCTGTAGGTGTCCTGGAGGGCAGGTAGTTTGCCCCCGGTGATGCGTTGGGCAGACCGCACAACCCTCTGGAGAGCCCTGTGGTTGCGGGCTTAGCAGTTGCCGTACCAGGCGGTGATACAGCCCGACAAGATGCTCTCAATTGTGCATCTGTAAAAGTTTGTGAGGGCTTTAGGTGCCAAGCCACATTTCTTCAGCCTCCTGAGGTTGAAGARGCGCTGTTGCGCCTTCTCCCCCACGCTGTCAAATCAAATCAAATGTATTTATATAGCCCTTCGTACATCAGCTGATATCTCAAAGTGCTGTACAGAAACCCAGCCTAAAACCCCAAACAGCAAGCAATGCAGGTGTGTCTGTGTGAGTGGACCATTTCAGTGGACCATTTCAGATCGTCAGTGATGTGTACGCCAAGGAAATKGAAGCTTTCCACCTTCTCCACTGCGGTCCTGTTGATGTGGATAGGGGTGTGCTCCCTCTGCTGTTTCAGGAAGTCCACGATCAGCTCCTTTGTTTTGTCGACATTGATTGAGAGGTTATTTTCCTGGCACCACACTCCCAGGGCRTGTGTGAGGAGGCAGTCAAGGGTGAACARGGAGTACAGGAGGAGGCTGAGCACGCAACCTTGTAGGGCCCCTGTGTTGAGGATCAGCGAAGTGGATGTGTTGTTTCCTATCTTCACCACCTGGGGGCAGCCCATCAGGAAGTCYAAGACCCAKTTGCTGAGCTATAGTCAATGAACAGCATTCTTACATAGGTATTCCTCTTGTCCAGGTGGGATTTGGCAGTGTGCAGTGCGATGGCGATTGCATTGTCTTTGGATCTATTGGGGCGGTATGCACATTTATGTGGGTCTAGTGTGTCAGGTAAGGTAGAGGTGGTATGATCCTACACTGTTTGTATTCGGCCATATTCCCAGTCACCTTGCCATGGTAAATGCGGTGGTTTGSGCTTTCAGGTTCTATCCACAGTTTCTGGTTCTATCCACAGTTTCTGGTTAGGGTAGGTTTTAATAGTCACACTGGGTACAACATCTATACACTTCCTGATAAACTCAGTCACCATATCCCTGTATTCGTCAATGTTATTCTCAGAGGCTACCCGGWACATATCCCAGTCTGCATGATCAAAACAATCTTGAAGCGTGGATTCCGGTTGGTCAGACTAGCGTTGAATAGTGCTTAGCACAGGTACTTCCTGTTTGAGTTTCTACCTATAGGAAGGGAGGAGAAAAATGGAGTCATGATCAGATTTGCAGAAGGTAGGGCAGGGGAGGGCCTTGGCATTTTGAAAAATAGCGAATAGATCTTGTCCCGTGGTTAATTTTCATGCCAGCAAGGTAGGCTATACTTTTGTTGCAAAGAATAACATTGAGCATAATATTAGGAAAGTTGAGAAATAAATAAAGTAGACATAGCCTATAGAAAGCTCCTTCTCTTTTTAGTAGAGGCCATCACTCGGTTTCCTCGTGCAATTGCATAGCCTGTAGAAATGTTGCGCAACATGAGCTCATGGGCTCTAATGAAGTGTTTGATTAGATTTTTGTACACATTTGCACTCATGTCAGCRTGATTAGAGGGACAATAGAGCGCTGAGTACCAGGCAGTTAGCAGGTTTGGTAGTCTACTGATGACCATCAGAGCTTGGMGAAGCCTAATTACCGTGACTAAACGGTCACGTGGAATTAGACTGCCTTCATGACTCGTGACCACCGGTGTAGCGGTAATGCGGTCACCGCAACAGCCCCACGCCTGGCACCTACTACCATACCCCATTCAAAGGCACTTATCTTTTGTCTTGCCCATTCAACCTCTGAATGGCACACATACACAATCCATGTCTCAGTTGTCTCAAGGCTTAGAAATCCTTCTTTAACCTGTCTCCTCCCCTTCATCTACACTGATTGAAGTGGATTTAACAAATTACATCAATAAGGGATCATAGTTGGTCACCTAGTCAGTCTATGTCATGGAAAGGGCTGGTGTCCTTAATGTTTTGTACACACAGTGTACGTCAGCATTTAACATTTTAAAGAACCTATCACGGGGCTGGTTGAGGAGATTGGACACTTTTCCTTGGATGGGAGCTGTATGAACAACTTCTCAAGCTCTTAATCTTTCAAAGGCCCATGTCCCAAGAAGATAGTCTAAAATGCTCACAATTTAGAATCATATTTTATGAATCCTTCTGTGAGTCCCTAAGCTTTTCTGCCTGGATTCAAAGATAAGTGTGAAACATTAAAATAATGTGAGGTCATTATATTCCACTATGGATATAATATCCCATTTCACCTCTACAACAAGCCTTAAATGACTAGCTAGTCAACTATTAAGAGTGAACAGATTCTTGGAAATAGTAGCAGTAGATGGTCTGACTTTTTCAAGATGCAAACTGGGTTCTGTTTCGCTGACTTCCATTAGTGGTTCAAAGAGTCTAAACTATACATTTCAGTCAATAATGGAAAAAGAACAACAATCATTGACACCGTTTGCCAAAGACTTCAGACTGGAGTTACAAGTGCGTAACTTGAACTTTATTCCCTTTTTAAGCACTTCCTACGCACATTCTGCCCTTGAATTTATGCACGGGGAAAAGCCAGCGCCAGCAAGGTACGCGTTTGGGGAGGAGATCAAAGAAATGGAGTGTGGCGGAGGGGTGTCTACAGATTCCACCAGCTTTACGCGCGAGGAAACAATGAAAAAGGTCGAGCAACCTGTTGGTTCCAAGTGGAAAAACATCCACTTTGTTTTCGATAGAAATTACACGAATCTCCATGCGCTGTAATTTATAAATTAAAAGGTATTGATAAGATCTAGGTGAATGAGTAATCCATTTGGATAAGGRGAATGTAAATATAAATGACAATTTTAGATCTATTTTACCTTATGATCGCTGGAGACAAATGTGAAACCAGTCATATTTCAGCAAAGTGAATAGCATGTCAACATGACAGGTATTTAGGCCTAATTTCCACAGTGAAGTATGAATAGTTGTCTTTATTCTGAATTGTAATTGTTACCGGTACTGGACACCCAAGTGCTCGTATGCATTTTTCGTAATACTACAAAAATTACAGGGTAGCCTACATTGCTGACACTGACAAACAGATCAATAAAAACGATGTCTGATCCATATAATCGTCTTACGAAAAGGGCCGACACAAATACAATATGAAGYCCATCTAACCTGGAGGAGGAAATTATTGTCCAAAAACAAACAAAAGTGGCACTGACCCAACAATGAYAAAAACAGTGAAAATGCACACTCACTGGGGACTGGCCAATGTTCTTCGCTGGTGCCAATAAGATAGGCCATTGTTTGCTTAATTAAGTTAAGAATTTTGATAACTTAAAGACAGATTGGAGACTTTCATTGTCATCTCTTTACAGCAATAGCTATTTGCTTTCCAAAAATGCCTGCCTGGGACTGCTTTTCACTGACAGTCGCAACTCAACAATCAGTCATTTGTTATTTGCAAATTGCAGGGCCCTTCCGACTATAGGCTATGCGATTTAAAACAATCCACAGCTTTAAAAAAGCATGCTTTCTGGTGTAGCCTATTTTGAATGATTTTATTTATTTCTCTATAGACAGGAGTAAAGTAATTAGACTATATAATTTTAGCTATTTAATTACATTTACTTTAGGGAAAGCTTAGCTTCCCCTAGCCTTATGGACACACCGCCTATGCCTTTTAATGTGGCAAAACACAACCAGTCATTATTTTTTMATCTGATTTTCAAACAATCACTCAACAAAGGTGCTCCTGTCGGCTACCCACGCACATTCCTCCACTCACAAAATAATTTCAGCATCCAGA
Organism: Salvelinus sp. IW2-2015; assembly: GCF_002910315.2. Lineage (NCBI taxonomy): Eukaryota > Metazoa > Chordata > Actinopteri > Salmoniformes > Salmonidae > Salvelinus > Salvelinus sp. IW2-2015. The sequence goes on from NC_036848.1 coordinate 23,776,502, forward strand.
CCCCAACAGGGCACTGTGATAAACACCCAATTTGATAAATGGAAAGAGACATCTGTACAAMACACCTACATGTATTGTAATGACATTCTGCGATTGTCATTAGACCTACACTTGTAGCCTGAATTGAAGCCTCCACTGCTCATCTCCACCTTGACAAAATGTAAGTGTTCTCCTCAAACCACAACACAATTTGGAGCGTATACCACCCGGTTTCCTGTCAATTCRCACATTTTTAAAGCGGCTATGCAGTAATGTTGAAAAATTGTGTAATAGACTGTCGTTTTTTAGGAAGGTTGTATTAATTGTGATAGGCTGATGTTTTATAGGTACGGCACACCCCCACTATTTATTTTGTTAGAGCATTTCAAAGACAAAATTCAATATAGAATTAGTTTGACAAGGTTACAAACAGATTATGTTTTACTATTGTAACTGTCTCTTATACACATCTAGATGTGTATAAGAGACAGGTCTACACATGCTTGTTAGAGCATCTCGAAGACAAACATTTGACGAGGTGAAAAACAGATTATGTTTTACTATTGTAACATGTAGTGATGCCAATTCTATTGTCCCCATCAGGCGCCCAGGCTTTTGCTGTAGATGGTAGTTCTCGTCTGTGTCCCACATGATCTTAAAGCCGATGTCACACGAAGCAATCTGGATGCAATTTCTATTGCTTGCAACTAAGTTGCATCTCGCTCTCTTCGTTTGTCACTCCCCAAAAATTGCCAAGAATTGCTTGCAACTACTCCCCGCTCACTGTTCTCCCAAGAAAACTCTCCTCGTTTATCGTCACAGCCGTGTATATCCCCCCGCAAGCGGATACCAAGATGGCCATCAAGGAACTTCACTGGTCTTTATGCAAACTGGAAACCATATATCCTGAGGCTGCTTTATTGTAGCTGGGGCTTTTAACAAAGCTCATTTGAGAACAAGGCTACCTAAATTGTATCAGCATATCAATTGCTGTACACGAGCGAGTAATACGCTTGATCATTGCTACCCTAACTTCCGCGATGATAACAAGGCCCTCCCCCGTCCTCCTTTTGGCAAATCTGACCATTACTCCATCTTGTTGCTCCCCTCCTATAGGCACAAACTAAAACAGGAAGYGCCCATGCTTAGGTCTATCCAACGCTGGTCTGACCAATCGGATTCCACGCTTCAAGATTTCTTCAATCACGTGGACTGGGATATGTTCYGGGTAGCCTCAGATAATAACATTGATGTATACGCTGACTCGGTGAGCGAGTTTATAAGGAAGTGTATAGAAGATGTTGTACCCACTGTGGCTATTAAAATCTTTCCCAACCTGAAACAGTGGATTGATGGCAGCATTCGTGCAAAACTGAAATACCATAGCATTTAATCATGGCAAAGGGACTGGAAATATGGCAGAATAMAAACAGCGTCGTTATTCCCTCCATAAGGCAATCAAACAAGCAAAGTGTCAGTATAGAGACAAAGTGGAGTCGCAATTTTACGGCTCAAAAACGAGACGTATGTGGCAGGGTCTACAGACAATCACGGATTACAAAAAGAAAACCAGCCCCGTTGCGGACATCGACGTCTTGCTTCCAGAGAAATTAAACAACATATTTGCGCGCTTTGAGGACAATACAGTGCCACCGACGCGGCCCGCTACCAAAGACTGTGGGCTCTCCTTCTCCGTGGCTGACGATAGTAAAACATTTAAACGTCTTAACCCTTGCAAGGCTGCCGGTCCAGACATCCCTAGCCGTGTCCTCAGAGCATGTGCAGACCAGCTGGCTGGTGTGTTTACGGACTTATTCAATCAATCCCTATTCCAGTCTGCTGTCCCCACATGCTTCAGGATGGCCACCATTGTTCCTGTTCCCAAGAAAGCTAAGGTAACTGTAGTAAATTACTATCGCCCCGTAGCACTCATTTCTGTCATCATGAAGTGCTTTGAGAGACTAGTCATATCACCTCCACCCTACCTGTCACCCTAGACCCACTTCAATTTGCTTACCGCCCCAATAGGTCCACAGACGATGCAATTATCATCACACTGCCCTATCTCATCTGGACAAGAGGAATACCTATGTAAGAATACTGTTCATTGACTAGAGCTCAGCATTCAACACCATAGTACGCTCCAAACTCATCATTAAGCTTGAGACCCTGGGTTTCGACCTGACGGGCCACCCCCAGGTGGTGAAGGTAGGAAACAACATTTCCACTCCACTGATCCTCAACACTGGGACCCCACAAGGGTGCGTTCTCAGCCCCCTCCTGTACTCCCTGTTGACCCACGACTGCTTGGCCATGCATGCCTCCAACTCAATCATCAAGTTTGCAGACGACACAACAGTGGTAGGCTTAATTACCAACAACAACGAGACAGCCTACAGGGAGGAGGTCAGGGCCCTCGGAGTGTGGTGTCAGGAAAATAACCTCTCACTCAATGTCAGCAAAACAAAATAGATGATCGTGGACCTCAGGAAACAGCAAAATGAGCACCCACCTATCCACATCGACGGGACAGCAGTGGAGAAGGTGTAAGGTTTTAAGTTCCTCGGTGTACTGTACATTTCACCAACAAACTGAAGTGGTCCATGCACACTGACAGTGTGGTGAAGAAGGCTCAACAGCGCCTCGTCAACCTCAGGAGGCTGAAGAAATGTSGCTTGTCACCAAAAACCTTTACAGGTGCACAGAGCATCCTGTCGGGCTGTATCACCGCCTGGTACCTGCCCYCCAGGACACCTACAACACCTGATGTCACAGGAAGGCAGAAAAGATAATCAAGGACAATAACCACCCGAGTCACTGCCTGTTCACCCTGCTTCCATCCAGAAGGCAGGTGCATCAAAGCTGGGAAGGAGAGATTGAAAAACAGCTTCTATCTCAAGGCAATCAGATTGTTAAAATGTCACCACTAGCACAGAGAGGCTGCTGCCTACCTACAGACTTGATATTATTGGCCATTTTAATAAATGGAACACTTTAATAATGCCACTTTAAGAATGTTTACATATCTCACATTACTCATCGCATATGTACAGTTGAAAACGGACGTTTACATACACTTAGGTTGGAGTCATTAAAACTAATTTTTCAACAACTCCACAAATGTCTTGTTAACRAACTATAGTTTTGGCAAGTTGGTTAGGACATCTACTTTGTGCATGACACAAGTCATTTTCCCAACAAGTGTTACATGACAGATTATTTCACATTAATTCACTGTATCACAATTCCAGTGGGGTCAGAAGTTTACATACACTAAGTTGACTGTGGCTTTAAACAGCTTGGAAAATTCAGAAAATTATGTCATGGCTTTAGAAGCTTCTGATAGGCTAATTGACATCATGTGAGTCAATTGGAGGTGTACCTGTTCATGTATTTCAAGGCCTACTTCCAAACTCAGTGCCTCTTTGCTTGAGCATCATGGGAAATCAAAAGAAATCAGCGCAAGACCTCAGAAAAAAATAGTAGACTCCACAAGTCTGGTTTATCCTTGGGAGTAATTTCAAACGTCTGTATAAACAATAGTACGCAAGTATCAAACACCAATGGACCACGCAGTCGTCATACCGCTCAGGAAGGAGACTCGTTCTGTCTCCTAGAGATGAACGTACTTTGGTGTGAAAAGTGCCAATCAATCCCAGAACAACAGCAAAGGACCTTGTGAAGATGCTGGAGGAAACAGGTACAAAAGTATCTATATCCACAGTAAAACGAGTCCTATATCGACATAACCTGAAAGGCTGCTCAGCAAGGAAGAAGCCACTGCTCCAAAACTGCCATAAAAAAGCCAGACCACGGTTTGCAACTGCATATGGGGACAAAGATCATACTTTTTGGAGAAATGTCCTCTGGTCTGATGAACTGTTTGGCCATAATGACCATAATGATCGTTATGTTTGGAGGAAAAAGGGGGAAGCTGGCAAGCCGAAGAACACCATCCCAACCGTGAAGCACGGGGGTGGCAGCATCATGTTKTGGGGTGCTTTGCTGCAGGAGGGACTGGTGCACTTCATAAAATAGATGGCATCATGAGGTTGGAAAATTATGTGGATATATTGAAGCAACACCTCAAGACATCAGTCAGGAAGTTAAAGCTTGCTCGCAAATGGGTCTTCCAAATGGACAATGACCCCCAAGCATACTTTCAAAGTTGTGGAAAAATGGCTTAAGGACAACAAAGTCATGTTATTGGARTGGCCATCACAAAGCCCTGTCCTCAATCCTATAGAAAATTTGTGGGAAGACCTGAAAAAGCGTGTGCGAGCAAGGAGGCCTACAATCCCGACTCAGTTACACCAGCTCTGTCAGGAGGAATGGTCCAAAATTCACCCAACTTATTGTGGGGAGCTTGTGGAAGGCTACCTGAAACAATTGACCCAAGTTAAACAATTTAAAGGCAATACTACCAAATACTAATTGAGTGTATGTAAACGTCTGACCCACTGGGAATGTGATGAAAGAAATGAAATAGTACAATGGAGTGGTTGCACTTGTAATTGTGGTATTGGGATCCACTGTGTTTGGGGGGTTCGATGCTGACGTGTTTCCTGTCCAAAGATTCTATGCAGTGTGGACATTTCCAAAGCTCCTGATACTTCTTTGCAACACCCTGCCACTCCGCCTCGGTACAGACAGGTAGCTACCTTTTAGCAACTTGTATAGTGCTTGGCATGTTTCCAACACTATTCCAAAAATGGCTTGCCGGCTGATTATAAACATGAAGGACAGGGAGATGAATGTCTCCCCGGTGTCCAAAAATTGCAAGGTGACAGACAATCTCTGTGCTGGGATGATTGCTTCCCTCATTACTGTGTCTTCCTTTTCAATTAGAGGTGTCACCATCCTCACTAACTCCTCACAACTTCCCAGATCGATCCGCATCCAAGATAAACAAAAACAAGAGATACATGAGATATGATCATATGATAATAGTTTTATTTTGGTGATATCACTCAAGATAAAACTRGGTGGATAGATGGAGTTCAAGTAGGCTTAAAACAACCTTGGTATGTATATATATATTCTTTGCTATCATGCGCTMAACCGTAGCTGGTTCGATCCTCCTCTTTAAGCTCCCCGTAGAAGATTATTGAAGAACCCTTCTTATCCCGCCTTCTAAGCCAGCTCCTCACCAATTTCTTTCTTTCTTAGGTCTGTTCCCTTGCTCTTCCATAGTATCTATTAAGATTAGTGCACTTAATGCACACTTTTTCTGCACACTCAACATTGTTCATCTCAACCCACAGCGCCTGTCTGATTGCTATCAGTATACTTATTTTCATTGGAGATTGTTTGAAGTTGGTACACTTTTAATTGCAAACAAATTGCATTCAAATTGCATAGTGTCGCAGTCAAATTACATTGCAAGCAATTACATTGCAAGCAATCAAAGTGGGAAACTTGTATTGTGTCCACATTTCTTTGTGTGACACAGGTTTAAGATTGCATTCCGCTAAGACACTTCTCTCTATATACATCAGCTGGTGACCAGGGTGGGATCCTTTCGATACACCTATGGGGCATGGGCACACGGATGCTTCTAGAGAGAGGGGAACATACTGAAGCATGCGTTGATGACAGTWCTACTGTCACCATTAGAGGCTCAGGCTTTTGACATAGATGGTTTAGCACGCATTTCTTGACTGCAACATTGTACGATTGTGACCCCCCATCGCACTTCTCTCTCTTTGATTGGTAGGTTACTTCAAATACTGCCTGAGATACCTTTGCTATTTGACTTCGTACTCAATAAATGGTGAAATATTATATGTGATGGTGTTCTTTGTTCGAATGTATATGCATAAAACATACATTATAAAAAAACATGCAATAGTCATAGTTAGTAGTAGAATAATGGACTGGCAAGAATTTGGCACCGTCAACTTTTAGAAGGTTMGTTGGAAAGCTAGACTAATCATTTAAACCACCTAACATATATTTATATTCACTGAACATTTAGTATTTGAAACTAAAACATTAATTTACCATAATTATTTTTCTATAATCCTACAGACTGTTCATCATTCGCAAAGCATGCGACATTATGTACGCACACCATGGTATTGGACAGCTGCTGACATTTGACAACTCCATCAAACTCTGATCATTTGATTGCAGACCACATTGTATACATTTTGCCCATCTGTTTTTAGAGAAGATTTTATTACAAGGTATACTATATGTGTAGGATATGCTGTGTTGGCTAATATGCATATGCAGCTGTAGTCTAGTCAAACTGGAACATTGGATATCTTTCAATAAATTGGCAAAATGGTCAACGTAGTTACCTCTTCATACGATCAAGACAATTCGTATTGCAAGCTGCATATTTCAAGTGCACTCAAAAAGAGATATTTATCTTATTTCAGTCTTTGGGAGCTCATAAATTATGCAATAATCAATTTAAATACATTTGTTGCCGAGATTGCTTCTGTGTATGCCGTCTGATGTTTTATTTATTTCCAGATCTGATGCTTATCTTTCAAGATGTCTGCTTTGTTTGGGAAGGTGCCATACAAATGTCATACTTTGAGCTTCTGAAGCAAATTATAGATCTTCACAAAGCTTTATTAACATTGACTGACAAAGCAACCGACATCTGGCGGGCAAAGGGGACTTTTGCACTCCACCTTTGATAAGTGGTCCCGTGTGGCTCAGTTGGTAGAGCATGGCGCTTGCAACGCCAGGGTTGTGGGTTCATTCCCCACGGGGGGACCAGGATGAATATGTATGAACTTTCCAATTTGTAAGTCGCTCTGGATAAGAGCGTCTGCTAAATGACTTAAAACGTAAAAAAAAATAAAAAATAAGTCACGCCACGTGAAACAACCACAGAGCATCCCGCATCTGGCTTAGTCCAGTTGAGATGCTGCGTTGCATACAAGTGCAGTGATGTTGACAGAGCCTGATAGGACCACAACACATAAGGCGAGACAGAGTTACTGTCAGATTTATGTAACATTAGTCTTTGTCGGCTTCGATTCTCAGTTCATATTCAATGCAAAACTCAAAAAGAATTGTTCATTCAGTTTTACTTAGTTTAACCCCACAATGGAAAGCGTTGTAATGAATACAATTTCATTCCATTTTCATTCCGTGTCAAACTAGATTTGTCAATGTCAAGACCCTGGGCCTTTGTGACTTGCAGATGTGGCAAAGCAGCAATAATACTTTGACAGTGTGGAGTGTGTGCTCTTATTCCACACTTGGCTAGAGAATCCGTGGTGACAGAAGCAGAGGACCAGACTCACTGGGAGAGGCAAACAAGATGTGAAAGTTCAATCAGATTCCAAATTGTAAAACAGAGGGGAGACTAAGACTGCTTGGCATTGCTCTAGTAAGAGATGGGGGAGCTTGGGGAGAGTAGGGGAGAAGTGGAACGGAGGGAGATAGCCTGCCAGCCTTGCCTCAGTGACTGAGTTTACAGACTGTACAATACGTCACACAAGGTGCCTGGAGATTCGGAAGTAAACTGCCGGCCATTGAAATGCACATTTCTTGGGAGAGGGAGATGCACAGACACGCATTGAAAGGCCACACGGCCTCGACGAGTGTTCCCAGCACGCTTTGTAGCAGTGTTCTCAATGCTCCCAGCAGAAGCTACAGTTGAAGCGCTCCCAGTTCCCAGACACGGGGTCATGCCACAGCTGACATCGTGCCTTCCTTCACACATCACAACACAGTCACTATATTGGGCTCGCCGAYGGGCAGGGTTTAAGGAAAATCATTTTCCCCTCCCTCCTCAACTCTCCTACCCTACCTCTGCTTTTCGCCTGATGGAAGGTATAATGCATCATCTCAGGATGAGAGATTCGCAGGCCAGCTTGAGGAGAAGTGGACACAGGGAGGGCATTTTAGTGAATGAATGWGCTCGACATGTAAAAATCTGAAAAGATTACAGGCTGAAGGCAAGGAGATCCCAGTGTGTCCTGCCAAAAGCAGCTGTTCCGATAGCCAACTGCTCCATTAGAATAATTATTCCATGCACACGACATGACAGAGATGAAGACACTGGGTCCAAGAGAACTTGGAGTGAGTGAGCATTTCTCCCATTCTTGAAAAAATGTGACCATATGATGGGTTGGTAGGATGACACTGAATACAAAACATGCGATTGTCAAAACAGACACAGGACACGAGCAGTAAACAAACAAACTCAGGAGGGCAGTAGAAAGCCCTGCACCTGTGACCATTAGAAAGAGCAGGTGCAAGACTGTTCATTAGGCAACCCCAGCCTGACACTGAAGTCTTTAAGAGGCGATCAGGGGAGGCGAGTGAGGGACTGCCCGGGGACTGGGGCGAGACATCAAGGTGAGCAATGCAATTGGAGCGTGAATAATGGAGTGCTTCCTTTCAGCCTGACACTCCTGTGTTTCTAAGGCAATTTCACCACACCGGGCCACCAGCACCTGTGAGCWATTTGGGCTCCCCCTGGAGTCACTGGTTCACAAACGACTCTCGATTCACAATTATTCTGTGGCTAGTTGCCTTCCGAGAAGTTATTCTGCCTCCAAATTGTTTCATGCCTTGAAGAGGCTTTGGAGAGTAAAGCAATCACTTGAACAACGTGAGGCGAAAGAGAAAAATACTGCCGAAGAAGTGAGGAATTATCTGCAATAAGGCCTTCCAAAGAAATACCAGCATAATACCAAACCTGCTATAATCCATTGTAATGCATCAAAAACACACATTTTACACCACAGCTAATCCCTTGATGAGTGCAGGTGTGAAGTCATTATCACACTTACATTTTCTGAGTTGCTAAAAGCACACTATATAACATCCATGGACATACCATTGGATATTGGTAATAACAGTATATTAGGAAGCAAAATCCCCTGCGAAAAATAATGAGCACACAGGAAACATTCAGACAGAAATGTACTTGAAGCCAACAGAGGATGTAGGAAGCAGCCCAGCCTGCACACTTAAACACACACCGGCAGGGAGAACGATGGCAGGCCKCCATTGCAACATACTGTACAGTACCAGTCAAAAGTTTGGACACACCTACTCAAGGGTTTTTATTTATTTGGACTATTTTCTACATTGTAGAATAATAGTGAAGACATCAAAACTATTAAATAACACATATGGAATCATGTGGTAACCAAAAAAAGTGTTAAACAAAACAAAATATATTTTATATTTGAGATTCTTCAAAGTAGTATCCACCTTGATGACAGCTTTGCACACTCTTGGCATTCTCTCAACCAGCTTCATGTCACGCCCTGATCAAATCAAATCAAAATGTATTTGTGACGTGCGCCGAATACAACAGCTGTAGAACTTATAGTGAAATGCTTACTTACAGGCTCTAACCAATGGTGCGGGAAAAAAGGTATGTGTGTGTGTGTGTAGGTAAGTAAAGAAATAAAACAGCAGTAAAAAGACATTTGAAAAAAGAGTAGCAAGGCTATATACAACACCTGTTAGTCAGGCTTATTGAGGTAGTATGTACATGTAGGTCGTTAAAGTGACTATGCATATATGATGAACAGAGAGTAGCAGAAGCGTAAAAAGAGGGGTTGGCGGTGGTGGGACACAATGCAGATAGCCCGGTTAGCCAATGTGCGGGAGCACTGGTTGGTCGGGCCAATTTAGGTAGTATGAACATGAATGTATAGTTAAAGTGACTATGCATATAAGATAAACAGAGAGTAGCAGCAGCGTAAAAGAGGGGTTGGGGGGGCACACAATGAAAATAGTCCGGGTAACCATTTGGTTACCTGTTTAGGAGTCTTACGGCTCCACTAAGCCCCGTCGATGAGAATGGGGCGTGCTCGGTGCTCCTTTTCCTGTAGTCCACAATCATCTCCTTAGTCTTGGTTACGTTGAGGGATAGGTTGTTATTCTGGCACCACCGGCCAGGTCTCTGACCTCCTACCTATAGGTTGTCTCGTTGTTGTCGGTGATCAGGCCTACCACTGTTGTGTCGTCTGCAAACTTAATGATGGTGTTGGAGTCGTGCCTGGCCATGCAGTTGTGGGTGAACAGGGAGTACAGGAGGGGACTGAGCACGCACCCCTGGGGGCTCCAGTGTTGAGGATCAGCGTGGTAGATGTATTGCTACCTACCCTCACCACCTGGGGGGCCTGTCAGGAAGTCCAGGATCCAGTTGCAGAGGGAGGTGTTTAGTCCCAGGTTCCTTAGCTTGGTGATGAGCTTTGAGGGTACTATGGTGTTGAACGCTGAGCTATAGTCAATGAACAGCATTCTCACATAGGTCCAGGTGGAAAGGGCAGTGTGAGTGCAATAGAGATTGCATCATCTGTGGATCTGTTTGGGCGGTATGCAAATTGGAGTTGGTCTAGGTTTTCTGGGATAGTGGTGTTGATGTGAGCCATTACCAGCCTTTCAAAGCACTTCATGGCTACGGACGTGAGTACTACGGGGTCTGTAGTCATTTCGGCAGGTTGCCTTTGTGTCTTGGGCACAGGCGACTGTGGGGTCTGCTTAAGCATGTTGGGATTACAGACTCAATCAGGGACAGGTTGAAATGTCAGTGAAGACACCTGCCAGTTGGTCAGCACATGCCCGGAGCACATGTCCTGGTAATCCGTCTGGCCCCGCAGCCTTGTGTATGTTGACTGTTTAAAGGTCTTGCTCACATCGGCTACGGAGAGCATGATCACACAGTCGTCCGGAACAGCTGATGCTCTCATGCATGCCTCAGTGTTGCTTGCCTCGAAGCGAGCATAGAAGTGATTTAGCTCGTCTGGTAGGCTCGTGTCACTGGGCAGTTCGCGGCTGTGCTTCCTTGTAGTCTGTAATAGTTTGCAAGCCCTGCCACTCGACGAGCGTCGGAGCCGGTGTAGTATGATTCAATCTTAGTCTGTATTGACCCTTTGCCTGTTTGATGGTTCGTCGCAGGGCAGAGCGGGATTACTTCGTAAGCTTCCGGTTTTAGAGTCCCGCACCTTGAAAGCGGCAGCTCTCTTTAGCTCAGTGCGAATGTTTCTGTAATCCATGGCTTCTGGTTGGGGTATGTACGTACAGTCACTGTGGGGACGACGTCCTCAATGCACTTATTGATAAAGCCAGTGACTGATGTGGTGTATTCCTCATTGTCATCGGAAGAATCCCGGACATGTTCCATCTGTGATAGCAAAGCAGTCCTGTAGTTTAGCGTCTGCTTCATTTGACAATTTTTTTATAGACCGAGTCACTGGTGCTTCCTGCTTTAATTTTTGCTTGTAAGCAGGAATCAGGAGGATAGAGTTGTGGTCGGATTACACAATGGAGGCGAGGGAGAGCTTTGTACGTGTCTCTGTGTGTGGAGTACAGGTGATTTAGAATTGTTTTCCCTCTGGTTGCACATTTAACATGTTGATAGAGATTTGGTAGAACTGATTTAAGTTGCCCTGCATTAAAGTCTCCGGCCACCAGGAGCGCCGCCTCTGGGTGAGTGGTTTCCTGTTTGCTTATTTCCTTATACAGCTGACTGAGTGCGGTCTTAGTGCCAGCATCTGTCTGTGGTGGTAATAAACAGCCACGAAAAGTATAGCTGAGAACTCTCTAGGCAAGTAGTGTGGCCTGCAATTTATCACAATATACTCAAAATCTAGAGACTTCCTTAGATTTTGTGCACCAGCTGTTGTTTACAAAAATGCACAGACCACCCCACCTCGTCTGTGCTGTTCTATCCTGCCGGTTGAGGTGTATCCGCTAGCTGGATATCCATGTCGTCATTCAGCCACGATTCCGTGAAGCATAGGATATTACAGTTTTTGATGTCCCGTTGGTGGGATATTCGTGATCGTACCTCGTCTAGTTTATTGTCCAATGATTGCACGTTGGTGAGTAATATTGACGGTAATGGCAGCTTTCCTAGTTGCCTTCTGCGGGTCCGGACGAGGCATCCGGCTCTTTGTCCTCTGCGTCGCTTCCTTTTGAGAATACCTGTGGGGTGTTTGGAGAATACGTGTGAGTCCTGCTTGTTGTTGTTGAAGAAATTTCGTGTAATCTGAGGTGAGTGATCGCTGTCCTGATATCCAGAAGCTCTTTTGTTCGTAAGATACGGTTGCAGAAACGGATACGGTTGTCTCCAGCCCCCTCAGGTGTCGCTCATTCTTCCCCATTATCCCTGGTACTTATACATGTGTTCACTGTTTGTCTGTTGCCAGTTCGTCTTGTTTGTCAATCAACCAGCGTTTTGTCTCAGCTCCTGATTTTCCCCAGTCTCTCTTTTCTCGCACCGGCTCTGACACTCGTTGGATGTGGCAGGCTTGAAACTATTATGGATTAAAGGGAAAACAGACAGACAGGCGGCTGCCAGAGACAAACGATCTACCAGACGAGCTAAATGCCTTTTATGTCTCTTCGAGAAAAGCAAAACTGAAGAATGCACGAGAGCACCAGCTGTTCTGGATGATGTGTGATAACGCTCTCAGTAGCCGATGTGAGCAAGACCTTTTAAAGAGTCAACATTCACAAAGCCGCGGGCCAGAGGATTACCAGGACGTGTACTCAAAGCATGCGTGGACCAACTGGCATGTTTTTCACTGACATTTCAACCTCTCCTTGACCAAGTCTGTAATATCTACATGTTTCAAGCAGACCACATAGTCCCTGTGCCCAAGGAGGCAAAGGTAACCTGCCTAATATTATTAGCCCCGTAGCACTCACGTCGGTAGCCATGAAGGTGATTTGAAAGGCTGGTCA
>NC_036848.1:23789186-23792241 GCF_002910315.2 Salvelinus sp. IW2-2015
GAGGGGCGAGCCAACGTGACAGGTGTTGTCGACTGACATTTGTAACCTCTCCTGACCAAGTCTGTAATTCTACATGTTTCAAGCAGACACCAAAGTCCCTGTGCCCAGAAGAGCGAACAACCTGCCAAATAAATATACCGCCCCGTAGCACTCACGTCGCGTAGCCATGAAGTGATTGAAAGGCTGGTATGGCTCACATCAACAGCTCCTCCCGATAACACTAGACCCTCTAATTTGCTATACCACCCAAACAGATCCACAGATGAGCAATCTCTAATCGCACTCCACACTGCCCTTTCCCACCTACAGGATACCTATGTAGAAAGCTGTTCATTGACTAAGTACCTCAGCGTTCAAAACCATATTCCAAAGGTCCTCAACAAGCTAAGAACCTGGGACTAAACACCTCCCTCTGCAACTGGATCCTGGACTTCCTGACAGGCCGCCCCCCAGGTGGAAACAAACACTCTCCACTGCTGATCCTCTAACACTGAGGCCCCAGGCGGTGTCTAGTCCCCTCCTTACTCCCTGTTCACCCACACTGCTGGCCAGGCACGACTCCAACACCATCATAAGTTTGCGACGACACAACAGTGGTAGGCCTGATCACCGACAGATGAGACCCTATAGGAGGAGGTAAGAGAACTGGCGGTGGTGCCAGACAACAACCTTCCCTCAACGTACCAAGACAAAGGAGTGATTGTGGACTACAGGAAAAGGGGCCGAACAGCCCCATTCATCGACGGGGCTGTAGTGGAGCGGGTTGAGATTTTCAAGTTCCTTGGTGTCCACATCACCAGTAACTATCATGGTTCCAAACATACCAAGACATCGTGAAGGAAGGCACAACAAAACCTTTTCCCCTCAGGAGACTGAAAAGGTTTGGCATGGGTCCACAGATCCTCAAAAAGTTCTACAGCTGCACCATCGAGAGCATCCTGACCGGTTGCATCACCACCTGGTATAGGCAACCGCTCGCATCTGACCGTAAGACGCAACATAGGGTAGCTGTATGGCCCAGTACATCACTGGCAAGTGAACCGCAACGCCAAGTCTAGGACAAAAGGCTCCTTATCAGATTCTACCCCAAGCCATAAGACTGATGAACAATTAATCAAATGGCCACCGGACTATTTACATGTTTTGTACAGTGCTGCTGCTCACTGTTTATTATCTATGCATAGTCACTTCACCCTACCTACATGCACCAATTACCTCAACTAACCTGTGCCACTGCCACACTGACTCGGTACTGCGTACACCCTGTATATAGCCTCATTATTGTTATTTATTGTGTTAGTTGTTTATAATTTTTACTTTAGTTTATTTGGCTAAATATTTCTTTTTGCTTCACCGGTAAGGTCTACACTTGTTCCGTATCGCACATCTGATCAAATTAAAGTTTGATTTGATTTGATACAGAAGATAGCCGTACTGGTAAAGACCCAAGTCCATTTATTTCACAACACTCAAATTAAGCAACAGAGATAATGACAAGTCCATCATATGATCTTTAAGACATGAAGGTCAGTCAAAAACTGAACATTTCAAGAACTTTGAAAGTTTATCAAGTGGCGTCGCAAAAAACCATCAAGCGCTATGATGAAACTGGCTCTCATGAGGACCGCCAGCGGAGAGTAAGACCCAAATTACCTCTGCTGCAGAGGATAAGTTCATGAGAGTTTACCAGCCTCAGAAATTGCAGCCCAAATAAATGCTTGATAGAGTTCAAGTAACAGACACATCTCAACATCAACTTTTCAGAGGAGACTGCGTGGAATCAGGCCTTCATGGTCGAATTGCTGCAAAGAAACCACTATTAAACGCGACAATAATAAGTCGAAGAGACTTGCTTGGGCCAAGAAAACACAAGCAATGGACATTAGACCAGTGGAAATTTGTCTTTGGTCTGATGAGTCCAAAGTGCGATTTTCGGTTCCAACCGCCGTGTCTTTGACGCAGAGTAGGTGAATGGATGATCTCGAACATGTGTTGTTTCCCACCATGAAGCATGGAGACAGGTAGTGTGATGATGTGGGGGGCTTGCTTTGACACTTTCAATGATATATTTGGAAATAAAAGGCCACATTAACCAACATGTCTACCAACAGCATTCTGCAGCGATACGCAATCTCTCACTTAGTGGGACCATCATTTTTTTCAACAGGACAATGACCCAAAACACACCTCCAGGCTGTGTAAGGGCTATTTGACCACTAAGGAGAGTGATGGTGCTGCATCAGATGACCTGGCTTCCACAWCCCCCGACCTCAACCCAATTGAGATGGTTTGGGATGAGTTGGAAGACAGTTTGAAGGGAAAGCAGCCAACAAGTCTGTTGGAAAAGCATTCCTCGCGAAGCCAGTTGAATCCCAAGAGTATGTAAAGCTGTCATTAAGRCAGAGGGTGGCTACTTTGAAGAATATAAACACTCTTTTGGCTACTACATGATTCCATATGTGCTATTTCATAATTGTAATGTCTTCACTACTATTCTACAATGTAGAAAATAGTAAAAATAAAGAAAATTATTTGAATGAGTAGGTGTGTCCAAACTTTTGACTGGTTCTGTATGTTTGCAAGTAATTAAAAGAAGTTCCCATTTGGTTACCATTTCATATTGAAATAGAATGTGCCAAACAAATGATCTTTCCATGGCAATTTGTGTAAAGCAGGGCACAGAAGACCAGTGTGTTGGAGCCTCCTGCCAGAGTGGGGAGTGGCAGAGGAAATCTCCATCCCTATTTATGTATTAACTTCTAATTCGTTTGTAAGGGGTTAAAGCTTTCTAGAGCAAGGTAATAATTAATGAGAGCTAACAGGGTAACAGAAAGGCAAGCTGTTCCATTTTAAGACATTATRAAAAACGAAAGAAAAAAATTACTCATCCACATAGGCAGAGGAGGTTGTGCATGAAATAGGTATTATTGTRGTTGAAATATTTATAGGGGGCTGTGAAGTTGTGCCTGCTTAAAGCTGTAACGGCTGCATATTTACAGGTTTTATTGTCATTGTCTGTGGAAGCTGAAACAGGTCGGTATTGTGGTGAAATTGA
>NC_036848.1:23798086-23799974 GCF_002910315.2 Salvelinus sp. IW2-2015
CCTCAAGGCTTGGTTTTGCTCTGACATGCACTGTCAACTGTGGGACCTTATATAGACAGGTGTGTGCCTTTTCAAATCATTTCCAATCAATTGAATTTACCACATGTGGACTCCAATCAAGTTGTAGAAACATCTCAAGGAAGATCAATAGAAACAGGATGCACCTGAGCTCAATTTCGATATTCAAAGCAAAGTGTCGGAATACTGAAGCTATTTCTGTTTTTAAATGTGTATAAATTTGCTAAAATTTCTTAACATGTTTTCACTTTGTCRTTATAGGGTATTGTGTGTAGATTGATGAGGAAAATAATTAATTTRATCCATTTTAGAATAAGGCTGTAACGTAACAAAATGTGGAAAAAGTGAAGGGGTCTGAATACTTTCCGAATGCACTGTATACRCTTATACTTGTTTTTTTGTCCACTGATTATTTCCATTTGGGGAATTTGTAGATAAAGACTGGAATAAAAAAAAAGGGTGACCTATTATTAAATGATACCTTTTCTTATCTACAGATATGTAGCAAAGGGCACAAATGTATTTCGATTTTGTGTTGGCCTGTATCACACTTGAATCTGTGTCAGACCGGGTTCAAACGCCTTCCATTTCATTTATTTGCTTTTATATWATTTTTACTGCTCTAGGGTCATTATTATTGCTTGAATAATCTTATT
The DNA here is from genome assembly GCF_002910315.2 of Salvelinus sp. IW2-2015. Taxonomy (NCBI): domain Eukaryota; kingdom Metazoa; phylum Chordata; class Actinopteri; order Salmoniformes; family Salmonidae; genus Salvelinus; species Salvelinus sp. IW2-2015. Next base: position 23,798,761 of record NC_036848.1, read on the forward strand.
TACTATTATGTATTAATTTATTTTTCATTCTTTATGCGGTGCGCACTGCACAGAACACCGGAAGCATGACTAAATTATCAATGTGAATTATTGTAATGTTTATTTATGTATCAATTAATCCCAAAAGGGATCGGTTGCCAGCTGGCGATTTGACACGAAAAKAACATTTGATCAATTAATTAACTCTCTCTCTCTCTCACACACATTCCCATCCTCTGTGCAAACTCTCCTTCAGGACCCAGATGGGCTTGGCGAGGAYACAATTCGGTGTATTTTACTGCTGTGTGTGTAAGGGGGCTTCCCATCAGGCAGACAGACAGGTAATTGGGCTTTGAAGTGGCTCCATCTTTCTCACTGAGGCCAGAGAACGAGGCCTCCCCCTCAAGACCCCATTAAAGGGGAACTGAGGGCCCACAGGTTTGATGTCCAATGACTGGGCAGCCTCTGCCATCAACATGTTGGTGTGCGTCCCAAAAGGCACCCTATTCACCTTATAGTGCGCTACTTTTGACCAAGGCCCTTAGTGCTCTGGTCAAAAGTAGTGCACTAAATATGGGATAGGGTGCCATTTGGGATTTGTTGTTTTTCGCATATTTTTACCTTTGGGTTTTGTTTCCGTGATCGGTTCGGTTCATCTTTCTCTGCCTGTTGGTTTGGGTGTGCCGAGTGGAGGAGGCAAAATAGGAATGTATGGTTTCCTCACGCATGAGGCGCGTGTCGCTAGCGTATGGCGCATGGTCTCTTGCGCCTCTCTTGTCGGGCCTGTTTCGCGCCTCTGTTGTGTCGGCTTTTTACTGTTTCGTGTTTTTTTTTTTTGGCCTTCGCCTGGTTCGTTGTCGGTTTGCTGTTTTTGGTTCCGTATTCTTACTTTCATTTAAATCTTCATGCTATCGTACCACGCTGGGCACTTTGGTTCCTCTTCTCCTTTCCACCCGACGAAACGTTACGAGCAACCTCCCAACCGTGAAGCACGGGGGTGGCAGCCTACATGTTGTGTGGGAGTGGCTTTGCTGGCAGGGGGACTAGTTGACTTCAAGAAAATAGGCACACTGAAGGATGATAATCGTGGCATATATTAAGCCAACTCTCATCATCCCAGAGTTAAGCTTGGTGCAAATGGGTCTTCCACTGGCATTAACCCTCAAGCATACTTCAAAGTTGTGGCAAATGGCTTTAGGAAACAAGTCCAGGTAATTGGAGTGGCCATCACAAAG
>NC_036848.1:23805249-23806885 GCF_002910315.2 Salvelinus sp. IW2-2015
ATTATGTGCCATGTGAGAGTGATCACAGCTTACTAAAGTGGAAATAATGACTCCTCCTTCTCCGGCATGAAATACTTAACAAGGACAAAGAAGACGGACCCAAAGATGATTTATATCTGGTGAGCAGGGAGGAAGAGAGGTGGACTTCCATACAAAAAGTTTTTGCTGTACCTTGATTAGCCTGTGCTCTGTAACCTTCCAGTACTATCCTCAAGTGAAGTTAAAAGGTCCATTTTGGATGCACATAGGAATTCTTTCGCTGACCTCAATCCCATAGAAAATTTGTGGGCAGAACTGAAAAAGCGTGTGCGAGCAAGGAGGCATACAAACCTGACTCACTTACACCAGCTCTGCCAGGAGGAATGGGCCAAAATTCACCCAACTTATTGTGGGAAGCTTGTGGAAGGCTACCCGAAACATTTGACCCAAGTTAAACAATTTAAAAGCAATACTACCAAATACTAATTGAGTGTATGTAAACTTCTAACCCACTGGGAATGTGATGAAACAAATAAAAGCTGAAATAAATCAATCATTCTCTCTACTATTATTCTGACATTTCACATTCTTAAAATAAAGTGGTGAWCCTAACTGACCTAWGACAGGGAATTCTTACKAAGATTAAATGTCWGGAATTGTGAAAAACTGAGATGAAATGTATTTGGCTAAGGTGTATGTAATCTTCAACTGTATTTCTGTTTGTTATTTGTAATGTMTTTTTTATCAATTAGTATATTTGAGTTTAACAATAATATTTGTTGCAATATTTATTCTGTTTTTTCCTGGTGGATTAAACTGAAATTTCAACCAGCTTTCTATGGCTTGTTTTAAAAATAGCGATATTTTGGAGATTAATTCATTTTCAAATAATCGAAAGTGAGAGGTTGTAATCTGAATAAAGGGACATTTCTGTGAATAATTTTAATAATATTTATTTTAGCATTTTTTCCCATATACCATCCAGTTTGCTTAATTAAAAAAAATAATATACAGTGGCTTGTGAAAGTATTCACCGCTATTGGCATTTTTCCTGTTTTGTTTCCTTACAACCTGAAATTAATATGGATATTTTGGTGGTTTGTATCATTTGATTTACACAACATGCCTACCACTTTGATGATGCAAAATATGATTTATTGGGAAACAAACAAGAAAGAAGACAAAAAAAGAAATCTTTAGCGTGCATAACTATTCATTCCCCCCAAAGTYAATACTTTGTAGAGCCACCTTTTACAGCAATTACAGCTGCAAGTCTCTTGGGGTATGTCTCTGTAAGAATGGCACAGATTCAACCACAAAGACCAGGGACCAGGGTTTACAATGCCTTGCAAAGAATATCACCTATTGGTAGATGTGTGAAAAAAAGCAACATTGATATCCCTTTGAGCATGGTGAAGTTATTAATTACACTTTGGATGGTGTATGTCACCGCCTGACGTAGAGAGCTGCATATGCTCTATTTTGGTTTGGTCAGGTATGATTTGGGTGGCATTCTATGTTCCTTTTTCTATGATTTTATTTCTGGTGTTTGGCCGGGTGTGGGTCTCAGAGGCAGCTGGCTATCCTTGTCTCTGATTGAGAACCATACTTAGGTTGCCTTTTCCCCACCTGATTTGTGGTAGTTGTCTATGTTTGT
>NC_036848.1:23808118-23868469 GCF_002910315.2 Salvelinus sp. IW2-2015
GAATGGAATCTACCATGGGAATATTTGCTCGATTCTTCAAAGGAAAAAACCCTGCTCCCAGCTCCCTTCCAATTTGGACCATAGTTCTCAAACCCAGCACACACCATAACGCAACATCGCGAGACACGACCACCTTAGGCACAGCCCACGCAAGAACCCGAAATCCGCTCAACAACCCCATCCCCAACTGCTTCAGTTGGCCTGGGCGGCCGCTACTAGGTAGGGTCTATCGGTTGTTCCAAACTTCTTCCATTGAAGAATGATGGAGGCCACTTGTGTTCTTGGGGACCTTCAATGCTGCAGAATGTTGACCTAGGTCTGTGCCCGAACAAAATCCTGTCTCGGAGCTCTAGGACAATTCCTTCTCCACATGGCTTGTTTTGCTCTGAACATGCACTGTCAACTGTGGAACCTTATATGACAGGTGTTGCTTCAATCCTTTCAGCACATGAATTTCCCAGTGGATCATCAATGTAGAACATCTCAAGGATGATTCAATTGAAACAGGATTTGCACGCCTGCAGCTCAAATTCAAGTCTTCATAGCAAAGGGTCTGAATAACTAATGTAAATAAGGTATCTATGCTATTTTAATACATTTTACAGAAATGTATAAAAAACCTGTTTTCGGCTTTTCATATGGGTTTTGTGCTATAGATTGAGCGAAAAATTGTATTAATTCCAATTTATAATAAGCTCTAATGTACAAAAACGTGGAAAAACGTCAAGGGACTGAATACTTCGAATGCACTGTATGCAACTTGTAGCTTACCGTGGTGTGCGTCGTGGATCCCCGAGCAGAGGATGTGCCCGAGCCGGGTTGCCACGCCAGGTCCATATCATGCCCTCATGGGCCCATCTCCAATTCCGCCCACCTCCTCTCCACACTGACAGGAAAGCACAGTAGAATAAAGCATAAAAAGACGGGATGTACATGAAACGTCATTAATTGGAATGAACCCAGTCACTTATGTAAACAAGTCAATGTCATGAATAACAGGTTTGTGTGAGAATTATTCACTTTCAGACCGTTATCCCTGACTACATTTATGAGCATTCCTCTACAACACGATTAATGCTTGCAATCATACATTTTTTACTTTAGTTCATTGAAAAGACACCCCCGCCGACAAAGGAATCAAAGACTCTGCAAGTGATTTAGAGCGAAACGAGATCCTGTGTGTCGATTTTTGAGGCGTTGAGCATGCACTCTTACCCCTACGCTCCAGAGAGAGGATCCCGTCTGAGCCTTCGCTGGCGAACAGCGCCCTCGTGGACCAGGTGCACGCTTACAGGCGGGAGACAGGAGACAAAGGGTTAACACACATATTTCCACTAACATAAAGTTTAGTGTCTCAAACTCAGAGTCACCACAAAAATAAAGTGGTCTGTCAACTCAAAGGCGTTTCTCCTGCACCAGTAAAAACGCATAAAGGACGGTATTTTCCACACCTTGAACAGAGCCACAGCAGAAACAAATCCTATGGACACCACACATGCATACACAGGAAATTAAAATAAAGGCAACATTTGGCATCAGAACATCCACTAACTACAGCAGAGCCATTGCTTGAACTAGGTGCTAAATGGAATAGCCAAGTCAAGTCAGTCAAGAACAAAGGCATACCTGCTGGCACTCTTTCTTGTGGCCCCGGAAACACCTGCAGCTCCTCCCTGAGGGTCGGATGTACAAAAGTTTACACAGGTGGCGCGGACGCTTGGTCAGCAGCCAGTTACCTCAGGTTTCACTTCACCTCCATCACCGTTTCTTATGGCGTGACTGACGCGAGAGTAGGGTGTATATCAGAGCCGTCACCAGTACAGATCAGCTTGGCGCACAGTAGTGTAAAAAGGTATAACGTTCTTTCTATCCTCCAAAAGTGCCTCAAGCCATTTTAAAACGGGTATTGAAACTATTTTACAGCTCCCTTTTTTACCAATCAGTCATCTACTGAGAAACTACCACAGTAAACAACAAATTTTAACAAGAAAGCACAAATGGTTATGGAGAAGTACCAAACATTTGTTAGATAATTTCTCAGCCGGCTCTGGTTTTGGGGGATGAAGGTGCTGATGCCACCTTCCGCTGCCTTGAGTAAAACTCAACAGTGTGGCCAAAACTCTGTCCGTCTTGGGATCCCAGAATTTTATGGCTGCTGGCTATCACTTTGCCGTCCAGACAGAAACCACCAGGACCTGTTAGTGGGATGCCAGTCCCACGCACTGTCACGTCTAGCTCCGGACTCTGTGAGGAAGACCACCTTTTAAGTATTGTACGGGGGGTGTGTGTCAGAGGCAACAAGGACCAAGAACAAATATAGCAATCGTATCAGCTTGTGATGTGAACTGTAAGAGATGGTGCGGTCCTACGGGTGTGTGTGAACAAAGACTTGTGTGCCTTAGGGGATCACTCAATTCCACCCTCCGCTCACTGTGGGGTAGGACAAACTTGGGCGAATATACTTGTACAATGCACATACATTATTTATTAAAATAGTTAAAATGTGATGTAAGCAGACCAAATCCATAAATATGTAACAACATGACGGAAATTGCAAAGTGTGTGTGTGTAAGCCTAAGAGAGAGCAAAAGAAAGCTGAACCAAACCTGTAATTGAGACACCAACAAGTCTTAACAATGTGACATTTGTGGTGTGAAGAGATACTGGAGTGCTCAAACCATTTGCGTTGATAACATGAGCTCCGTTGGCACCTTTAAAAATTTTGGAACAAATTAACTAAGCCAATTCCTGTCTGGTGTTAGGGCACTCAAACACCTGTCTTTACCTCCTTGATTCTACAAGTAAGTTGGGTAAGTAACGTAAGGCATCCGTTCCATTCAGGATACATAAGCACTACATGACACCAAAAAACGTTTCGCGCTTTGGTTCTTACCCTGATATGTGCTGATGGTGCAGTTACCATTCTACAAACAAATCATGTTGGGATTTATGCAGTTTACACTCAAGTGAGTTTGAGCAGTGCATTTCTTGCGTGTTAATCCCGTCTTCAGCCCTAAATTTTACGTGAAAGCACACATAGGGGTATCCATTTCAAGAATATGTTGCAGCAGGTATATATATGCTTGTGATAATGTACATGTAAAACAAACATGGGGAACGTGATCGAGACGGACATTCCACTTTGTCTGGCTTTAAAATATGTGGTCGACCAGATGTGAGACGGGGTGATGTGTGTTGGTGTGTGTGTAAATCATCTGCACACTAGCAGATTGGATACCCTGCGATTCAGCATCCTCACATTCTTGAAGTACCACACTGTAATAATCATAATGGCTTGAGCACAGATTCTGGACTGTTCCACTATGCATTAAGATGACAGCATATTTAAAAACATGTATCCAACTTGACTCGGAAATTATACAAATTAGCAAGTTCATTATAAAATAAATTCCTCATGTCGCTGCATGGGTCCAATTCGTACCGGTCCTTCATCTTGTTTGTAATCAGTCTCCATCTCACATGAACACAAATCTTTGTGGTTGCCCTACTAAACCTAGAATGAAGATTCAGGGGACGGCGGGGAGCGGGGGGGTACTTGCTAGATTAAGTGTTTAGATTAAAGCCTGGCTAATTTGCCTTTGACTATATAGTTCAAAAATACGTAGACTGAAATCTGCCAATTGTACCTAGAAGTGAGCAGCAGGCAGTTCTGCTAGTATAAAGCAGCAATTATTTAATAACGAATAAGACAATAGGGGTTAAATATTGAGCGAACATCACACAATAACATTGATTTAAACGTGGAACAAACATAAGGGAGAGCATTGAAATAAACTCAGCAAAACGTTAACGAAACGTCCCTGTTGTCAGGAACACCCTGTCATCTCTGGTGAAGATAAATTCTAAAAATCCAAATAACTATCAGCAGATCTTCATGTGAAAAGGGGGTTTTAAACCACTGTTGTCCCCATCGGCTTGGTTCAATTGAACCGCTATAAACAATTGTGAAATTGAACATGCACCATGATGGAACTGGACGCTTGGTAAGAGACACTTTAAACAGCTATGACCTACACGGTTGACGCGCCAATTAAGGTCACAGGTTATCAAAAAACTTAGGACAAACTAAAGAGGCCATTTCTACTGATGCCTGAAAAACACCCCAAAAGAAAGGTTGCCAGGGTCCCCTGCTCATGCTTGGTGAAGTGCCTTGAGGCATGCTGCCAACGAGGCATGTAGGACTAGCAAGATGCTCGGCGCAGGCAATAATTGCCAACTGTCGCGGTACTGTTGAACCGGCCAAGACAGCCGCTACAGGGGAGACAAGGACGGACAAGCTGATCGCTCCTGCTATGGCAGGACCACGTGTAACAACACCTGCTCACAGGATCGGTACATCCGAACATCACACCTGCGGGACAGGTAACTGGATGGCAACACAACTGCCCAAGTTACACCAGGAACGCACAATCTCTCCATCAGTAGCTCAGATGCCTGTCCCAATCGGCTGAGAGAGGCTGGACTGAGGGCTTGAGGCCTGTTGCTAATGGCAGGTCCTCACCAAGACATCACCGGCAAACAACGTCCGCCTATGGCACAAACCCACCAGGGGTGCGACCAGACAAGGACGTGGTAAGAAAGTGCTCTTCCATGACGAGTTGTGGTTTTGGTCTTACTAGGGGTTGATGGCCGGATTCACGTTTTATCGTCGAAGGAATGAGCGTTCACCGAGCCTGTACTTTGGAGCGGGGATTGATTTGGAGTGGCGTGTCCGCGATGGGCTGGGGCGGTGTGTCACAGCATCCATCGGCGTGAAGCTTGTCGTTCATTTGCAGGCCCAAGTCGCAGAACGCTGTGCCATTGCAGGGAAGACATGCCCTCCTCCTCATGTGGGTGACCCTTCCTGCAGCTCTCTGACATGACGCTCCCGAGCATGAGCCAATGCCACCAGCCATACTTGCTCGTCCGTGCAGCGATTTCCGCCAACAAGAACAGCGAATGATCAGGCTGTCTGCCTGTCAGCACTAATTTTTGTATAGCTTCACGGTTCGTTTGTTATTTTGTTAGTTTGTTTAGTGTTCGTTCTTTAAATAAATTTAGTATGTACGCATCCCACGCTGCGCCTTGGTCTCCTCTCTTTGACGGCCGTGACAGTGTACCAATACACCCAGTCACTACACATATACAGGCGTCCTTCCTAACTCAGTTGCTGGAAAGGAAGGAAACACAACATGTATCTAAAATGAACCCTACAAATAGCATTATTGTGAGATTTGGAAAACCATAGTCAATCCATCAACAATATAATAATACTTTTAATWGAAAATGTATCTTTAACTTAGAATCTGTAGATACTTTGCTATTAGACAGGTTCAGAATTTATGTAAACCATCATGGYACATGGAAATCATAAGAGGGTGGTTTACTGAGAGTAGCTGAGAGGTGGGTTTAAAMGCTCATGTTCTATAATAGTTATGACTGAAAACACAATTTTGTATGTACTATCTATCTAGATGTAATGTACAGTACTGTGCTAAAGTTTTAGGCAGGTGTGACACAATGTTGTAAAGTAAGAATGCTTCAAAAATAGATATGTTAATATATTATATTTATCAATTAACAAAATGCAAAGTGAGTGAACAGAAGAAAAATCTACATCAAATCAATATTTGGTGTTACCACCCTTTGCCTTTAAAACGGCATCAATTCTTCTAAAGGTACACTTGTACACAGTTTTTGAAGGAACTCGGCAGGTAGGTTGGCCCAAACATCTTGGAGAACTAACCACAGTTCTTCTGTGGATTTAGGCAGCCTCARGTGCYTSTCTCTCTTCATGTAATCCCAGACAGACTCGGTGATGTTGAGATCAGGGCTCTGTGGGGGCCATACCATCACTTCCARGACTCCTTGTTCTTTTTTACTCTGAAGATAGTTCTTAATGACTTTCGCTGTATGTTTGGGGTCGTTGTCATGCTGCAGAATACATTTGGGGCCAATCAGATGYCTCCCTGATGGTATTACATGATGGATAAGTCTCTGCCTGTACTTCTCWGCATTGAGAAGACCATTCATTCTGACCAAATCCCAAACTCCATTTGCAGAAATGCAGCCCCAAACTTGCAAGGAACCTCCACCATGCTTCACTGTTGCCTGCAGACACTCATTTGTGTACCTCTCTCACCCTTCGGCGAAAARACTGCCTTCTGCTATTGCAAATTATTTAAAAAATTTGACTAATCAGTCCAGAGCACCTGCTGCCATTTTTCTGCACCCCAGTTCCTGTGTTTTCGTGCATAGTTGAGTCGCATCGCTTGGCCTTGTTTCCACGTCGGAGGAATGGCTTTTTGGCCGGAAGTCTTCCATGAAGGCCACTTCTGACCAGACTTCTCCGGACAGTAGACGGGTGTACCAGGGTCCCGCTGTTTTCTGCCAATTCTGAGCTGATGGCACTGCTGGACATCTTCCAATTGCAAAGGGAAGTAAGCATGATGTGTCTTTCATCTGCTGCAGTAAGTTTCCTTGTCCGAACACTGAGTCTACGGTCCTCAACATTGCCCATTTCTTTGTGCTTCTTCAAAAGAGCTTGGACAGCACATCTGAAAACCCCTGMCTGATTTGAAGTTTCTGCCTGGGAGAGACCTTGCTGATRCAGTATAACTACCTTGTGTCTTGTTGCTGTGCTCAGTCTTGTCATGGTGTATGACTTTTGACAGTAAACTGTCTTCAGCAACCTCACCATGTTAGCTGAATTTGGCTGTTCCTCACCCAGTTTTATTCCTCCTACACAGCTGTTTTTGTTTCAGTTAATGATTGTGTTTCAACYTACATATTGAATTGATGATCATTAGCACCTGTTTGGTATAATTGTTTAATCATACACCTGACTATATGCCTACAAAATCCCTGACTTTGTGCAAGTGTACCTACAACAATTTATGCTGTTTTGAAGGCAAMGGTTGGTCACACCAAATATRGATTTGATTTAGGTTTTTCTTCTGTTCACTCATTTTGAATTTAGTKAATTGATACAAATAGTCTATTAACATGTCTATTTTTGAAAGCATTCTTACAGCATTTTTTCACACCTGCCTAAAACTTTTGCACAGCACTGTATATTAAAATGTTATATGAATTTGTTATGTAGCTACTGTAAGAAATAAAGAGAAAAAAAGTGACATGTATGTAAAATGTGTGTACAATGTACATGTACGAAAGAAACAGCTGTAAAAACAGAGTTTATTTTTGTCCTCGGGAGTGGATGCCCCCCCCATTAATTTAAAAAAAAATGTCCTTGAGTGGCTTGAAAATATGACACAACTAAATAATGGCTGTCTAGCAATGATCAACAACAAACTTGACAGACCTTGAAGCATTTTTTAAATAATAATGTGCAAATATTGTACAATACAGGTAAGAAAAGCTCTTAGAGACTTACCCAGAACGAGTCACAGCTGTAATCGCTGTCAAAGGTGATTCTAACATGTATTGACTCAGGGGTGTAAATACTTACGTAAATGAGCTATTTCTGTTTGTCATTTTCAAGAAATGATTAAACATTTATAAAAACATATTTTCACTTTGTCATTATGGTGTGTTGTGTGTAGCGTAGACTGGTGGGATGATTTTTTWTWWWTATTATTTTGAATTCAGGCTGTAACACAACAAAATGTGCAATAAGTCAAGGGGTTCTGTAGGCACTGGAAATACATAATTGAAAAAAAATGAGTATTGAATTGCATGGCGTCTAAAGAAACATTTGAAAGTGTCCCATACAAAAAAGGGTTTCTGCTGCACCCATGTTATGTAGGTTAAAGCAGTGGTGTAAAGTACTTAAGTAAAAATACTTAAGTAGTACTTAAGTCGTTTTTGGAGGTATTTACATTTTTGACAACTTTTACTTTTACTCCACTACATTCCTAAACAAAATAATATACTTTTTACTCCAGACATTTTCCCTGACATCCAAAAGTAATCTTTACATTTTGAATGCTTAGCAGGACAGGAAAATGATCCAATTCACATCCCTATCAAAATAAACATTCCTGGTCATCCCTACTGCCACTGATCTGGCGGACTTTCTAAAAACAAATGCTTTGTTTGTAAATTATAATCGCAATGTTGGTTTGTAACTCTGGCTATCCATAAATTAAAAAAAACTAGAAAACCGTGGCATCTGGCTTGCTTAATTTAAGACATTTTAAATGATTTATAGTTTTACTTTTGATACTTAAGTATATTTAAAATCAAAACCAGAAGGGAGTTTCTGCAAGGTATTTACGATCCGGTTGTTAAGTAATAAAACTCTGGTGGGAGAGAGAGAGCGAGAGAGAGGGGGGGAGCTGATCTGGCGCCTATGATCCTCACCCAAGAGAGAGAGTTGTGACATTTCCAATATCATCGCCTATGTGGAAATGCCGTAAGAGTAATGTGTATGCCAATTATTTAATGGCCCGACCGCATTCTGTCCCATATTAATTAACAACTTTGGGTGCCAGCAGCAATGGTATAAGACAGTAGCCAAGACGACTAGCTTGACGGAGCGTCCACCATGTATATCTCACTAGATCGAGACAAATATATTTATCGTCCAATAGTACACTTAAAAGGATCCACCTTCCTTGCGGATCTGTTTGGACAGTGTGCACATTCGGATCTAAGTTTTTGTTMATTAATATCATCACCCCTTTTGAGTTACTTTGTCCATGGGAGAAGTATATTTCACCCCCCTGTCCYTTTTCCACACAACTTCATCAAAAGATGTAGAATGAGTTTCCTGTAAACATTAGACATTATATTCCTTCTCTTTTAGGCAGGTAAAGACTTACCACCTTTTCTTAGCTAAGCCATGTCAATTTTAACTAGCTATACTTATTTCACCACTTACCGTAATGAGATACAAGTTTCAATTGTAGTTACCATAATATATATTTGTAAACTTACCATTAAAAGGTACCATGATGATTTAGTGTCCATATAGATGTACCATGATATGTGCAATGTTAAGCATACTGTTGCTGCGACTGAGTAAAACTCCAATTGTCCTCCAATATTCCACCCGCTAAAACCTCCCCCCATCCCCAGTTGGATTGTCGTCCCCATGACTGGCAGACCACCCCTGCACACAAGGACCCTAGGGCTTCCCAGAGACTGGGACCCAACCTTTGAAAAGAGCACAAAGTGCCACCTACAGAACAGAACCAGATAAGCAGCCGACAGCATTTCTAACGCTATCGCCTCAGTTGTACTGTACAGTGCTTTCAGAAAGTATTCAGACCCCTTCCCTTTTTCCACATTTTGTTACGTTACAGCCTTATTCTAAAATTGATTCAATAGTTTTKCCCCCCTCATCAATCTACACACAATGTCTGTTACGGCTGTCCTCGCTGACAGAAGGTGTGGACCAAAACGCAGAGTGGTTAGTGTTCATTCTTTTAATGAAAGTCAACAAAACACTTCAAAATACAAAAACAACCAACGTGACAAAACCGAAACCGTCCTGTGTGGCAACAAAACCTCCACAGGAACAAACACCCACAAAACACWAGTGAAACCCTGGCTGCCTAAGTATGATTCTCAATCAGGGACAACGATTGACAGCTGTCTCTGATTGAGAATCATACCAGGCCGAACACAAAATCCCAACATAGAAAATCAACCATAGACAACCCACCCAACTCACGCCCTGACCAACTAAAGTAAATACAAAACAAAGGAAAATAGGTCAGGAACGTGACAATGTCCAATAACGACAAAGCAAAAACAGCTTTTTAGAATTTTTTGCAAATGTATTACAAATATCACATTTACTGCAGGGGGTTAACCTGTTGTAAATCAAGGACAGAACATTCTGTTCTCCCTCTCCAAATTCACCCAAGGAATATGCTTTATTTCAAGAATATTTTTTCACATCCAAACTTTAACACATTCAAAATTATACTACTAGAACAATATTTCTAACATAGAACGTGGGGAATGGTCAGAGGCGATCTACAGAACACTGTCGTTTTGTTTGTTTTTGAGAAACTACAAGAGATAATTGTTTTACATAAGCTTTACACAGTGACACGTCACATCCCTGAGTGAGGTCAGAGAGTGTGTCAGCCTGACGGAACCGCCCATTTTGAACAATCTGCATAAAATGATGGGTTAAGAATGAACATATCAGASCAGGGAGACGTAGAGCTGCAGCTTTACRTTTAAAGTGGTTTGAACTTTGAATCTCAACACGAGGTAGAGATGATAAACTCACCTCCCAGACAATCACTGTCCTAAGTAAAGTATCTAGAAAAGGGAATTGAGTGGGACCATTCTACTACTCTGCTCAAACCATCATATTACTCTCATCACCCCACAGGGAACCATCGACACGGCTGGATAGCCTATCTTCAAAGAGGCATCTTTCAGAGTGAATGGAAGGAAAATCAACTCTGTAGTTCTGTTCAGGACTACACAACAAGTCACCGGATACCAGACAACTGCAGAGAAGAACAACAGTAGAATACTTKTTGGGACCATTTTTGGTCCATCAGAGCCTTACAAGCGTGCCGCGAAAAGGCCCAACCCCCTTTCCAAGAGGGCCTGGTTCCGACAGAGATACACGGCGAACCAAGGAATTTCACAAAATAATTTCATGATTTCTTACTACAAGCGGGTGGGGGTTAGTGTGCAAAGTATTGGAGTTCTATAAATGAGAGTAGTTTCTAAATGTACCAACGTTAAGTGTCTCTGTCCATCTCTCTCTTTCGCACTCTCCATGTCTTTTGTAACAAGCAACCATATTGTTGTCAGTCTGCTAGGGACCTGTTCTTAACATATTAAGTGTGTATGTTTTTCCTGTATTACCATTTATAAGTAAATAATAAAACAAATTTGCTGATGCAAGGAGGTATTCGACTGTTCAGAATTATGATATGATACGAGGTCATGATTAATAAGTTGACTGTTTATACATGAGATAGGTAAAGACCTTTTACAGTTGAATTCAGGAGATGGTAACTCTTTAAAGAACCGCTGTCGTGGTGCCCCATATCATAATGAGTTAATTGTTACAGTCAGTCGATGAGATAAATAACAGTTCTCAGATTAATGTACAAGTCACGACAATATGTTTCTTTAAGTTGATTGGAGTCCAGCTGTGGTAAATTCAATTGATTGGACATGATTTGGAAAGGCACACACCTGTCTATATAAGGTCCCACAGTTGACAGTGCATGTCAGAGCAAAAACCAAGCCAAGAGGTCGAAGGAATTTTCCATAGAGCTCTGAGACAGGGTTGTGTCGAGGCACTTTTCTGCAGCATTGAAGGTCCCCAAGAACACAGTGGCCTCCATCATCCTTCAATGGAAGAAGTTTGGAACAACCAAGACTCTTCCTAGAGCTGGCCACCCAGCCAAACTGAGCAATCGGGGGAGAAGGGCCTTGGTCAGGGAGGTGACCAAGAACCCGATGGTCACTCTGACAGAGCTCCAGAGTTCCTCTGTGGAGATGGGAAAACCTTCCAGAAGRACAACCRTATCTGCAGTACTCCAMCAATCAGGCCTTTATGGYAGAGTGGCCAGACAGAAGCCACTCCTCAGTAAAAGGCACATGACAGCCCGCTTGGAGTTTGGTAAAAGGCACCTAAAGGATTCTCAGACCATGAGAAACAAGATTATCTGGTCTGATGAAACCAAGATTGAACTCTTTGACCTGAATGCCAAGCGTCACGTCTGGAGAAACCCTGGCACCATCCCTATGGTGAAGCATGGTGGTGGCAGCATTATGCTGTGGGGATGTTTTTCAGCGGCAGGGACTGGTAGACGAGTCAGGATCGAGGGAAAGATGAATGGAGCAAAGTACAGAGACCCTTGATGAAAACCTGCTCCATAGCTTTCAGGACCTCAGACTGGGGCCAAGGTTCATCTTCCAAAAAGACAACAATCCTAAGGACACAACCAAGACTATGCAGGAGTTGTCTTGAATGTCCTTGAGTGGCCYAGCCAGAGCCTGGACTTGAACCCGATCTAACATCTCTGRAGAGACCTAAAAATAACTGTGCAGCGATGCTCCCCATCCAATCTGACAGAGTTTGAGAGGATCTGCAGAGAGGAATGGGTGAAACTCCCCAAATACAGGTGTGCCAAGCTTGTACCATAATACCCAAGAAGATTCRAAGCTGTTATCCCTGCCAAAGATGTTTCAACAAAGTACTGAGTAAAAGGTCTGAATACTTATGTAACACCTTYCTAATATTGAGTTGCATCCCCCCCTTTCGCCSTCAGAACAKACTCCATTCATCAGGGCATGGACTCTAAAAAGTGCCGAAAGCATTCTACTGGCATTTCGGCAGATGTTGACTCCAATGCGTCCCACAGTTGTGTCAAGTTTGCTGGATGTCCTTTAGGTGGTGGACCATTCTTGCTACCCCACTGGAATTCCCAACAGCAAGGTACGAAGTCGTCAAGGTTCTCATTAGCAGCTTTGAGAAAATCCTTGTATATTATGCTCAGACTCTTGAGGGGACTGGGCTGCTTTAGTGGATCTCTGACCGCGTTCATCTTTCTGTCYTGGCTGCATAGGCTACTTGCGGTAGGACTATATTGTATAGGTAAGGACTTCTCCAAAGTGAGAGGATCACGGAGGTGGATGTCTTCTGTAGGTAGGGTTGGGCACCGATCCATCATGATAGGACAAAAATAAATAAACGTATATATTCCATATTTGCACAAAAGTGGAGACTCTCGCTCTGTCACAACTTCTGCTCACAGACACAAATGGGTTCCGACATTTGGAACTACTTTCTTTGCTCACTCACTTTCAACTCATCACACTTTTCCAATCACACAAACTCTCAGGCACCCCATCTTCAAACACACCTGWACTCCCCCCCACATATACTCACTCACATACCATATCTCCTATGTCCTCTGTTTGTTTTGTTTCTATTGCCACATTGATTCCTGCCTAATTTCAGGCTTTTTAGTACTTTTGTGTTCCAGTTCCTTGTATTTGGGGATTTATTATTGCATTAGTTGTCCCTCCCTATAATGCTGTCTTTTTTATATTCATAAATACTATAAATAAAAATGGAATTTATATGAATAATTTGACGATATTCCCGAACTTGAGTAATATAGCATATAGGTGGTTTGATTATCAGTCTTAATATTCTGGTTAAGAAACAAAATCATTTGCAGTTATTTTCTCTTATTCACAGTAGCGCCTGGAACAAAAATACTGGATAATTGTCCTTGAGAAGAAATTATTGATGTATTTTTTGGGGCATAGTCTTGAGTAAATTAGCTTCTAYCCCCCTTGGGTAATCTGGGGGAAAGATGCGGAATGAAAATGCTCTCCATCAAAAGTGAGTGAATTGGATTTTTACAAGATGAATGGCTCGRACAAGAGTTTACTCCAATTATATCATGAAGAGGCTTGAGTTCTAGTGCTGCCAATGTGGTCAACAGCAATTAAGGTTGTTTGGACAGAGGTATCAGGAACACGAATTGCTTAAACATATTTACACTGCTTGTAGAGAGAAGCTAATAGACAAAATGATAACTGACACTGCAGTTAACCAGAGAAGTCATTGTTTAACACAAAGGCTTCTTGAAATTACATACTTGACAGCCAAGACATTGAAATAATAATTTCAAAATGGCTGTCTTTTCGATGGCCAATAGAGCTTTTAATTCAGTGTATTATTATACTGTGTWATATTATACACTGAATGCAGACTGAGGCTGTCTTTGGCTCTTTGTGTGACCATCTCTTTCCATTTCTTACACATTTTCCATGAAAGTCATAGATATGATTTGGTCAGGAAAAGCTTCAGTGGGTCTTTTATCCAGAGTCCTAGCAATTAAAATGTTCCATTAAAAGCTGGGCCATWCAGCATTGTAGCAGGACATCGATATAGCTTTTTTCATGAGCAGGTACAGAAGAATGAGCAGATGTGTAACTGTTAACCTGTTTCAAGGTCGGACATGAGCTTGTTTGATAAGAGCGATTGAAACCTAGTCTACTGGTTGATTGTGAAGCAATATGAAGAGTCATCATGATTAGGGGTGTTGCGATGACCGTATTACCGCCACACCGGCGGTCACGAGTCATGAAGGTAGTCAAATTTCACGGTAATGACGGTAGTCACGGTAATTAGACTTCTCAAAGCTCTGATGCTGCTCATGGTCATTAGTAGCCTACCAAACTTGCTAACTGCCTGCTACCTAGCACTCTATTGTCTCTCTAATCACTCTGACATCAATGCAAATGTAATCGAAAATCAAATCAAACACTCATGAGAGCCAATGAGCTCATGTTGCATTACATTTCTATAGGCTATGCAATTGCGTGAGAAAACAGAGTGATGGCCTCTACTAAAAAGAGGAGGATCCCATCAGCTTTCTATTAGGTTAACCTGCTATATTTACTTCTCAACTTTCCTAAAATTAATCATATTGCTTATTTTTACAACAGGAGTATAGCCTACCTGGCTGGCATGAAAATGAATCACGGGAAAAGCGTCCTCCATTCGCTATTTAAGTGCATAGATGAYGTATTTTCTCCGACCTCCGCTGTTTCAAGAYAGGTGCATGATAATGTTCCATTCTAAATTAAAATACATTTTACACACATATTATTTAGTATTTGTGAAGACAAGATTAAATCAAGAATAGTCTGATGAGTGACAATATTAGCCTATCCCTTGTGAATGATGCCCAGCAATAAGATACTTTTTTGAATAATAGTCACACATTTCATGTAGCATAGGCCATAGGCCTATATGTTTTGATAAGGTTTGTATCACAGCTAAAGTGACCAAATAACTTCTTCAAATTATGCACATTAACCCGCTTTACAAGGGGTGTAGAGCCTAACTGGCATACATAAGCAGCGCATGARTTTCAATTTTGGGGAAGATAATTTTCACCATAAAAATGCACCTTTATAATAAAAGCATTACATGCATAATCGCATTTGCGGTCACTTTTGAAAATGGTGTTTTCCCGCTAATTGAACATTCCCGCTTATAGCCTACTGCCATGTGCCCATTGCTGCACTTATAATGTGAAGAAATAGCTTAATAGTTTATCAAAATGTTAAGCTAAATGTTCTGATCTGTTGTGTCAGCCACATTGCTTAAACATTTTGTTTTTGATGCTAGTGGTTGTATTAATTTGGGATCTATTGCATCCCACAACTGTCCCAGACTATGGATGGAATATTTATTTCTCCCATAGAATAGGTTGAAAATAGTACTATGGGGGATAGTAGATTGACATAGGCTAGTGCTTTTGCTAATCGTTAGGCCTACTCATCTTGTTGGCTGCCGAAAAGTAAATGTGGACAGTTCATCCAATAAGGACACACGCAGTTGCATCCCCGATGTGTCTGTCTTCACTTGTAGCCTTTGAGAAAGACCCGATCACGTGATGGAGAGCACGCAACACTCAGGGAGAAGGGCACATGGATTCTTTTTAGGGTGCATTACAGCCACAAAGAGGACGTCGCCGTCAAATTCGAGGCATTATCAAGTGCTTGTCAAATTGTGAATGAGTAGACTAATGAAGTGTGTACAGCCTGCACAAAAAAACAAAGCAGAGCTCATGCCTTTCAAGCAACTTTTTACAATTCATAGTTAGTCGCATCATGCAGCCTTAAAATGTATTAATTTATCAAAACATACAGCCCAACATTTGTAGAACAACTAAAGTTACATTAATAGCTATATATTAAGGAGTACCTAGGAGTATATAGGAGTACCTATTTATTTGTTAAATGCTCAACACAGAATAGTTGCATGTTCACACACCCTCAAACCGTTTGGAGGAAATATTTATATTTTATTCAGCTTTGTTCAATTGTATTATTCATACTATAAAATATTATAAAATAATGCCACGGATTTGTAAGGAAATCTTGTCTGCTAAATGAACTAGTGTAGCCCAAAGCCATTTGGCATAGCCACATCAGGACATCTCAGAGTATGCTATTCTGTTCTTCTGAAATAGACTACATTTTCTTCATATCATGCTTCTTTAGACCTGTCTAAAATAAATAATAGATTTGTTGTGAAGGTGTAGGCTATATTACATGGATTCATTAGACTTTTAAAAATGTAGATGTTCCAAAGGTCTGCGTCAGTGGTTTGTAGGCTATGTGTGAAAGCCAGGAGATGCTAAATGTGTTTCTGTTAATTAATGCTCAATTACTGTGAGACCGACAGTTATTTACTTGACAAACACTGGCTGACGAAATTTCGTGACCACCACAGCCCTAATCATAACATTCCACAGTTATTGACATACGAAAGGCCTTACCCTCCCCATGCCCAGACTAAATGTTTACCATGACTCTAGTCTACTGGTTGATCGTGAAGCAATATGATCAGTCATGACATCCCCCTGTTATTGACACTTACCCTCCCTAGACTAAACCTTTACAGTGACTCTAGTTTACTAGTTGATTGTGAAGCAATACTGCTGTTACTGAGCCAGGCCTTACCTTCCCCAGACTTGGGCTCCAGAGGTGTCTAAGGCTGAAGATGCCCAGGGTCAACACCAGGAAAACCAGCCCCAGAATCAGGGCTCCTCGCTGGTAGCTCCGGTACATGGTCTTCTCTTTCCCCACCTCCACCTAAGGAGAACATATTAATTGGGAAGCATTTTTAATCCATTCACACTTCAGAGTGGTTCATGTACATATCATACTGTCCTTGAAGTAACTATACTGTCCTTGAAGTAACTATAATGACTTTAACATTTTCACTACAGCTGCACTGAGAAATGTGTTATTCTAATGGTATTAGCAATGATATACATTGTAATAACCTCATTATAACATGACATAAGTGAAATAATGTCTGACAATCATTAGATGCAAGATTCCTAATGTTGCTTACAAAAATATGATCATTCTCTAGATAGCCTCTATTTATGGGTTTCACCTCCATCACTCGGTCGCATCAAGTCATTGATATCAACGTTCTTGTCACGTTCCTGACCTGTTTTCTGTTGTTTTTGTATGTGTTTAKTTGGTCAGGGCGTGAGTTGGGGTGGGCATTCTATGTTTTGTGTTTCTATGTTGGGTTTAAGGTGTTGCCTGATATGGTTCTCAATTAGAGGCRGGTGTTTGACGTTTCCTCTGATTGAGAACCATATTAAGGTAGGCTGTTCTCACTGTTTGTTTGTGGGTGATTGTTTCCTGTCTCTGTGTTTGTGTTCTGCACCAGATAGGACTGTCTCGGCTTTCACGTTTGTTATTTTGTTATTTGTTAATGTTCACAGTTTATCATCTTATTAAACATGTTGAACAATAACCGCGCTGCATTTTGGTCCTCTCCTTCATCCCAGGAAGAAAGCCGTTACAGTTCTCAAGAAGCGCTCAGCCATAGTGGTGCCCAAAAGTCAAATGGTGCCCAGTCACTCTGAATGAGTGCAAATKATTGTTTCTTCTAAATTACACTATAGTGGCTTGGAAAATCAATAATTAGTAGGAAACAATTTTGTCATCATTATGTCGTCGAATTTACTTTAGATAGATGGAAATGTTGTCATTAGCAAGCAAAGTTTGTCAAAAATACGTTAGCTAACTAACTTTCGGCACTCTCTCCTCACTCAGCTAGCTAGAGGATGTTACACTACATCTGAAGTCAATCTGACTACATCACAATGATGACAAAAGGTTTTCCTATTTATTATTTGCCTCCTTTAGAAATGTCATTGTGTTTCCAAGTCACTATAACACACTTTAGAGTAAATCTTCTTCAGTGCCAATTGAGAAAGCATTAGGTAGAACATTCAGTCGGCCACCAGTCCTCAAGAGAACCTTCAAAACAATATTGTGACAAACGTGCAACCCATGAATACTCTATTCATAGTGTGAACYGTCAAACTACATAAAGTTGCAGAAATGCTGGGAGGATTATATTAACAACACCCACACATTCACTTTTTTATTATCAGTGTTTCTGCTATTCATCATAACATTGTGAACCGTCTACAACACTGCAGGCCTTTCGAGAAGAACCAGAAGGCATCTGCTAGATGAATTAGAGATCGAAATATTCACATTTGCAAACTTGACACCTGTCTACATGCTCACAGTCTGCAATAACTGTTGCTGAAAGGTGTTMAAATCGAGCAAACAGCCATGTAATCTCCATAGACAAACATTGGTGGTAGAACGGCCTTACTGAAGAGCTCAGTGACTTTCAAAGTGTTACCGTCATAGGATGCCACCTTTYCAACAAGTAATTTCCAAACTGCCTCTGGAAGCAACGTCAGCACTGTTAGTCCGGAGCTTCATGAAATGGGTTTCCATGGCCGAGCAGCTGCACACAAGCCTAAGATCGCCATGCGCAATGCCAAGCATCGGCTGGAGTGGTGTAGAGCGCACCGCCGTTGCACAATGTAGCAGTGGAAATGCGTTATCTGGAATGATGAATCCCGCTTCACCATCTGGCAGTCCGACAGATGAATCTGGGTTTGGCGGAGGCCAGGAGAACGTTACCTGCCCCAATTCATAGTGCCAACTGTAAAGTTTGGTGATGGAGGAATAATGAATTGGGGMTGAAGGCAAATCTTAATGCTACAGCATAAAATGACATTCTAGACAATTCTATGCTTCAAACTTTGTGGCAACAGTTTGGGGAAGGCCTTTTCCTGTTTCAGCATGACAATGCCCCGTGCACAAAGCGAGGTCCATACAGAAATGGTTTGTCGAGATCGGTGTGGAAGAACTGGACTGGCCTGAACAGAGTTTAACCTCAACCCAATCGAACACCTTTGGGATGAATTGGAACACCTACTGCGAGCCAGGCCTAATCGCCCAACATCAGTGCCCGACCTCACTAATTCTCTTGTGGCTGAATGGATGCAAGTCCCCGCAGCAATGTTCCAACATCTAGTGGAAAACCTTCCCAGAAAAGTAGACGCTGTYATAGCATTAAAGGTGGGACCAACTCCATATTAACGYCCATGATTTTGGAATGAGATCTTTGAAGAGCAGGTGTCCACATACTTTTGGTTATGTAGTGTACTTGCCTGCACAAAGTAAATAATCATTATTTTGAAAATCTGAAGAACTGCAGATATATTAAAAGGTCATGTTTATTTTACTTTTCTTCAAATTAAAACTCAATTCCCTGGGCTCAAGGCCACACATTAATAAAGAAGGGCTTTTGTTCCCCCACAAAGCTCCAGTGGTGAGGGAATGAAATGTTCTGATTCACACTGCCGCTATCGAAGGTCTCCGAGGACAATGAAAAKAAGATATCGGAGCAAAGTTCAATTAGCAAAGTTGTTCTTTGAAATAATTGGGCCAGCTTCTTGCATGCAAAGCGATGATAAAACAGCTTTGTTGTCTCTATTGTGATTGTAATTATTACAGTGGATTGGGTAACGTTTGAMAAAATGAGGGTGCCATTTATAAAAGGTATATGTAGTTCATACACAATATCTTGTTCATGAATGTGAGTGAGAGAAGTAGTGTGACTGAGTGAATGTCAGACGGTCCCATGGACAAGTATTAGAGGGGTGAATGAAGATTTAATGGGTGAAATAATTATACATGTTTATTTCTGGAGTCTGAAGTACTCTAAAACTTCAATTAAACGGCGAGTCTCAAATAGCTGCCTGTCCCTTTTAATAGCCGGGCATTAGCACATGAATTGTTTACGAGATTACCATGGGCACAGCTCTGATTTTTCCACAGTCATGTGCATTAAATATACTTTTTTTTAAATGTTATTGCTAGCCATGGYGACACCAAAAAGAAAACAACAAATTCAACTGCTCTCAATGGTGCTGAAGCGCAAAATCAGGGGTGTGTGATAGACAGCTTAGTCTTTCAAAGTCTGATCTGCAATGGATGTCTTATTATAGTGTTTATACTATTAATACTGGGGACTTTAAACAGTGCGGTAGTCGTAAGAMAAATGTATTGAGCAAAAGCTGTGTGCATTAATACCCCCTAGAGTTGATGTCCATGCCCCCATGGAACCAATTATCATAATAAAAATAAATAAAAATACATAAATAAATAATAATAAATAATAATAATAATAATCAGTCTGTTTAAGCTAGAGATATCAGTTTTTGCATGGACTGCATCTCAATCCACCCCATCCGCCGATATCGGCCTTGGCAGCTTCATGAAATAGTACCCGCAAAACACCAGTCTCAACGTCAACAGTGAAGAGCCGACTCCGGGATGCTGGCCTCCTAGGCAGAGTTCCTCTGTCCAGTGTCTGTGTTCTTCTACCCATCTAAATCTTTTMTTTTTATTGGCCAGTCTGAGATATGGATTTTTCTTTGCAACTCTGCCTAAGGCCAGCATCCCGGAGTCGCCTCTTCACTGTTGACGTTGAGACAGGTGTTTTGYGGTTACTATGTAATGAAGCTGCCAGTTGAGGACTTCTGAGGTGTCTGTTTCTGAAACTAGACACTCAAATGTACTTCTTTCTCAGTTGTGCACCGGGGCCTCCCACTCCTCTTTCAATTCTGGTTAAGGCCAGTTTGAGCTGTTCTGTGAAGGGAGTAGTACACAGCGTTGTACAAGATCTTCAGTGTCTTGGCAATTTCTCGCATGGAATAGCCTTCATTTCTCAGAACAAGAATAGACTGACGAGTTTCAGAAGAAAGTTCTTTGTTTCTGACCATTTTGAACCTGTACTCAAACCCACAAATGCTGATGCTCCAGATACTCAACTAGTCTAAAGAAGGACAGTTTTATTGCCTCTTTAATCAGGACAACAGTTTTCAGCTAACATAATTGCAAAAGGGTTTTCTAATGAACGATCAGCCTTTTAAAATGATAAACTTTTTGGATTAGCTAACACAACGTGCCATTGGAACACAGGAGTGATGGTTGATGATAATGGGCCTCTGTACGCCTATGTAGATATTCTATTAAAAATCAAACTAGAATAGTAATTTACATAAAACATGTCTACACTGTATTTATGATCAATTTAATGTTATTTTAATGGACAAAAAATTTGACATTTCTAAGTGACCCCAAACTTTTGAACGGTAGTGTATATTTTTTATTTAACTTTGATTTAACTAGAAAAGTCAGTAAAGAACAAATTCTTATTTTACAATGACGGCCTACCCCGACCAAACCCTTCCCTAACCCGGACGATGCTGGGCCAATTGTGTGCCGCCCTATGGGACTCCTGATCACGTCCGGTTGTGATACAGCCCGGGATAAAGTGGTCCTGAAATTCTAAATCAAATAGCTAAATGATCCTTGGTAAATGACTATCTTAAAACAATTCCATATAGTAGCTTAGTAGAACCCCCCTCCCTCAAACAGAATCCTGTCTCTAATAAGTGGTAGTTGTTTTCAGTGAATGAAGCAAAACAATTCTGAGCTATTCATTTATGTTATATTAACTTCTTTGGGACAGGGGGGCAGTATTGAGTAGCTTGGATAAAAAGGTGCCCAGAGTAAACTGCCTGCTACTCAGTCCTAAAAGCTAGAATATGCTTGTAATTAGTATATTTGGATAGAAAACACTCTGACGTTTCTAAAACTGTTTGAATGATGTCTGTGAGTATAACAGAACTCATATGGCAGACATAAACCTGAGAAAAAATCCAACCAGGAAGTGGGAAATCTGAGGTTTGTAGTTTTTCAACTCTGCCTATCGAAGATACAGTGGAAATGGGGTCATATTGCACTTCCTAAGGCTTCCACTAGATGTCAACAGTCTTTAGAACCTTGTTTGATGCTTCTACTGTGAAGGAGGGGGGAATGGGAGCTGAATGAGTCAGAGGTCTGCCAGAGTGGCATGAGCTGGTCACGCGCATTCACGTGAGAGGTAGCTTGCGTTCCATTGCAATTCTACAGACAATGGAACATTATTCCGGTTGGAACATTATTGAAGATTTATGATAAAAACATCCTAAAGATTGATTCTATACTTAGTTTGGCATGTTTCTACGAACTGTAATATGACTTTTCGTCTGAACTTTCGCCTGGACCTGCCCTGTACTAAACGTGCGAACAAAAAGGAGTTATTTGGACATAAATTATGGATTTTATCGAACAAATCAAACATTTATTGTGGAACTGGGATTCCTGGGAGTGCATTCTGATGAAGATCATCAAAGGTAAGTGATTATTTATAATGCTATTTCACACTTTGTTGACTCGACAACATGGCGGATATCTGTATGGCCTGTTTGGGCTCTGAGCACTCAGATTATTGCATGGTGTGCTTTTTCGGTAAAGCTTTTTTGAAATCTGACACAGCGGTTGCATTAAGGAGAAGTTTATCTAAAGTTCCATGCATAACACTTGTATTTTCATCAACATTTATGATGAGTATTTCTGTAAATTGATGTGGCTCTCTGCAAAATCACCGGGTGTTTTGGAAGCAAAACATTACTGAACGTAACGCGCCAATGTAAACTGAGATTTTGGGATATAAATATGAACTTTATTAAACAAAACATACATGTATTGTGTAACATGAAGTCCTATGAGTTTCATCTGATGATCATCAAAGGTTAGTGATTCATTTTATCTCTATTTCTGCTTTTTGTGACTCCTCTCTTTGGCTGGAAAAATGGCTGTGTTTTTCTGTGACTATGTACTGACCTAACATAATCGTTTGGTGTGCTTTTGTTGTAAAGCCTTTTTGAAATCTGACATGCTGGCTGGATTCATAACAAGTGTAGCTTTAATTTGGTGTATTGCATGTGTGATTTCATGAAAGTTTAATTTTTATAGTAATTGTTGGCCATGTGGGACGCTTGCGTATCCCAGAGAGGTTAAAGTCTGGCAACTTTATTCTTTATGTACTTTAATATTTGGTTTTCTTTTTAATTTACATGTAAAAAAAAGAGAATGCAAATTTATTTTCAAATGTTAAAAGTATATTTTTTTACATACAGATGCCACGCCTGCTCCCGCTCTTTCCCGCTCTGGTGCTTGAGGGGCCAGAAAAAGCTTAATATGTAAATGATGTAGGCTGCCCTGCATCACTCACTCCTATTATCTATCACGCACACCTGCCTTCACTCGTCACGTGCATCAGTGATATTGGACTCACTCATCATCTGTTTATTTCCTCCCCTATATTTGTCAGTTCTCTTGCTCTGTTCCCCACTGCTGCATTGATTGTCTTTTGTCTTTGTTTACTTGTTGCTGTCTCTGTTCTTGTCTCGTTCCATTCCACATACATAACGGTATGTATTAAATGTTTTACTCCCCGTACCTGCTTCGTCTCTCCAGCGTCATCCATGTGACAGAATACAGCAGCCATCATACGAAGCATCCAGGAGTACTGGCGTTCTGGTTGGTATGGTGACATCGGCTATGGGTCGCCGCCGATGGAACCGAGGGTGCCTAGCCAGCTCGTTGGGCTTCCACGCCCTAGCTGACTCGAGAGGTTTCCTTGCCCCAGTTGGCTCGGATGACGTCCATCCCACGTCGGGCCTCAGCCGGATCGTAAGTTCTTGTTCGCCCAGTCGGTCCAGGAGTTTTTTGTTGTTGTTGTTGTTGGTGACGTCGGAGTGGATTCCGCCGCCGATGGAACCGGGGGTGCGTAAGCCAGCCCATCGGGCTTTCATGCCCTGGCTGGCTCAAGAGGTTTCCTTGCCTCATTTGGCGGCGGCCTCCCATCCCACGTCACTCTCCACCGGGTCATCGGGCTCCCTCGCTGCAGCACGATCGACAGGCGTCTTGCCTCAGTCGGATTGTCTGGCTTCCACGCCTCAGCCGGCTCGCCAGGCTCTCACGCTCCTGGTGGTTTGTTGGGCTCCCATGCACCAAACGGCTTGCCCAGCGCCCATGCCTTGGCCGATTCGACCAGGTGGGATGCCCGCTCTCCCCCCCTGGTGCTCGAGGGCACCAGGCTGCCCTGAATCACTCACTCCTATCATCTATTACGCACACCTGCCTCCCTCGTCACGCACGTCAGCGATAATGGACTCACCTGGATTCAATCTGTTTATTTCCTCCCCTATATTTGTCAGTTCTCTTGCTCTGTTCCCCACTGCTGCATTGATTGTCTTTTGTCTTTGTTTACTTGTTTGCTGACGCCGTTCTTGTCTCGTTCCTTGTTCGTTATTTATTAAATGTTTTACTCCTCGTACCTGCTTCGTCTCTCCAGCGTCGTCCATGTGACAACAGATGTGCCTTGTTGCAACTCATTAAATTAATGAACTTAAACTGTACATTAATACAATTTCCTCTTCATTTTTCATTTTAATGTGTAAAAACGTTAAGCTAACCTGAGCAAAATCAGTTAATTATCAAGCTCAATGTTTTTATTTGGAAAGTAACTCATAGCTACTTTTTACTTTTACTTTAGTCATTTCTTTACACCAGCAGTAATTTTACATTTTCATTAAAGTAACAAAACTTCTAATTGAGTAGGCTATTTCCGTACTTTCCACCCCTACTTTTAGTATGCACATATAATGCACATGTACATTGCCTTCGGAAAGTATTCAGACCACTTGACCTTTTCCACATTTTGCAGCCTTATTCTAAAATTGATAAAAAAAAAAAATCAGCAGCAATCTACACTTAATACCCCATAATGACAAAGCAGAAACAGGTTAAGACATTTTACATAAGTATTCAGACCCTTTGCTATGAGACTCGAAATTGAGCTCATTGATCATCCTTGAGATGTTTTTACAACTTGATTGGAGTCCAGCTGTGGTAAATTCAATTTATTGGACATGATTTTGAAAGGCACACACCTGTCTATATAAGGTCCCACAGTTGACAGTGCATATCAGAGCAAAAATCAAGCCATGAGGTCGAAGGAATTGTCCGTAGACCTCCGAGACAGGATTGTGTCGAGGAACAGATCTGGGGAAGGGTACCAAAACATTACTGCGGTCTCCAAGAACACAGTGGCCTCCATCATTCTTCAATTGAAGATGTTTGGAACCACCAAGACTCTTCCTAGAGCTGGTCGCCCTGCCAAATTTAGCAATCGGGGGGGGGAAGGGCCTTGGTCAGGGAGGTGACCAAGAACCTGACGGTCACTCTGACAGAAATCTAGATTTCATCTGTGGAGATGGGAGAACCTTCCAGAAGGACAACCATCTCTGCAGCACTCCACCAATCAGGCCTTATGGTAGAGTGGCCAGACGGAAGCCACTGCTCAGTAAAAGGCACATGACAGCACGCTTGGAGTTTGCCAAAAGGCACCTAAAGACTCTCAGACCATGAGAAACAAGATTCTCTGGTCTGATGAAACCAAGATTGAACTCTTTGACCTGAATGCCAAGCGTCACATCTGGAGGAAACCTGGCACCATCCCTACAGTGAAGCATGGTGGTGGCAGCATTATGCTGTGTGGATGTTTGTCAGCGGCAGGGACTGGAGTCGGGATTGAGGCAAAGATGAACGGAGCAAAGTACAGAGAGATCCTTGATGAAAACCTGCTCCATAGCACTCAGGATCTCAGACTGGGGCGAAGGTTCTCCTTCCAACAGGACAACGACCATAAGCACACAGCCAAGACAATGCAGGAGTGGCTTTGGGACAAGTCTCTGAATATCCTTGAGTGGCTCAGGCAGAGCCTGGACTTGAACCCAATCAAACATCTCTGGAGAGACCTGAAAATAGCAGAAAATCTGCAGAAATGCTCCCCATCCAACGTGACAGAGCTTGAGAGGATCTGCAGAGAAGAATGGGAGAAACTCCCCAAATACAGGTTTGCCAAGCTTGTAGCGTCATACCCAAAAATAATCAATGCTGTAATCGCTGCCAAAGGTGCTTCAACAAAGTACTGATTAAAAGGTCTGAATACTTATGTCAAGTGTTATTTCTGTTTTCTATGTTTAATAAATTAGCAAAAATGTCTGTTATTCCTTAGTTATTATGGGGTATTGTGTGCAGATTGATGGGGGGGGGGACGATTTAATAATTGTTTGATTAAGGCTGTAACGTGAAAGTGTGGAAAAAGTCAAGGGGTCTGAATACGTTCAGAAGGCCCTGTATGTGATGAACTATAACAGTAGCAATAAACATCCAAGGCACTAGCTCTCCTCACAATGAGGATAGGAAACAGAAGGCCTTATAATCATGAAAATGTGGCCGAAGTCTACTCTCTCCTCCAACAGCTTGCATACAGTATGTAGTGGAAACTTCACTTGACGACAAAGCTCTGTCTGCACAGAATATAAATTGTTCAAAGAAAGACAGAGGGATAGGGGTGGGGGGAGGCGGAGGCAGAGCCGAAGAGAGTGAAAGGAGTAGAGAGTGTGCACACAGACAACTGCCAGTCGACCAGTGTTAAACGGGTTTAAGGGTTGACAATCTTGCCCCTTGTTATTCTGAGGGAGACAGAAAGAGAGAGGGATGGATGGAGGGCATTCTTTAAAAAACGAAAGAAAAAAGAAAACACTGCAAGAGCTAATGTACTGTACATCCAATGTGATTGACATTTTTGCTTAAGGTAACACACATGAACCCAACATTTGAATTAGTTCACAAGACTAGTTTAAATTATTCCACAAGACTGGACTAAGAGTGGTCCACTTTGCATTCAACACACACTTTTTAATTATTGGATATTTTCCTCAGAAATGTAATGCCACAGGTGGTTTTTGAATCGTAATATTTCCCCCAGTGAGTCTGCTGTAACAATTGACACAATCTTCACATGAGAGATTCTTTTGGGGACTGTCTGTTTTTCCATTTATGAATGTGTAATTCAATGCGCTTCTATGGGTTGTAGTAGTAAAGGCCAAATTCAATATTTTATCCCCCCAAAAATGTACCTGCAAGGGTACTAAAATTCAAAATAAAATAGCTAAATGATTAAAACAGGAATTTAGCAAGTCCCCTAGCTAAGGTAAAATTGTACAACTTGAGTGTACGGAAGATAGGCAAGGTAGAGAGAAAAGATGAGGAAAATAGTATACTCCAAGCACTCAGTCAGACACCAATATCAAGTCCCATTCTAATTGTGATTCCAAAGTGCAAACATTTGGTCACTGTGTTATGTCAGATATAACTCTAGGAATTTGAAATACTGATGTATTTTATTTATCTTAACACCTCAATGATCTTTTAGCCCCCTCAAACCACCTAAAACTCACAATATACCAATTGCAATTGTTATTTTGTCTGTAAAGGATGTTTTTGCCCAATATGCAAAGTACTGACATTTGTTGTCGTTTTAATTGCAGTCATTATCTTTTCGTCACCCAATAAAATAACACCCAATGACCCCAGGTTACATCACTGATTATGTGTCCATAAGCATCAAGATATGTATTAATTCAATGAAGATATTGAATTAATTGCCACTTATTACCAACATCTYCTAATCCTAACCATATTCTACAGTCGGTAGAGTATGAACAAGTAGTACAAAAGAATGCAATTAAAACTCACATCTTTCCATAGAGCCTGTTGACTGCTGGATTGAGAGCTATTTTCCATGATGCAAGCCCAGAGAAGAATTTCTTCAGATTCACTTGTCCTAGCTGGTAAAACTACTGAGGCTCTAGAAGTAAGAGTCCAAACTTCATTCCATTAGTCATTTGAGAGTGCACTGAAAGGGGAGGGATGAGATGGAATTACTTAAACACTTCTGATTTCCATTATAAGAAAAGCAGATGTTTCCAGCCGAAGTCTGCTCRAAATTCAAAGGATGGAATATCTGAGGTAGATGTTTCACTCTGAGATTACTGCACTACAGCCAGGATAGTTATTCTAATTTTACTTTCAATTATCTGCCTCTAGGGGGACGAGCAAACTTTTGAAAGTGTACGAGAATATACAAATCATTATTTTTCTTTTCGACGATCTTTTGAGGAAGAGAAGGCTTGAACATTTTTAAATTTGTGCTCCAGCCTGGCTGTCTAACTGCTCTTTCAAGGGAATGCAACCACAGCAAATACACAAATAGAAACAACACTGTGTGGGATGGTGCTCCCACACAAATCAACAGAAAATAGTTAATTTCCTGGTCCTCTGTTCCATGCAGAACTTACTTTAACACACTATGACACACTTTGAAACACTATTATACATTGACACACTATGCTGTTCAATACCTTTACAGTCTTAAGGCCACTGTGACACTGTGCAAACAGTTTTAAGCTATCGAACATCTGGCAAGATCTGTCAGATTTCCAACCTTTCAGGCAAAGGAGGACCTGAAGTTGTTAAAGGGAACCTTGATATTCTGGTATTTTTTCAAAATCAGTCCATTGTTGATCCAGTCTCAATGTTTTGCATGTCAGCAGTCAAGTTATTTTGCATTTGCATTTTGCATCATCGTGCTGATGTGGCCGGTGACACTTTCTTCTTCAAAGTCCAATATCTTGAGAACTTGGCTGCTGACATGGAAAACATTTTGGGATTGTATCAACAGTGGACTAATGTTTCTCTTAAAGGCTATCCTTGATAGTCCATAGAGTATGTAACTCCTACAGCAATGCCTTTAAAGAATGTCAAAACCTCTTAAGATCGCACATCGATGGAATTGTTGCGGTGTTGCCCGTGTTGTTTTACTAGAATGTAAACACTAGGTTGCATAAGGAAGAGGAGGAATGATGACTAAGGTCAGTACGACGGAGATCATTTGGGCTAAACCTGGTCAAGCAGGACTTTAGTGTGGCAGGCAACATTCCGACACACATTGTCTGTCAGATCTGATAGCCGTGCCGCTTAGTCAGCTTTTTCCTATTGATATAAATCTTTACAATTACTGTAACATTTTGCAGCAGCTCTTTCAGGAATAGTGTCGTGTCAGCATTGGAGTCGAGCATCCACAGACCCCCATCCCCCTTGCAGCATTCAGGGTGAAACTCGGGCTTCTATACCCATAGAAAATAATCAAATGTATTTGTCAAGTACACGCCAGATACCTACAGATTAGAGGCGGGATGATGGGAGCAGCTAGAGCAAACCTGGAAGAATTTGAAAAATAAACATTTGCTCTTTCCCTCTCTAAGCTCCATTGCTGACTAGCATTTGATAGGAACTTGATGAACTCTTCGGCGATATCTTGTCTGCTTGTTGGCTTCTTAGACGCAGCAATGGAGTACAATGAACCAAGGTGAGGCATATGAAAGTTCAAAATAAGTGAAAGTTAGTACAGTTGCAAACAGGGCAAGTGTAACTTTTTTTTCATGTATTTCGCATCTTCCTCCAAATTAAATTGGATACTGTGTCTACATTAAGTGTTATTTTCAACATTACATGGATTTTTCAAACATTTCCATGTGGCAGAGTGGAATGATGACATCCACAGCTTTTTTATTTTCATTTTTTAAATTCACCTTTATTTAACAAGGTAGGCTAGTTGAGAACAGGTTCTCATTTGCAACTCCGACCTGGCCAAGTGTCACGATCGTCTTGACTTGGAAGAGAGGACCAAAACGCAGCGTGTGAAAAATACATTCTCTTTTATTAGAGAGACGAAGAACGAACGAAACAAAATAACAAACTGACGACCGTGAAGCTATATAAACAAATGGTGCTGACACTGACCACTACACAATGACATAGACAATTACCCACAAACGCATAATGCCTATGGCTGCCTTAAATATGGCTCCCAATCAGAGACAAATGAAATACAGCTGTCTCTGATTGAGAACCACTCAGGCAACCATAGACATACCTAGACACATTCACTAAACACAACCCCATACACTAAACCCAACACCCCCTTTACCATATAACCACCCAAGACGAGACAAAACACAAACATTCCCCATGTCACACCCTGACCTAACTAAAATAATAAAGAAAACAAAGAATACTAAGGCCAGGGCGTGACACCAAGATAAAGCAAAGCAGTTCGACACATACAACAACACATAAGAAAAACTCTGTATACAGCATGTGCAAATGATATAGGATAAGGGAGGTAAGGCAATAAATAGGCCATGATGGTGAAGTAATTACAATATAGCAATTAAACACTGGAATGGAAGAATGTGCAGAAGATGAATGTGCAAGTAGAGATACTGGGGTGCAAAGGAGCAACATAAATAAATAAACACAGTATGTGGATGAGGTAGTTGGATGGGCTATTTACAGATGAGCTATGTACAGGTGCAGTGACTTGTGAGCTGCTCTGACAGCTGGTGCTTAAAGCTTGTTAGGGAGATAAGAGTCTAAGGTGGGGTTTTACCAAACAGAGACTTGTAGATAACCTGGAGCCAGTGGGTTTGGCGACGAGTATGAAGCGAGGGCCAGCCAACGAGAGCATACAGGTTGCAGTGGTGGTTAGTATATGGGGCTTTGGTGACAAAACGGATGGCACTGTGATCGACTATATCCAATTTGTTGAGTAGAGTGTTGGAGGCTATTTTGTAAATGACAATGCCGAAGTCGAGGATTGGTAGGATGGTCAGTTTTACAAGGGTATGTTTGAGGAATGAGTGAAGGATGCTTTGTTGGCGAAATAGGAAGCCGATTCTAGATTTATTTTTGGATTGGAGATGCTTATGTGAGTCTGGAAGGGAGTTTACAGTCTAACCAGACACCTAGGTATTTGTAGTTGTCCACATATTCTAAGTCAGACGTCCAGGGTTGCTGGACGGGCGGGGGTGCGTGCAGCGATCGGTTGAAAGGCATGCATTTAGTTTTACGCATTTAAGAGCAGTTGGAGGCCACGGAAGGAGTGTTGTATGGCATTGAAGCTCATCTGGAGGTTAGTTAACCAGTGTCCAAAGAAGGGCAGAAGTATAGAGAATGGTGTTGTCTGCGTAGAGGTGGATCAAGACTCACCAGCAGCAAGAGCGACATCATTGATGTATAAAGAAGAGAGTCGGCCTGAGAATTGAACCCTGTGGCACCCCCATAGAGGCTGCCAGAGGTCCGGAAACAGGCCTCCGATTTGACAACTAAACTCTACAGAGAAAGTAGTGGTGTGGCAGGTGAGGCAATCACTTGAGAAACCAAGGCTGTTGAGTCTGCCAATAAGATGTTGTGATGACAGGGTCGAAAGCCTTAGCGGTCGATGATAGGCTGCACAGTAATGTCTCTTATTGATGGCGGTTATGATATCGTTTAGGACCTTGAGCGTGGCTGAGGTGCACCCATGACCAGCTCTGAAACCAGATTGCATAGCGGAGAAGGTACAGTGGGATTCAAAATGGTCGGTAATCTGTTTGTTAACTTTACTTTCGAAGACCTTAGAAAGGCAGGGTAATGAAGATAGCAGTTATGGGTCTAGAGTGTCTCCACTCCGACATTGCTCATTCTAATATTTATATTCCTTAATTCCATTATTTTACTTTTAGGTTTGTGTGTATTGTTGTGAATTGTTAGATATTACTGCACTGTTGGAACTAGAAACACAAGCATTTCACTGAGACAAGGATATCCCTACCGGCCAAACCCTCCCTAACCCGGACGACGCTAGGCCAATTGTGCGTCTCCCCACGGACCTCCAGGTCGCAGCCGGCTGAGCCTGGGCGTGAACCCAAAGTCTCTGGTGGCGCAGCTAGCGCTGCGATGCAGTGCCCTAGGCCACTGCGCCACCCGGGAGGCCCACAGGTGAATGATTTTTGAAGCAAACAAAAATAGTTCTACAAGCAGTTGTAACAACAACAAGAAAACAAGAAAATTGCTTCAAGTGTTTTGTCCAAATACTGGTGAAGTCAACTAATAAAAGCATGGACGACCTGGCCAGAGAGGTCCAGGACCTGAAGAACAGTTTGCAGTTCTCCCAGGGTCATCTCGATGAGTATAAATAGGAGAACGGCAAGATGACAGCGATCTGTAAGTCATTGAGAGAGGACATCAGATCTGAATCTGAACACATGACAACAATGACAGAGAAATAAAACGATCTCAAGGGACAATCTTATGGACAATATTATGTCTATCTCTGATAAGCTACCCAGGAAAGGGCTGACAATAGCCCATATTAACATCTTGTGTGTTCATGGATTTTAGTTTCTATTGACTGCTATATGAGTGTAATAAAAAAAWATATATATATAATCCATGGTTTAGGCTCAGTATGACTGAGCTAGCAACAGTAACTAAGGGATATTACGAATATTTTGCAAACATCCCCACACCAACAATTTTGGCAACCAATCGCAGTCCTCCAATGGATAGCAACTGTCATCAAGTCCCAATCTTTGGACAAGCTCATGTTTGAAACACATGAAAGCAGTGAGGGCAGTGGGACACATTTAGAGTTTTAATCCAAAAATAATTGGCTAAATAATTGAACAGTGCACCAGGGGTACTTCCTGAAATGCAGAATTTGTTCATGGAGTATTTTTTTTAACCTTTACTTAACACCCTTCCCGGATCCGGGAGCATCCTCATCAGTAAAAGCTGACTAGCATAGCGCCACAAGTAAATAGTAGCATATAAATATCATGAAATCACAAGTCCAATACAGCAAATGAAAGATAAACATCTTGTGAATCCAGCCATCATTTCCGATTTTTAAAATGTTTTACAGCGAAAACACAATATGTATTTCTATTAGCTAACCACAATAGCCAAAGACTCAAACGCATATTTTCACCATGTTTCTACCGCATAGGTAGCTATCACAAAACCGACCAAATAGAGATATAATTAGTCACTAACCAAGAAACAACTTCATCAGATGACAGTCTTATAACATGTTATACAATAAATGTATGTTGTGTTCGAAAATGTGCATATTTGAGGTATAAATCATAGTTTTACATTGCAGCTACCATAAAAAATATCACCAAAGCAGCCAGAATAATTACAGAGAGCAACGTGAAATACCTAAATACTCATCATAAAACATTTATAAAAATACATGGTGTACAGCAAATGAAAGATAAACATCTTGTGAATCCAGCCAATATTTCCGATTTTTTAAGTGTTTTACAGCNTAGCATCGATTCACCAGAATGTCCGGAGCTATTTTGGACACTCACCTAATCTGACCAAAGAACTCATCATAAACTTTACATAAAAATACTTGTTGTATGGCAAATGAAAGATACACTGGTTTTAAAAATAACTTTACCATAACAAACAGCTTGCGTTATTGCAAGACAGCGCCCGCCAAAACGGCGGAGAATAGAAATAACATTTTCCACAGAAATAGGAAATAACATCATAAATTGTTCTTACTTTTGCTGAGCTTCCATCAGAATCTTGTACAAGGAGTCCTAGGTCCAGAATAAATCATTGTTTGGTTTTAGAATGTCCTTTTCTCCTGTCGAATTCGCGCCACAATGCTAGCCAATGTTCATGACGTTCCCAATTTCTCTCGACGCAAAGAACGGAAAACTCCAAAAGTCCCAATAAACGTTGAATAATCTGATAAAACTCGGTTGAAAAAACATACTTTACGATGTTATTATCACATGTATCAAATAAAATCAGAGCCGGAGATATTAGCCGTGTATACCGAACGCTTATCAGAAGACAATATGGAGGTGCTTCGCGCGCCTAGGTAGAGAAAGGAATTTCCTGACCTGCCACTCCAAAAGCTCTTGTTCGACCTCAGATCAAGCTAGACACCCCATTCCACCTTCCACTGCCTGTTGACATCTAGTGGAAGGCGTATGAAGTGCATGCATATCGATAAATATTAGGCAATTGAATAGGCAGGCCCTGAAACAGAGCCTCGTTTTCAGATTTTTCACTTCCTGTCTGGAAGTTTGCTGCAAAATGAGTTCTGTTTTACTCACAGATATAATTCAAACAGTTTAAGAAACATTTTTCCTATTTTGTTGCCTTACAATCTGGAATTAAAATAGATTTTGGGGGGGGTTGTATCATTTGATTTACACAACATGCCTACCACTTTGAAGATTCAAAGTATTTTTTATTGTGAAACAAACATGAAATAAGACCAAAAAACGGAAAACTAGACAGAGCATAACTATTCACCACCACCAAAGTCAATACTTTGTAGAGCCAACTTTTGCAGCAATTACAGCTGCAAGTCTCTTGGGGTATGTCTCTGTAAACTTGGCACATCTATCCACTGGGATTTTTTCCCATTCTTCAAGGCAAAGCTGCTCCAGCTCCTTCAAGTTGGATGGGTTCCGCTGGTGTACAGCAATCTTTAAGTCATACCACAGATTCTCAATTGGATTGAGGTTTGGGCTTTGACTAGGCCATTCCAAGACATTTAAATGTTTCCCCTTAAACCACTCGAGTGTTGCTTTAGCAGTATGCTTAGGGTCATTGTCCTGCTGGAAGGTGAACCTCCGTCCCAGTCTCAAATCTCTGAGAGACAAACAGGTTTCCCTCAAGAATTTCCCTGTATTTAGCGCCATCCTTCATTCATTCAATTCTGACCAGTTTCCCAGTCCCTGCCGATGAAAAACATCCCCACAGCATGATGCTGCCACCACAATGCTGGGTGGGTTGGGTTTGCACAAGACATAGCGTTTTCCTTGATGGCCAAAAAGCTAAATTTTTGTCTCATCTGACCAGAGTACCTTCTTCCATATGCTTGGGGAGTCTCCCACATGCCTTTTGGCGAACACCAAACTTGTTTGCTTATTTTCTTCTTTATGCAATGGCTTTTTTCTGGCCACTCTTCCGTAAAGTCCAGCTCGGTGGAGTGTACAGCTTAAAGTGGTCCTATTCGCAATCCAAGATGGCGTAGCAGTCTTTGTCTTGTCTTATGTATATATCTTTTTATACATTTTTCTTCGCATTATTTTTTATATTTTTCCTAAAACATAACTTTAAAATACTCTCCTCACCCAATGTGGTGTGGATCAGTTTTTTTTCTAAAGTATTTCTACTTACATCGGAACTGGAATCCCTCAACTGAAGCTAGCTAGCTACCAGCTATCAGTCAGCTAACCACTGCAAGCGGTCATCAGCTAACCTTTAGCTCGGAAAGCTCTCACCAGTTCATACAACGCGTTTCAAACAAGAGCCTTCCRGACCTATTTTTCCTCCATATCCCCGGATTCCTACCACAAACTCTGAACCTTTTCATCTGGACCATCGCAGCTAGCTAACCGCAACCCGGCTTGACTACTCCTGGCTAACGTTTCCGTCCCGGAGCAAGCACCAATTAGCCTGGAGCTAGCCCATGCTAGGCCAATCTCCCGGCGAGGGCTCCTGGGCTACTCCCGAAGCCCACTCCTTCGCTACAATATCCGGACCCCTTCTACTGCCGGTACGGGGTACGGAACCCCGCCGATCCTTGACAACTGGAATACCGACATAATCTGCCCGAGGATTCCAACAGGCCCCTCAGGCGCGACGTCCCCTGAAGGCCCATTCTGCTAACGGCGGCCTGCTAGCTATTTTGCCAATTGGACTTGGACCCCTCTGCTACTTGGAACCCTACTAATTCCACGACTGGTCTATCAACGTCACCGCACGAGGAGGCAAAAACAGACTTTCCCCCATCGCGAAGTCCCTCTAAGGCCCTTCTGCTAACTTGCTAGCCCCGGCCTGCTAACTGCTAGCTTGCGAGCCCCGGCCTGCTAACTGTCTGAATCGCTGTGTCCCCAGCCAGCCCAACCACTCACTGGACCCATACGATTCACTTGGCTGCGCATGCCTCTCCCTAATATCAATATGCCTTGTCCATTACTGTCCTGGTTAGTGATTACTGTCTTATTTCACTGTAGAGCCTCTATCCCTGCTCAATATGCCTTAACCAACCATGTTGTTCCACCTCGCACATATGCGATTACATCACCTGGTTTAAACATCTCTAGAGACTATATATCTCCCATCATTACTCAATGCCTAGGTTTACCTCCAATGTACCCTCTTCCTACCATACCTTTGTCTGTACATTATGCCTTGAATCTATGCTATCGTGCCCAGAAACCTGCTCCTTTTACTCTCTGTTCCGAACGTGCTAGACGGCCAGTTCTTATAGCCTTTAGCCGCTTCTCCTCTGTTCCTCTGGTGAGGTTAATCCAGGACCTGCAGTGCCTAGCCCCACTCCTACTCCCCAGGAACTCTCATTTGTTGACTTCTGTAACCGTAAAAGCCTTGGTTTCATGCATGTCTGGTATAAGTGGGACGGACGGTAGCGTCCCACCTCAACAACAGCCAGTGAAATTGCAGGGCGCCAAATTCAAAACAACAGAAATCCCATAATTAAAATTATTATACACCATTTTAAAGATAAACTTCTTGTAAATCCAACCACAGTGTCCGATTTCATMAAGGCTTTACGGAGAAAGCACACCATGCGATTATGTTAAATCAGCGCCTAGTCACAGAAAACCATACAGCCATTTTCCAGCCAAGGAGAGAGCTCACAAAAGTCAGAAATAGCGATTAAATTAATCACTAACCTTTGATCTTCATCAGATGGCACTCACAGGACTTCATGTTACACAATAAATGTGTGTTTTGTTCGATAACGT
Source organism: Salvelinus sp. IW2-2015 (assembly GCF_002910315.2). Taxonomy (NCBI): domain Eukaryota; kingdom Metazoa; phylum Chordata; class Actinopteri; order Salmoniformes; family Salmonidae; genus Salvelinus; species Salvelinus sp. IW2-2015. Next base: position 23,844,367 of record NC_036848.1, read on the forward strand.
TAATCTTTATGTCCAAAAACCTCAGTTGAAATTGACACGTTATGTACAGTAATCATTGTCTCAAACAAACATCCGGTGAAAATGCAGAGAGCCACATCAAATTACAGAAATACTCATMATAAACATTGATATAAGATACAAGTGTTTAACATACGATTAAAGATAAACTTCTCCTTAACTAACCTCCAGATGAGCTTCAATGCCATACAACTCTCCTTCCCTGGCCTCCAACTGGTCTTAAATGCAAGTAAAACTGAATGCATGCTCTTCAACCGTTCGCTGCCCGCACCTGCCCGCCCGGTTCTGACTTATATCTGAATATGTGGACAACTACAAATACCTAGGTGTCTGGTTAGACTGTAAACTCTCCTTCCAGACATTAAACATCTCCAATCCAAAATTAAATCTAGAATCGGCTTCCTATTTCGCAACAAAGCATCCTTCACTCATGCTGCCAAACATACCCTCGTAAAACTGACCATCCTACCGATCCTCGACTTCGGCGGTGTCATTTACAAAATAGCCTCCAACACTCTACTCAATAAATTGGATTCAGTCTATCACAGTGCCATTCGTTTTGTCACCAAAGCCCCATATACTACCCACCACTGCGACCTGTATGCTCTCGTTGGCTGGCCCTTGCTTCATACTCGTCGCCAAACCCACTTGCTCCAGGTCATCTACAAGTCTCTGCTAGGTAAAGCCCTGCCTTATCTCAACTCACTGGTCACCATAGCAGCACACACCCGTAGCATGTGCTCCAGCGGGTGTATCTCACTGGTCACCCCCAAAGCCATTTCTTCCTTTGGCCGCCTCTCCTTCCAGTTCTCTGCCGCCAATGACTGGAACGAACTGCAAAAATCTCTGAAGCTGGAGACTCTTACCTCCCTCACTAGCTTTAAGCACCAGCTGTCAGAGCAGCTCACAGATCACTGCACCTGTACATTGCTCTTCTGTAAATAGCCCATTCAACTCCCTCATCCCCACACTGTATTTATTTATTTATCTTGCTCCTTTGCACCCCAGTATCTCTACTTGCACTTTCATCTTCTGCACACCCTACCATTCCAGTGTGTAATTACTTTGCCACCATGGCCTATTTATTGCCTTACCTCCCTTATTCGACCTCATTTGCACATGCTGTATATAGATTTTTCTACTGTATTATAGATTGTATGTTTGTTTATTCCATGTGTAACTCTGTGTTGTTGTATGTGTCGAACTGCTTTGCTTCATCTTGGCCAGGTCGCAGTTGCAAATGAGAACTTGTTCTCAACTAGCCTACCTGGTTAAATAAAAATAAAAAATAAATATGGACAGATACTCCAATCTCTGCTGTGGCGCTTTGCAGCTCCTTCAGGGTTATCTTTGGTCTCTTTGTTTCCTCTCTGATTAATGCCCTCCTTGCCTGGTCTGTCAGTTTTGTTGGGCCGCCCTCTCTTGGCAGGTTTGTTGTGGTGCTGTATACTTTCCATTTTTTTATAATGGATTTAATGGTGCTCCGTGGGACGTTCAAAGTTTCAGATATTTTTTTTATAACCAAACCATGATCTGTACTTCTCCACAACTTTGTCCCTGACCTGTTTGGAGAGCTCCTTGGTCTTCATGGTGCCGTTTGCTTGGTGGTGCCCCTTTCTTAGTTGTGTTGCAAACTCTCGGGCCTTTCAGTATATATACTGAGATCATGTGACAGATCATGTGACACTTAGATTGCACACAGGTGGACTTTAATGAACTAATTATGTGACTTCTGAAGGTAATTGGTTGCACCAGATCTTATTTAGGGGCTTCATAGAAAAGGGGGTGAATACAAATGCACGTACCACTTTTCAGTTTGTTTTTATTTTTTAAACAAGTWATTTTTTTCATTTCACTTCACCAATTTAGACTATTCTGTGTATGTCCATTACATGAAATCGAAATAAAAATCCATTTAAATTACAGGTTTTAATGCAACAAAATAGGAAAAACACCAAGGGGGATGAATGCTTTTTCAAGGCGCTGTAGTTAGCTCCTAAAGTGGTTACTATAGCTTTGACTGCATGCTGAAAGTGAATTCAGAGCCATTCAGTGGCTAGCTACACTACAAAACATCATTTTACTAGGTTCCCGTCAAGCAATTGTAATAGCAGTCCACCACAAAATACCCATGAGTTTCCTGATTAGCAAGGGGTATTCGTTGTTTCATTTTATTGTGTGTTAGAAACACAGTTTGAGATCATTGTGAGGGGATTTTGCCAGTGTTTGAATGGGAAATTGGTCTTCCTGGAAAAATGTTACCGAGATAAATTGAGTCAAAAGACTAATTCAAATCCATTACTTGGATTATATAAGGTGAAATAATTTCCATTTGGAATCCTAATTCCCTACATGGAACTCATGAGGCTTGGCTACGTCTACTGGAGCAGGTTAACAACTGTTCGCCAAATGCTAATAAACTTGCTGCAGAAAGTTATAAAACAGTGGGAGTTAAACTGTGCACATACCCGATAAAAGCCTCCGGGCATAAAGGTGAATAAATAAAGTCATACAATGAGCTAAAACAAAAGGGCCAGAAGGGAACTGGATAGTGGTTCCTAAGCAACTGTTGCAGAGATGCTATGGGGAGGACGGCAGTGGGCCTATTGAGACGTGATCATTAGGAAAGCTACCTCTTCAATATCCAAACAGGCCTTTTGTTCATCATATAGTAGGCCTAAATTAACTGGCATGTGGAGACACACTTTCTGGGAAATATCGACTTAATGGATTTCCAAGACAACAGCCTGTGATTTCTACCTGCACCCTTGGAGACTTAAAACCTTTACGTAGTAATTTTTAAAGGCAGACAAAATACATTGAAAAGGGCAAATAATGTCATAATAACAGTAGCCTACAGTAGTTGACTGCCTTGGTCTTGTAATAAAGTTAGCCTAAGAGCAATCCTGTTTCAACAAATAATCAATCAAGTGATGCGCGGAGGACATTTATGTCTATTACTGTCTCCGAAACGGTGAAGGAACATCCTCATATCTAATGTACGTACCTAAACAGTACATCCAAAATCATTGAGGACATTAAATGCCCTGTATATTGTGAGATAGTGGAAGATTTTAATGTAGGGATGTATTCTAGAAGTGTGAAGAAGAGTTACAGTTCACTATACCACAACAGCAGAGCATGGACTTTACATGTGTGTTATATCCTTATTTCAAAATGTATTCATGGTTTTTCCAAAGCTACTAAAGCTTATCAATATTGAATGTAGGCGAGACATGGCCGAGACTTATAAGAAGTTATGTTTCATGTTTTTAGGTGGGGCAAACAGTCCTATTCATTACACATGGTAATTACTTATTTCCCTCTAAAAGATATATTACACAGTGTAGAGGCAAATTACAAAGGGCAAGACTATTCAAATGGACCATTATTCATAGTCTTTATCTAAAGCGAGACCCTCAATTATTTTAATAGAGTAATTGTCTATTTTCATCAGTCGACTAGGGGACTTCTATACTGCACATAACTATACTGAACAAAAATATAAATGCAACATGCAACAATTTTGAAGATTTTACTGAGTTACAGTTCATATAAGGAAATCAGTCAATTGAAATAAATAAATTAGGCCCTAATCTATGGATATCATATGACTGGGATATGCATCTGTTGGTCATGGATAACTTTTAGAAAAAGGTAGGGGCGTGGATCACAAAACCAGTCGGTATCTGGTGTGACCGCCATTTGCCCCATGCAGAGCAACACATCTCCTTTGCATAGAGTTGATTAGGCTGTTGATTTTGGCCTGTTGAATGTTGTCCTACTCCCCTTCAATGGCTGTGTGAAGTTGCTTTATATTGGCGGGAACTGGAACACGCTGTTGTACATGTCGATCCAGAGCATTCCAAACAGGCTCAATGGGCGACATTTCTGGTGAGTATGTAGGCCATGGAAGAACTGGGACATTTTCAGCTTCCAGGAATTTTGTACAGATCCTTGCGACATGGGGCCGAGGATTATCATGCTGAAACATGAGGTGATGGCAGCGGTCTAATGGCACGACCATAGGCCTTAGGATCTTGTCACTTTATCTCTGTGTATTCAAATTGCCATCGATTAAATGCAATTGTGTTTGTTGTCCGTAGCTTATTCCTGCCCATACCATAACCCATAAATTAAGGACCACGATAAGAAAACCTTCCGATGAAGAGCAGAGAGTTTCACTGGAACTTTGTCAATATTATAATTGCAAACCAACACGAAGTTAAGGCCCCTGTCACTGGTGTGGAGAGGAGTAGGCAGGAGGCAGTCACAGGTATAGAACTACTGAGTTTATTTAAGGACCATAGGTTAAAGTGGGACAAAACATATCTTCATAAACAAAAAGGCACAGGGCGAACCCAAATAGTAGGAGAGATTCYTCTCAGGAAAACAAGTAACATTTACAATGACTGACAAAGACAAATGGCAGAGGGAGTATATATGCAGTAATAGAGTGGGGATTGGAACCAGGTGTGTGTAATGATGACGAGACAAGTCTGGGGTTGATGAGTGAAGGGTGTTTGCCAGCAGTAGGTTCGGCAGCAGCTAGAAGGCCGGCGACGCCGAACGCCTGAGCTGGACAGGAGGGGGAGCCAAAGTGACCCCGGAGACGCAGTGCGGGTTGGGACGACGCCTGTGGAAGTCCCGAATGAGAGAACGATCCAAGACGTCCTGCGCCGGAACCCAGCAACGCTCTTCGGGACCAAACCCCTCCCAGTCGACCAGGTACTGGCGAAGCCCCCCCACAACGCCGTGAGTCCAACAGGCTGTGGATGGAGTATGCCGGGGGCCCTTGACGTCCAAGGGAGGGGGAGGTGCGTTGTGGGTTCCAGCACTAGCCAAGGGATCAGCTGCCACTGGCCTGAGGAGAGATACATGAAATGAGGGTGAGATACGGTAATTAACGGGGAGCTGTAATTTGTACGTCAACTCATTGACTCTCCTCAGGACTTTGAATGKCCCCACAAACCGCGGGCGGATGTCACCGGGGTGAAAGTCCATGGCCACACTGTGGTGACGATCGGCCTGCACCTTCTGCCGGAGAACGACGTACTGGAGACGGTTGTGCGTGGTGTTCCATACCTCCTCGGCTTGACGGAACCAATCGTCCTCTGCAGGAGCCTCGATCTGACTCCAGTGCCAGTGTGCCAGGGCCGGCTGATAGCCTAGAACACACTGAAAGTGTGTGAGGTTAGGAGTGACGGTGGGAGTTTTGTGCGTATTCTGCCCAAAGCGTAAACGCAGCCCACTCCCCTGGCCGGTCCAGACAGTAACTACGAAGGTATCTAACCAGTTCCTGATTTACCCTATCCACCTGCCAATTTGATTGGGGACGGTACCCAGAGGTGAGGCTGACCGCGACCTCCAGTCGTTCCATGAAAGCCTTCCAGACACGGGGAGTGAACTGAGGAACACAGTCAGAGACAATGTCCTCCGGGATCCCATAGTGCCAGAAGATGTGAGAGAATAGAGCCTCCGCGGTCTGCTGGGCCGTAGGGAGACCAGGCAGATGATTCAAACAACAGGCTTTAGAAAACCGGTCCACAATGACCAGGATGGTGGTGTGCCACGGATAGATGAGACCGGGGTTGTTGTGGAACCGGCAGCGGGTGGAGTTTGCCATAGGGGAGGTGTCTAGGTGTCTTGCTCTGTGTGCAGGTGGAGCAGGAAGAAACGTAAACCTGGATGTCCCGGGCCAAGGTGGACCACCAGAACTTGGTGGAGAGACAGTCAATAGTACGGGCTATACCCAGGTGCCCCGACACAGGTGCTGTGTTTGCCGAGGCGTGGAGACGGTTCCGCACATCAGAGGGCACGTAGATACGCCCCTCGGGACAGTGGGCAGGTGAGGGTTCCTGTCGCAGTGCTCAACAGATGTCCGTGTCCACATTCCACACGACAGGAGCCACATTGCGGGACAGGGGAATAATGGGTGGCACTTTCTCCCTCCGATCCTCTGTGTCATTCACCTGGGACAATGCATCGGCCTTAACGTTCTTTGATCCCAGCCGGTAGGAGAGGGTAAAGTCAAACCTGGCGAAGAATAGTGCCCATCTGGCCTGATGCGGGTTCAGCCTCTTCGCTGCTCGAGTGTACTCCAAATTCCTGTGGTCCGTCCAGACAAGGAATGGGTATTTAGCACCCCCCAGCCAGTGTCGCCATGCTTTCAGCGCCTTCTTGACGGCCAACAACTCACGATCCACCACGTCGTAATTCCGCTCCACGGAAGACAGCTTCCGTGAGTAGAAGGCGCATGGATGGAGTTTAGGCGGCAATCCAGTGCGTTGGGAGAGAACAGCCCCTACTCCAACCTCGGAGGCATCCACCTCCACGATGAAGGGCAGAGACGGGTCAGGGTGAGCCAGAACAGGTGCGTTAGTTAAACGTTCCTTGAGCGCACTGAAGGTTTCGTAGGCCTCCCCAGTCCTGCGCAGCTGTCGAGGACCTCCCTTTTTGAGGGAGGTGAGAGTGGCCACAACTGTGCTGAAACTCCTAATGAAGCGCCTGAAATAGTTTGCAAAACCAAGGAACCGCTGCACCGCCTTGATGTTGGATGGAACAGGCCACAATCGTACTGCACTGACCCTCTATTCTTCCATCGCCACTCCCACGGTGGATATCCGATAGCCCAGGAAGGAGATCGCCTGCTGAAAGGAATGGCACTTCTCTGCCTTTGGCGTACAGTTGATGCCCTATCAGCCTCTCCAAAACAGACCTGACATGAGAGACATGTAGCTCGCGTGTAGTGGAGTACACCAAGATGTCRTCTATGTACACCACTACACAGCGACCCAACATGTCTCTAAACACCTCATTAATGAATAATGACTTCGGTCTCTGCATGCAAGAGAGGTAGAACCAGACAGTAGGTCGATAGTGCAGTCCCGTGCGCTATGAGTGGGCAGGCAGGTGGCACGAGTCTTCGAAAAGGCCACCTGTATGTCCCGGTTCTCCTCCGGGATAGGGACGTAGGTGGCCTAGTCCGGACTTTCCACGGAAGAGGCACAGATTGACACAGAGACACCTCCCCTGACACTCCTGCGACCAACCCAAAAACCTCCTCTCTGTCCACGATATACTGGGGTTATAGAACTGGGAAAACCTAACACTACGGGGTGTGCAGCAGAGTCTAAGATGAGGAAAGTGATGCGTTCATGGTGGTTGGGAGTAATTGTGTGGGAATTGGGAATCGTGGTCTGGCACACCAGTTCTGTTCCTAGGGAACAGTTGTCTAGGGAAAAAGCAACTAGAGGAAGGGACTAGAGGAATGTGTAATGATAAGGCCACTGACCGGTCTAGAAAATTGCCTGCAGCACCTGTCCACTAGGGCAGGACTCAGTGGGGGGCAAGGATAGTCAGGGAAGGTGACAGGGAGGAGGACGGGTCGGTGTAGACAGAGAGGAGCAAGGCACATCCACACCTACCTGGGAAGGTGCAGGAGCCCTCCTCGGCCTGTCACTTCTTCACCTGGTTCTCCTTCTGGGACAGGTGATCCAGGGGTGGTCCGACTCCCCGCAGTAGGAACAGAGACCCTGTTGACAGCGGCGTTCACGTTCCTTGGGGGAAGGTGCGTCGTGTCCACCTCCATGGGCTCAGTCTTGCTGTAGGTTCCTGGGAGAGACCCAAACCCCCGGGATGGGCGACGATGGGCACGCAGGAGATTATCCAGGAGGATAGCCATGTCGATGAGCTGATCCAGCGTAAGGTCCTCATCGCGACAGGCCAGCTCGGTCTGGACGTCCGCCTGTAGCCCGCTGCGGAAAAACGTCAACAGGGGCTGGTGGTTCCAGCCAGTGGATGCAGCCACCGTCCGGAAATCCAGAGTGTACTCCGACGATGTCCTGGACCCCTGGCTTGAACGGAGGAGACGCTCACCTCCCTCTCGGCCCTCTGTAGGGTGGTCGAAGACAGCACGGAAGAGTTGGGTTAAGTGCTCATAGGACTGCACTTCTGGTCCGTCCGTCTCCCAGACGGCATGCGCCCACTCCAGAGCCCGGCMTGTCAGCACCGAGATCACCAAGGTCACCTTGTCCCTCTCGGAGGCTGTTCCGGCAGACCGGCCAGGTGGAGGTCACAATGCAGGAGAAACCCCCTACAATGAGCTGGGGTGCCGTCAAACCTCTCCAGAAGGGGAAGGTGGACTTTGGTGATCGGACCGGGTGATGTAGATGGTGGTGGGGTGGCTGGAACGACTGCGGGGAGCTGGGAAGGTGGTGTAGCCTGCAGTTGGCGTACAGCCCGGAGCACCTCGTCTATGGCAGTCCCGAGACCCTCCATGCACGAGTCGTGGTGGTGGAGTTTCGCTCCGGGATGTCCTGCTGGGATGTCCTGCTGCTTCCTGTTTTCTTGGGTCGGTCATTCTGTCACTGTTGTAGAGAGCAGGAGGCAGTCACAGGTTTAGAACTACTGAGTTTATTTAAGCACCATAGGTAAAAGCGGGACGAAACCAAAACACTGTTGTGCTAAAATCAARTAACATTTACAATGACCGACAAAGACAAATGGCAGAGGGAGTATATATACAGTGATAGAGTGGAGATTGAAACCAGGTGTGTGTAATGATGACGAGACAAGTCTGAGGTTGATGAGTAAAGGGCGTTTGCCAGCAGTACGTTCGGCAGCAGCTAGAAAGCCGGCGACACAGAACGCATGGACTGGACAGGAGGGGGAGCCAAAGCGAAGGCTGGTGTGACAGCCACCAAAAGTAGAGAAGACATAATGAGGAATAAAGATCCACATAGAAGTGGGTCTTCTTAGAAATTGTTTTATCAAATTGATCTTAAAAGTATTATAAAATTCAGCCCACGATACTCATAAGTGTTCATTACAACAGTTTTCCTAATGTAATGGGTATAGTTTCTTGACAGAAAGTTGAAAAGTATCTGGTCTATCGCTTTGCTTTTTTTACTGTCAAGATATAAAGAAAGAGCGACATATGTTAGTTTAGAGATACCTTCATCCTTGGTTGTTAGGACTCTTCCTTTTAAAGATAGGTCTCTTTGTAGCCATTGATTTAGATTCTTCAGTTTTTTTAAATAAGAGAGTTAAAATTTAGTAAGCCTCCAGACTTCTGATCCTTAGTAATGATTATACCTAAATATGTAAGTTCTTCTTTCACTGGAATACCATAATATGAGGGTGTGTTAAACATAGATTCCTTTTCCAAAGCATCTGGTCTATCACATTGATTGACATGGGAATCTGACTGGCGTCTTTCAGAAAAAGTGGAGTATCCTCAGCCAGCTGGCTTATAATAATTTATTTACCAGCTATGGAAATACCTTGAACAGGACTATTATTTAAATAATTTGTAAGAAGTTGGGTGATTAATAAAAATGGATACAGTGAGATAGGACAACCTTGCCTAATTCCTCTCTTTAACTCAAATCTAGGTGAGGTGCCATGTTTCAGTTTTATAGAGCTGTTACCATTCGTGTAGTCTTAAGAGTTTACAGAAAAAATCCCAAACCCAAATTTCTCAAGGGAGTGGAAGAGGAGCTGATGCTCCACTGTGTCAAATACGTTAAATGCTTTATAAAAATCTAAAAATAATATGAAGCTATCCTAGGTTATTAGGTCTGAGTAGTCAAGTATGTCTAATACTAGTCTGATATTGTTAGAAATATGTCTGTTCCTCATAAAGCCAGACTGTGTTTCATCAATGATTGCATCCAGGACTTCATTAATCCATTTTGCAAGTAGTAAGGCTAATATCTTATAGTAATTATTAAGAAGACAAATTGGACTCCAGTTATCAATGAGCAGCACTTMTTTTTTTAGGCTTAGGTATCAGTGTTATTAACCCCTGAATCATTGTAGGAGGGATAACATTGTTTTTAATACTCTCTAAAAATTCTTCAAGTAAGAAGGGAGATACTTGTTCAGAAAATAACTTCTGATGGAAATTCTGCCGAATTTCCATCAAACCTGGGGATTTGTGTAAAATGGGGCCGGAGCAGAAGGCAGACGTTTTACGTGCCCCCAACTGATTGTGTATTTTGTTTGTTTATCAGCGTTGTTTGTAATTTATGTTTTTACTATTTTTGTACATAATGTTGCCGCTACCGTCTCTTACGACCGAAAATAACTTCTAGACATCAGGACTGCAATTACTCACCACGGACTAGCAGAGTACTATTTCTTCTTTCACGACTCTGACGAACCTGAGGTGGAGGACATACGGCTCCCTCGCAAACAGGCCCCGACCCCAGTGATCTGCATGAAGAGGAGGAGGAGAAAGAGAGGCCGGAGGGCGGGCTGCCTTCTGAGGAGTACGAGGCGATCGAATAAACCCCCACTCCCCTCAATTCTGCTCGCAAACGTACAATCTTTGGACAATAAAATTGACAAGTTATTGGAAAGATTCAAATACCAACAGGACATTAAAAACTGTAACATCTTATGCTTCACGGAGTTGTGGCTGAACGACAACAATATCAACATACAGCTGGCTGGTTATACGATGTACCGGCAGGATAGAACAACGGCGTCTGGTAAGACAAGTGCCGGCGGTCTATGTATTTTTGTAAACAACAGCTGGTGCACAATAAATAAGGAAGTCTCGGGTGATTGCTCGCCTGAGGTAGAGTTTCTCATGATAAGCTGCAGACCACATTACCTACCGAGAGAGTTTTCATCAATATTCTTTGTAGCTGTTTACATACCACCACAGTCAGAGGCTGGCTCTAAGACAGCATTGAACAAGCTGTATTCCAGGATTCCTCCAATGGCATTGAGGAGTATACCACATCTGTCATTGGCTTCATCAATAAGTGCATCGATGACGTTGTCCCACAGGGACCGTACTTACATACCCCAACCAGGAACCATGGATTACAGGCAGCATCCGCACTGACCTAAAGGCTAGAGCTGCCACTTTCAAGGAGCGGGACTCTAACCCGGAAGCTTACAAGAAATCTCGCTATGCCCTCCGGTGAACCATCAAACAGGCAAAGCTTCAATACAGGACTAAGATCGAGTCGTACTACACTGGCTCTGACGCTCGTCGGATGTGGCAGCGCCTGCAAACTATTACAGACTACAAAGGGAAGCACAGCCGAGAGCTGCCCAGTGACACAATCCTACCAGACAAGCTAAACTAGTTCTATGCTCGCTTTGAGGCAAATAACACTGAAACATGCATGAGCGCACCAGCTGTACCGGAAGACTGTGTGATCACGCTCTCCGCAGCCGATGTGAGTAAGACCTTTAGACAGGTCAACAATCACAAGGCCGCAGGGCCAGACGGATTACCAGGACGTGTACTCCGAGCATGCGCTGACCAACTAGCAAATGTCTTCACTGACATTTTCAACCTTTCCCTGTCCGACATGTTTTAAGCAGACCGATAAAGGAGCTGGAAAGACAAAATTAATCAATTATATTAATTGAAATGCTAATCCTTTGCACATAAACTCTCGCTCATTTGAGAATAATTGCAATCAATATATTTATGCTCATATCTCTTCTCTGTTGGAATCGTCGTTCTGTCTGCCGGAGAGTCAGTTTTATCAGAGAGTCTTTGGTTACTTCCCCAGAAGTCACAATGTCTTTCATGGTGGTAGCTTCATCAGTGGCTCCTGATTGTGTCTGTTGTAATAGATACGTCAAGCGTCCATTGTTGTTAGATAGAAGTTTTGGCGGTTGTCGGTATTCGCATCCTAGGTTTACATAATTTCTAGCTGCAGTCTATTAATTAGTATCTATGATTTGCTCTTATTCTGTAGGGATCGATAGTCTCAGAGTTTTACTATTTCCAGCCATGTAGCCAATGCTCCACGTGGTATGGTTAGGAATTCAACAAACGTGGTATAGTTAGGAATTCAACAACCATTGCAACCTTAGCTTACAGTTTTGTGGTGTTAACTATTCGCAAACACAGCTCACGCTGGGGGTTTGCTTAGTCTGATTTGAATTTCCTCAGGAGTGGGTTTTATTTGTAACAATATAAAAGGGAGGTTCCATGACGCCTGATCATGTCGGTGCTCACGGGGGCTTGGCCACTGACTAGTTAAACTTAACATGGAATACAATTCTTTCCAATAAAATATTAACATCACATTACATCATTTCACAAATAGTTTCATATTTACTCGTTCATTTTATACAAGAATTAGATGTAAACCCCATAATTGTGAAATGTACACATTCAGAGATATAGTTATGTGTGTTTCCTGTCCTTCATGAGGTCACCAAAGGAAACACACTCAACATAAGTGTCCACGGACCATTCCCACACTCTCAAAAGTGGACATTTTGTTTAAATCTCCCATTTTGGGGATTTAGGAGTTCGGCCAAGTGAAATCCTTTGTTCACTCTGTGGTCTCTCTCTTTGCATGACCAGGGGGAGAGAGTCTCCGCCAGGAATTTATGKCCTGAGATAACAGAACCTCGTTGTAGGAGAGAGTGAGAGAGAGGGGGAAGCCACGATCTACATCCAGAAAGGGTGGGAACTTTTGGGAAACTGCCACGCTGCTAACTTATAATACATGCAATGGGCAAGATAATTTGTTTTATCAGCTACAGTTTGTATTGTGAGAGGCTGGTCTTGGTTGAGGAAATGTACACTAACAAGCAGCTGTTTGTGCTGATAGTGACATCTGGCTGCACACGTAGCTATGTTGAATCTAAGTCCGGCCAATACACATGCAAGTAGCACATCGACTGCACATTGTAGTGAGCATCCAGAACAAATTCCAGCTCTTACCTTATGATACATAAAATCAGTACACTCACTCCTCTGTCAATGCAATTTTCTTCATGACATTTAAATACAAATTTGCACTCTGATCAACAGTGTCAAGTTACTTTTCAATGTGTTCCCAAAAATTGGAACCCAGTAAGCAAAATTACATTTATAAGATGTATTTTTGCAGATGTTGAAGTTAGGTTCATTTGAGGTTCTGAATGAAAGGTGAAAATATATATTTTCAGGAAGTTTAAAAGATGTACAGGTATTTTCCAGACGTTGAATTGTTATTATTTTTAGACGGTGAAAATATGTTTTTTCCGGACGTTGAAAAGACGTATTTTCCAGACGTTGAAATCAGGCCCATTTTCGGTTCTGAATGAATGTTGAAAAGAGTTTCTCTACTTTGTTTTACTGTACTGTWATGTACTACACTGTGCTGTTCCCTGCTGCAGTGGTTCTCAAACTTTTCCTCGGGGAACCACAGACTTTTAACAATTTTGCTGTAGCTCTGAACAAGCTTTTCATTTTGTTACATTTATACATTTTAGTCATTTAGCAGATATTCTCATCCAGAGCGACTTAAAGTTACTGCATTCATCTTAAGATAGCTAGGTGAGATTTAAGAGTTTGAGGATTAGTCGACAAGTTGAATCAGTTGTGCTAGCTCTGGAATAGATCAATTATATCGAACGACCTGGGGTCGCATGGAGAGTTTGGGAACTATATTGTAAACGTAAACTACATGGCAAAAGTATGTAACCTCTGTCAAATCACAAGGGGCATTAATATGGAGTTCCCCCCCTCTATGCTGCATAAAAGCCTCCACTCTTCTGGGAATGCTTTCCATTAGATGTTGGGCATGACTTGCTTTAATTCAGCAGATATATTAGAGTTCGGGCACTGATGTTGGGCAATTAGGCATGGCTCGCAGTCGCGTTCCAGTTTGATGGGGTTGAGGTCAGGGCTCTGTGCAGGCAGTCAAGTTCTGCTGCCCAATCTCGACAAACCATTTCTGTACGTGCAATTGTCATGTGAAACGGAAAGGGCCTTCCCAAACATATTGCCACAAAGTTGGAAGCACAGAATGTCTGGATAAATTGTATGCTGTAGCATTAAGATTTCTCTTCACTGGAACTAAGGGGCCTAGCCCAAACCATGAAAACAGCCCCAGACCATTATTCCTCTCACCAAACTTTACAGTTGGCACTATGCATTCTGAAGGTAGCGTTCCCAGATTCTCCGTTGGACTGCCAGATCACTCCAGAGAAACGCGTTTCCACTGCTCCAGAGTCCAATGGCAGCAAGCTTTACACCACTCCAGCCGATGCTTGGCATTGCGCATGGTGATCTTACGCTTGTGCGCTGGTTGGCCATGGAAACCCATTTCATGAAGCTCCGATGAACAGTTCTTGTGCTGACGTTGCTTTAGCAGGGCAGAAATTTGACAGACGACTGACTTGTTTGGAAAGTTGGCATCCTATGATGGTGCCATGTTGAAAGTCACTGAGCTCTTCAGTACGGGCTGTTCTACTGCCAATGTTCTGTCTATGGAGATTGCATGGTGTGTACTAATTGTATACACCTTTCAGGAACATGTGTGGCTGAAATAGACAATTCCAACAAATTTAAGGGGTGTACCACTACCTTTTGGCCATGATAGTGTAGATGTCAGTGTAGTTCAAAAGATTCCGTAATAAACATACCTTCGATCAGGTACAACTTTTTGAAGCAGGTTGGAGAATTTAGCAGCAGGTTAACATAATTAATGTAACGGTTAGGAGAATTAGGTTTAGGTTAGGAAAAGGGTTAGGGTTAGCTAAATGTTATCCTAACCTGCTACGAAAAGTCACTTGTATGCAGTGGTCAGTCTTTTTAAGGAGTCCCGTCTGTGGACGTTGAAATCAAGGCCGGAAAGGACCAAAAAAGAACATCCCAAAGGCATAAAGTCCCTTTAGTGGGAGAGTAGCCCATCAGTCAGTAAAAGGATCTGAGGACTTTTTATTAAATTTTCGCCTAAAAAAGCATACCTACAACTGATACCATTTGAAAGGAAACACTTTGAAGTTTGTGGAAATGTGAAATGAATGTAGGAGAATATAACACATTAGATCTGGTAAAAGATAATACAAAGAAAAATTCATGCGTTTTTTTTCGTATTTTTTTGTGCCATCATCTTTGAAATGCAAGAGAAAGGCCGTAATGTATTATTCCAGCCCAGGCGCAATTTAGATTTTGGCCACTAGATGGCAGCAGTGTATGGGCAACGTTTTAGACTGATCCAATGAACCATTGCATATCTGTTCAAAATGTTGTATTAAGACTGCCCAAATGTGCCTAATTGGTTTATTAATACATTTTCAAGTTCATCATTGTGCACTCTCCTCAAACAATAGCATGGTATTCTTTCACTGTAATAGCTACTGTAAATTGGACAGTGCAGTTAGATTAACAAGAATTAAAGTTTTCTGCCTAGAACATCGTTCTGAAGTTATAGGCAGTCACAGAGAGACAGATAAACATCTTGATTATATGTTTAGTGGAGATATTGTGTACATGGAAGGGCAAAAAGGCATCAAAGGACTCACTTAGCTGTTCTACGGGTGGTTTGAGGCAGTGGGTAAACAGCAATTGTTTTCAAGTGCATTTTTAGTAAAAATGGTTTTGGGAAACAGCTCAGAGCTTTAACGAAAAGCCTACGAATGTTCTAACGATAAACTTATCCTCAAGATACTTTTTTTGGAAGATGGGCCCTGGAAAATAAATGATCTGAGACAAAACACATTTTTTTACCAAATTTGATGCGCAACTTACAATTTTGAAAGAAACCTTTTGCATGTATAATCAACTTAATAAAAAAAATAACAAATTAAAAACAAAAAACTACATTTTAAGTGAGACGTAGGGATTGGTCTGAAGCCCCCCAAAATAAGGAAATTCACGAGTACCACAATGCCTACTCCACCCATGCTCTACCAAGGTTTTCCAGCCCACAGCTTTGACCTACTACATTAGCTATTGTACGTTGGTCTATTGTACTTCAAACAATGTCTATGCAGGCTGCTTAGGATTCAAACCTTCTCAAACARCTTAATTCATACTCTTCAGAGGAATAATGGACGTTACAGTGTACTGCTAGTAAAATAATGTACCTTCAACAGTGCWTTCAGAAATTATTCATACACCTTGACTKAGTCCACATTGTGTTGTGTTACAGCSTGAATTTAAAATGGGTAAAATAAAATAAAATCTGACCCATTGACACACAATACCCTATAATGACAAAGTGAAAAGATGTTTTAGACATTTTTGCTAATTTAGTGAAAATTAWATATCAAATTTACATACAGTACCAATCAAAAGTTTGGACACACCTATTCATTCAAGGTTTTTCTTTATTTGTACTATTTTCTACATTGTAGAATAATAGAGAGGACATAACTATGAAATTACACATATGAAAAAAAAGTGATAAACAAATCAACATATATTTTATATTCGAAATTCTTCAAAGTAGCCACCCTTTGCCTTGATGACAGCTTTGCACACTATTGGGATTATTTCCCCGTACCTGCTACTCATCTCCAGAATGCTGAAGCCACCAAACGAAGCATTGAGGAGTGCTGGCTTTCCAGTTGGTGGTGACGTCGGGTCCGGGGGCCACCACCGATGGAACCGGGGGTGCCTAAGCCAGCTCGTCGGGCTTTAACGCCCTAGCTGGCTCGAGAGGTTTCTTGCCCCGGTTGGCTCGGAAAGTGCCCATCCCACGTCAGACCTCAGCCAGATCGTCAGATTTCTACGCCCAGCTGGCTCGTCAGGCTGCTACGCCTCCGCCGGATCGACAGGCCTTCATGCCTCAGCCGGATCGTCAGGCTCCTGTGCCTTAGCCGGCTCGCCAGTCTCTCACGCCTCTGCCGGTTCGTTGGGATTTCACGCCCAGCCGGCTTGTCCAGCGCCTGTGCCTCGGCCGGCCCGTCAGGCTCGCCCAGGTGGGACGCCGGGTGGCTCCCCTAGAGGGGGTGGTACTGTCACGCCTGCTCCCGCTCTTTGAGCGCCAGGCTCCACAACATTACTGACTCCTGGCACCATCATTGCGCATCAGTGATTATTGGACTCACCTGGACTCAATCACCTCTGTCATTACCTCCCCTATATCTCTCCGTTCCCCCRCTCTGTTCCCTGCTTCAGCATTGATWGTCATATGTCMTTGTATACCTGTGTGCTGACGCTGTTCCTGTCTTGTTCCATGTCTGTTCCGTTTAAATGTTTGACTCCCCGTACTTGCTTCTCATCTCTGGCGTCGGTCCCTACAAKTTGATAAGAGTCAGAAACATCTAAATATAATCTGCTTTAGATTCAGGCTATAACACAACAACATTTTGAAAAAGTCAAGTGGTGTGAAAGGTTTCTAAARRCACTGTACTCGCTGTWTAACTGATGATAGAGCTAAATGTGGAATAATCTGAAATGTTTAGTTCTGACTAGGCTCTTCAAGAGGCGATGTTAAAACATTTATTTAACAATCCCTTGAAAACAGCACATAGTTGTCAATGGTTTTAACAGACCTGGGATCTCCTTGCCCCCAGCAGCCAAATCTAACGCTATTGTGAAGTTTTATTGATGACTACCTATAGGGTATGTGATATCATGGACTGTCAGGTCTTGTATCCATAGGTCCATCTAATTCATTTGAAAGTGGTTACATTTCTCCAGCCCCATTGCTCAGCTTTATAGTAAACACGTGGCAGGGCTGCCATACCCACACTATGTATTACATTTAATCACACAGAATTAAACAGATTAAAATATGCGGAGGAATGGAGAACGAACAGAGCATTACACTTTATAACATTTCGTCATTCAAATGATCTAATGTATAATTTTAATCAACCCATATGTACCTTCTACTCTAACTGTGCTCTATTCCGACAGAATGGAGGGCTGTAATTGCTGTGTAATTACTCTGTGATATAATTAGACCGTGATTAGTGGGATATTTCTGAGTTTGAATTAAATAATTGTTATTTTGTCCTCCTTCTGTTTGAAATATTAATCATTCTGTAAGGCTAAGTTGATGGCGAGAATTGCAAAACACTTTAAATGCTTGAAAGTAAAACCCATTAGTAATTGACCCAGAGTTTAGTTGCGATTGTCCTTGTGTTGTTACGTTTAAACAGACAAAAATGTCATATTCACGATTACAATCAATGCTCAATTGTAGGGCTTCAGTAAAAAGTTTGCACTACCCACAAGCAACACATCGAAGTATGTTATGTCAAAGCTTATGCTAAATTGCAATAAAGGCATTCGAACCAGATGTTTAAGTTTGATGTGTAAGTCCAAAGAATCCTTCAACAAAAACCCAGAATGTACAACAACTTATTGAACAAGGAACGACAGCCAATTCCTGGAAGAGTGTAAAAAGTCTCAAAGGCTACCATTCTAGATGGTGTCAGGTTGCTAATAATTGTAAATCTATTGACTGTTAAAAGTAATTTAAAACGCATATTGTTGATATGAAATGTTGAAGGTTAACTGTTCGCTGTAGGAAATGATGGTCTTGGGATGTGACAATTATAACCAAACACAGGCCTACAGTATATCTAACTATGATATACAGCCAATAACCCAGACATAAACAGAAACATCTGTCATCTGACAAATCCTTAAAACAGTGAAGCTGACGTGAACTAAAATTAGTATTGTCAAATTTACTACAGCGAGTTCTGAAATGCATAGACAACATCACATATGACAGTCTCTCTTATTTCCCTCCCCTCTCTCCATCTCGCATTCCATCTACGCATCTGTCAGATTATAAGAGGCTGTCCTAATATATGACCAGTGTCCAGAGGTCACTGTGGAGCTCGTCACGCCAAGCGCAGCACGCTTCAGGAAGTAATCCAAACCCTCCAACCTTTCCCATCACATTCTTCGCTGCCTTAGGCAACAAGCAGATTTTTCATGTCAACTGGCATGCACCTCAACTCCAAGTAGCTGTTTGACTTTCACAAGTCGCCATCATCCAGGCAGCGTACATACTTCCAGGCAAGGTTGCCATACCTTGGCACCGTAATTATATGCCAGTTAGGAGTGTCGGGTTACGCATGCAGATTTCCTCCGCTGCCGCAATCAGGAGGTCTAGTCATACTACATAGGCTACCGAGCATGTATAGATATTGTGGCATCTTAATTATATGCCAGTTAGGAGTGTCGGGTTACGCATGCAAATTTCCTCCTGCTCGCAATTAGGAGGTCCTAGTCATAGTACATAGGCTACCGGCATGTATAGATATTGTGGCATCTAATTATATGCCATTTAGGAGTGTCGGGTTACGCATGCAAATTTCCTCCGCTGCTCGCAATTAGGAGTCTAGTCATAGTACATAGGTTACAGAGCATGTAAAGATATCTCAAAATATATAATGAACTCTTAGACAAATGTTGTTTTTGTTATATTCCCATTCCTCTTGTCAACAGAATACTTTCTATGTAAATATGTAACGATGACCTTGGATGTTCACTAAATGAGCTTAAAACATTTGAATGTCATAAAACAAATATCTCTAAAATGATTGACTTGTGTGGAGTGATTGATTGAATGCACATGAATATTTATCAAACAGAAGATTGTCAACACATCCCTCAACTGTCAGCACGTTATTGGGCCAGAACTAAAGTGRGGTTGGACCAGAACTACTGTTGAAAGTGGGGTTGGACCAGAGCTATCGTTAAAAGTGGGGTTGCACGAATTCAACTCGCTACAAAACAACACACAGAAAATGGAAAGAGGGAATAAAGATGGGTACAGAACTTTGCACATTAGATAAGTATAATGTCATACGCACTTCAGAGAGAGAGGGAGAGAGAGCTTAGCCGTGCCTTTGAGGAGCTGACAGCTACAAGATCATATTAAACAATCCATCAAATGGATTGATTGCAACACACCCGGGCTGAAATTCATTAACGGCTAAGTGCCTCATCTGGAGTGACAATGACTGTTAATTGTAATGCATAACACACGATCAGCCTAATATTTAACACTGACAAATAGGTATGTGTGCTCACCATAGAGAGTATTAACGGGAGCCGACTCAACTCTGCAGTGTCAGAGAGGGAGAATGGGGGTGGTGGAAGGGGAGCTGGTGGCTTGATGGTCCTGGTCTACCATAGGCTGAAGGTTTCGTTTCAGGACAAAATAGGGAYTTTGATTAATATGAATATTACAAACATCGGTGAAAGAGACATCAGTGTTGAAACAGTTGATAGACAGTGCAACATTTTGGTAGAGCAAAAGCACTGTGCAAAGAGCAAGAAATTCCTTAAACCTCACTCTAATCATGCWGTGTTAGTTTGAAACTTTTCTTCAACAACGTGCATTAGAAGGAGATGATTAATTAATTAAAGTTTCGTAAACCGAGCATTACTTACATACAGTATAGGCACCTCTTTATAACTTTGAATGTGTATTTGAGCTTATTACCTAAAATGTATCAWTTGAAAGTGTGGGTCCACAGCTCCAATCCAGATGCGTTGCTCATTACTGAGATGTGATTAAGAAAGAGTGTTAACCTTTCTGGTTATAAMCTTTTTCGGCAAGATGGATCTTCCAAAGGTGGTGGAGTGGCAATCTTTACCAAGGAACACCTTCAGTGCTYGGTTGRCTCCACCAAATCTGTTTTAAGCATTAAGCATTAAACAACAAATAGCTCTTTGTTGACTGTTGCTGGGTGTAATCGTCCACCATCAGCACCTGCCTGTACCCTAMMTGCCCTAAGCTCTCTYCTGGCCCCTTACACTAAGAATTTGTCCTGCTAGGTGACCTAATCTGGGACATGCTTAAACCACCTGACCAAATCCTAAAGCAATGGGACTCCCTAACTCTTTCTCAGATTATTACCAATCCCACAAGGTATGACTCTCCTTGATTTTATCCTCACAAATAATCCTGTTAGGTATCAGTGTGGTGTTTCTGTAATGACCTACGTTATCACTGTTTTACAGCCTGTGTTCGTAATCGCTGCTCAGTGAAACGACCAGTCCTGATATGTCATAGACGCTTACAATTTTTGTTTTTATGAGCAAGCCTTCCTTCATGACCTGGACTCTGTAAATTGGTATAGAATCAGCTTGATCCCCCTCTGTCGAAGACGCTTGGACCTTCTTTTTTTATATTTTCAGTGGTATTGTTAACAAACACGCCCCCATAAAGAAAATGATAATTAAAACAGGTTCAGCCGCTGGTTTGACCGTGATCTTGCAGTGGTTACTCCACCTCAAGAATTGCATTTGGCGAAAGGCTCGGCACACGCATACTCAGGCTGACTGGCTCTCGTTCAGGCAAATGAGAAATAAGTGCACTCAGGCTATCCGGAAGGTCAAGTTAGTTACTTTAAGGGGCAGTTCTCTCTATGTGGGTCTAACCCCAAGAAGTTCTGGAACATGGTTAAAGACCTGGAGAATAAACCCTCCTCCTCACTGCTGCCTATGTCCCTTAATGTTATGATTGGTTGTTACTGACAAAGAGCACATGGCTGAGCTCTTTAATCACCACTTCATTAAGTCATGATTCCGATTTGACTCAGCCATGCCTCCTTGCCCGTCCAACATTTCCTCATCTTCCACCCCTCCACATATGACTATCCCCGAAGCTCCTCACTTCTTTTTCCCTGCCCCCTACAAAGTTTATCCCTGCAGGTGTCACTGAATCCGAGGTGCTAAAGCAGCTCTTGACCCTTCTTCTTTAAGGTTGCTTCCCCTATCATCGCCAAGCCTATCTATGACCTTTTTAAACCTGTCTCTCCTCTCTGGGGAGGTTCCATTGCTTGCAGCAGCCACAGTGCGTCCTTTATTTAAAAGGGAGATCAAGCTGATCCTAACTGTATAGCCAATTTCTATTTGCCCTGTTTATCATAAGTGTTGGAAAAACTTGTCAATAATCAACTGACTGGCTTGTGTGTCGTATAGTATCTCTCTTGTAGCAATCTGGTTTCCGCTCAGGTTATAAATGTGTCACTGCAACCTAAAGGTCCTAAATTATGTCACCAGTCCTTGATTCTAAGCAATGTTGTGTTGCAATTTTATTGACTGGCCAAAGCTTTTTGATATATTAGGGACCATTTCCTTTTCTGTGTGGGGCGCAGCAGCGAAGGAGTATTGGTGTCTGAGGGGTCTTTGGCCTGGTTTGCTAACTACCTCTCTCCTAGAGTGAAGTGTATAAAATTAGAACATCTGCTGGCTCAGCCRCTGCCTGTCAACAAGGGAGTACCCCAGGGATCAATCCTAGGCCCAACACTCTTCTCAATTTACATCAACAACATAGCTCAGGCAGTAGGAAGCTCTCTCATCCATTTATATGCAGATGATACAGTCTTATACTCAGCTCACCCCTCCCTGGATTTTGTGTTAAATGCTCTACAACAAAGCTTTTTTAGTGTAGAACAAGCTTTTTCTGCCCTTAACTTTGTTCTGAACACCTCCAAAACAAAGGTCATGTGGTTTGGTAAGAAGAATGCCCCTCTCCCCACCAGTGTGATTACTACCTCTGAGGGTTTAGAGCTTTAGGTAGTCACCTCATACAAGTACTTGGGAGTATGRCTGGACAGTACTCTGTCCTTCTCTCAGCATATATCAAAGCTGCAGTTTAAGATTAAATCTAGACTTGGTTTCCTCTATYGCAATTACTCCTCTTTCACCCCAGCTGCCATACTAACCCTGATTCAGATGACCATCCTACCCATGCTAGATTACAGAGAAGTAATTTATAGATCGGCAGGTAAGGGTGCTCTTGAGTGGCTAGTAAGGGTGCTCGAGTGTTCTTTACCATTCGGCCATCAAATTTGCCCCAAATTATCCTTACAGGTCACATCACTGCATTCTAAACGCTTCTCTAAACTGGTCATCTCTGTATACCCGTTGCAAGACCCACTAGTTGATGCTTATTTATAAAACACTCTTAGGCCTCACTCCTCTCTATCTGAGATACCTACTGCAGCCCTCATCCTCCACATACAACACCTGTTATGCCAGTCACATTCTGTTAAAGGTCCCCAAAGCACACACATCCCTGGGTCGCTCCTCGTTTCAGTTCTCTGCAGCTAGCGACTTGAACGAGCTAAAAAAAACACTCAAACTGGACAGTTTTATCTCCATATCTTCATTCAAAGACTCAATCATGGACACTCTTACTGACAGTTGTGGCTGCTTCTCGTGATATATTGTTGTCTCTACCTTCTTACCATTTGTGCTGTTGTCTGTGCCCAATAATGTTTGTACAATTTTTTGTGCTGCTACAATGTTGTGCTGATGCCATGTTGTGTTGCTGCCATGCTATGTTGTTGTCTTAGGTCTCTCTTCATGTAGTGTTGTGGTGTCTCTCTTGTTGTGATGTGTTTTGTCCTATATTTTTATTTACTTTTAATCCCAACCCATGTCCCCGCAGGACGCCTTTTGCCTTTTGGTAGACCGTCATTGTAAATAAGAATTTGTTCTTAACTGACTTGCCTAGTTAAATAAAATAATATAATTTATAAAACATTTGCCAGGAGTGCCAGAACTTTGGGGCTACTCAATTGGTCCCATTTCACCAGGCAAGCTCAATCAAGAACAACTAAAGTCTTTGAAAGAAAACTATTACTATTAGCAACCCAGGTCTGCTGTCAAACACATAGGTGTGACGATAACAATCATTTGCACATTGCTATAGACTCACATACAAAACCATTTGCATTTAATAAGGGAGATACAMACTTAAGACACTATACCTCACAATAAAAATGTTTTTCTCCTACTTAGGAAGTTTAAACAAGGTGAGATTGTACCTGATTGACTTGTGTCGGTGTGATGTGAAGGACTCAGGAGCAATGTTGTGCTGTGTAGCCATGTGTTTGTGTTGTGTCACCCATGCTGTTTTGTCATGTGTTGCTGCCATGCTATGTTGTTTGTCTAGGTCTCTCTTCATGTAGTGTTGTGGTGTCTCTCTTGTTGTGATGTGTTTTGTCCTATATTTATTTACTTTTAATCCCAACCCATGTCCCGCAGGACGCCTTGCCTTTTGGTAGACCGTCATTGTAAATAAGAATTTGTTCTTAACTGCTTGCCTAGTTATAATAAATAATATATTTATAAAACATTTGCCAGGAGTGCCAGACTTTGGGCCTACTCAATTGGTCCATTTCACCAGGCAAGCTCAATCAAGAACAACTAAAGTCTTTGAAAGAAAATATTTACTATTAGAACCCAGGTCTGCTGTCAAACACATAGGTGTACGATAACAATCATTTGCACATTGCTATAGACTCACATACCAAAACCATTTGCATTTATAAGGGAGATACAACTTAAGACACTATACCTCACAATACAAATGTTTTTCTTCCTACTAGGAAGCTTAAC
>NC_036848.1:23874009-23888813 GCF_002910315.2 Salvelinus sp. IW2-2015
TTAAACAAGGTGAGATTGTACCTGATTGACTTGTGTCGGTGTGATGTGAAGGACTCAGGAGGATTGCTGTCTTCCCTCTGTCAATACTCTCATTACCACRGCCACCACAGCCCAGCTGCAGGAAGCAGCTGTAGAATATACTGTATTAGCACCTGGCAGAGGARGAACCGGTGACACTTCATACCAGGTTATAAATCTAATTTCTCAGGAGGAAAATAATAGGACTGCTTCTCGAATGGCAACCTATTCCTTATTAAGTGCACCACTTTAACCAAAAGTAGTGCACTACGTAGGCAATAGGGTGTCATTTGGGATGCAGMCTAGATATTCATGCAGAGCTTTGGATTTATGCACAAGGTACGAAAGCTTACTGGTGACTTTTGAAGTGCMTGTACAGTATGTGAAGGTGTGATGCAGTTTGATTCTCATAGTATTTAACAATGCAGCACTCAAAGTGGGAAGTCTATTGGAAAATTAACAGGTTATACCAGTAGATAGAAACTGATGTTTGTTCTCACAGGGGAAAGAGTAAGATGAGCTGTGTAGTAACATAATTACTCTAGTAATAACATTTCATCAATAATGTATGCYATTTAGCGGACATATTTATTCAAAGCAACTTAAGTAAGCAATYTGCAGTTGCTACATTCATTTTTTGACTAATAAAGTAATGAAATGGAGCCCAACCTATTGATTCTTGGAGAAAATCTTATTAAAAAAAGTATTTTTTAAAATAACATAAAAAAATTACAAATAAAAGAAAACATAGGAAAAAAAAGTGGAAAAATATTAATTAAATATTTTACATATATATAAATATATTTAAAAAAACAAGTATACAGAATATATTGTCGTGACGTGACTCATTAATCTGATAACTGTTATGTATCAAATCAACTAACTATGTTTAATTGTTACCCGATTAAAAATTTGATTAGGAATTTGGAGCACCACGGAAGAAGTTGTTTAACAAGTTACCATCTCCCGAACTAAACTCTAGAAGATACATAAGTTATATATCGATAAGTCACTTATTAATCATTACCTCATATCAGTCTCATTCTGAACAGTTGTCACCCTCTTGGATCTGCAAGAACCTCAACATTTGCTCATCATTCAGTACTACACAAATTTTATGAATTATTTATTTACTAAATAATAACACAGAATACACATACACACTTACATGAGACAAAAGTCCCTAGTGGACTGACACGATATGACAGCTTATTACACAAAGAAGGGGGTGGGGAAAACAGAGAGAGAGAAAAAGGGACATTTATCGTGAATACATTCTATAACTATTCTCACATTAATCATATTCCTTGCACATTAACCACTGCCCATTTGGGTAAGAAAATAACAAATGTATTTACGTGTTGAATGCCTTCATTCGTCGTCTATCTTGGTCAGAACCAAGCCCTCTCAGAAGGTTGTTTCGGTGGGCTCTCCTGTGCGTGTAAGGCTCGGATTGAGGTCACAATGTCCTTCTTCTTAGTTGTCTGGTCTCCAATAGGCTGTTTTTGTTCAGAACTTGTTCTTAGCTTGTGTGGATAGTCAGAGTTTGAACCCCTTTACATGGACAGCTGCAGCCTGTTTATGTTCGGGTATAAAMTCACCATCTTCTTCACCTCGTGTTGAGTTTCAGAGTTTCCAACCATTTCAACGTGTGGACCACGGTCTCACGTCTTCTGGTATGATAGGTGAGGTTATCTTCTCATCTAATGTTGAGGTTGATAGTTTCAGAGTTTCCAATGTGTGGACCACATTCTCACGTCCTCTGGTATGATATGTTAATTCTTAGTTCGAATTTGGGGTGAGGCTGCTTAATGGGCAACGTATCATCAAAACTATGATCTCATTATAAAACTAAAATCACATTCCTATCTTAACAAAAATATTATAATCTTTTTTCATATTGTCTACACCATGTATTGGATGGAAACTTGAAATAAACGGTGTGTACACTTTCCAAGTTACAGTATTTTCATAATACAWTTTTTATACCATTATTAATTACTTCACAAAATATACATTACTGTTCCATAGACCATCTCTCATCATTCCCCACATCTGGATATTTTGAAATATTGTTCCAAAGTTCACTCTTTGAACTTTAAGAGTTTTTGGGTGGCAAAAGTCTGTGAACAAAGCACATTCCAATCTTGATACTAAAGAGCAAGAGAGTGTTCTCTACTGCATAAAATTGATGAATGGCGTGAGGTGTCAATAAACCGGCAAAGCCCCCCACCCCCCACCCCCCTCCTCTTCTGTGGGTGTGAGAGGGGTCTGGTCATCGTCAGCCATTTGCCAAGCTGATCTGAGGCCTTGGATCCTCGGCCAGGAGAGTCATGACAATATATATATATGTGTTTTACAACCTTTGCACATGGGGATCATGAATGTAAGTCACACACGCTTAATGAGTAAACAGCCTCAATAATGAATTACTTTTTCAATCATTGTTACTGTTTATTGCTTTGACATCAATGGAAAAAAACACTCAAACAACACATAAAGCTTTAGTTGAGAACACATGTTCTGACTTGGAGAGTGGCAGCTTTGTATATTCGACTTGACACCAGTGTTAAGGTAGAGCAGACATTGGGCCATGAGGCAATTTCACTCTGCAGCCTTAGATCCAGTCTAAGGCTGCGTTCTGAATGGCACCCTATTCCCTATATAGTGCACTACTTTTGACTAGGGCCCATAGGGCTCTGGTCAACAGTAGTGCACTATAWAGGGAATAGGGTGTCTGGGACGCATTCCTAAGCCTTCTCAACAGAACCCCCCCTGCACATTCCTCTGGCACTGTTGAGCTCTACTACAAAATACTCATTACAAAGTTCACTGTAGTCAGCACATTTAAAATGGAGAACTTTGTGGCATGTTGTTGGCAATGGCAAGCCAACTCAAACTAGACACTGAGGCTAGATTGGATTTCTACTATTGCCATGTAGGACGCGCATCTCAGTTCAATAGTGTATCAAATGGATTCCTTTTTTGCTTATTCTTTGGGACACATTACTGTGAAAATGTTGTCTATCAATAGCACTTTGCATAAGTAGTAAACAATAAATCCAAAAATGCAAATGAGTCKAGCAAACATGAAACTAATGAAACACCTCAAGGCGGTTGACAGATTTGGAGTTCACACCTTTCTCAGTGGAAAAGTGCAAAGTATGAAACTGCAATGCTTTGGAGAAAATAGTTTATTTATCTGCAAAGAAACACAGAGTGCAACTCCGAGCAAATATGGAACAGGTGCAAGAGATTCCAATCATGCATATCCATCTGCTTTTCAAAGTAACACAGGATGTGACTGGGGGATCAGGACAGTATGTGACTGGGGGATGAGGACATGGTGTGACTAGGGCATGAGGACATTTTTTGGGACCCACTCAACAAAAATCATGCTTACCTCACAGCTGCACGTTTACTACAGATTTGACTTGTTATTGTTATTTGTTATTCACTGTGTATTTATTCCTTGTGTCACTATTTCTCTTTTTATTTGAGATTTTTTATCTTTAACTCTGCATTGTTAGACTACACCTGTTGTTTATGAAGTATGTGACAAATAACATTTGAGATGTTTAGCMGTTTTCACTCTCTGCTTCACCTGCGTCCCCTCTTCACGCCGATGTTTTGACTAACCCCATGGATTGAGCACATGAACATTATTTCCATTTTAGTCCAGGGGAAAATTGGCCAGCTGGCAATTCTGGCAAATGCCAGATGGAATGAACCATTTTATAGTTGGGTGTGCTGGTTAAAATTGACACACCCAAAAATAAGCAATTTCTCTGTTACACTAATCTATAATGATCCTTTTGCTGTTAGGTGGGCAACAGCCGGCCCCCCTACCAACATTCAAAGTCAAATGCGACATCAGCAGCGAGACTTCCTCTGATTCTGTCATCAGTTAGACAGCCAAGATCATGGATCGTAAAGAACCTAAAGGGTCCCTTTAAACGTCGAAAGAACACATTCTATATCTATCGCTTACCTCAGTCCAAAACATTACTTTTTGTGCGGCCTAAAACCATGACTGGTCAAACAGTAAGTGTTAATCCTCATGATTCTTGTAATGAAATGTCTGCCCTCCCCTGTGCCTGTGCCCTTGCTGGGGCCTGCTGCTGTGATGAGCAAGCCACTCCTCTCCCCATAGCGCTTGAGAGAAAAATTACATTCTGATCGTATAACATTTCAAAATCATCAGGTAAAACACAGCTTTGGAAGCGTTGTCTCCTTGTCCCTGTCAAGAGGGGAGGGTCTCAGCTTTCTGTAGGTATTCCCAACTCTCAATATTCAACTCAAAAGCAACTATTTTACAACCAAGATATTTGATATGGCTTTGAGATATGGAGCACCAGCCATTGCACACCGGCCATTGTGACGGCACATGACAGGGGTAGGCAACCCTGGTATTGGAGTGCCGCAGGCTCATGTTTTTGATTTAACCGACCTGGAAGATCAGATGTGTTGAATTTAGACAATCATTGAACTGATCAATTAGCTCAGTTGGTCTGGTGTGGTGCCTAATTGGAATAAAATATCCTGAACAGGGTTGCCTACCCCTGGCATAGACCTATAGGTCTCATGGGTAGTAGCCTAAACTGGCAAAGATTTTTTAGGACATTATATTTTCAGTTGGATGAATACATGACTAATAGCAGTGGGAATAAAATGTAGAGTTAGCGATCTAGGTTTTGAGTTTCAACTTCCTCAGGTGAATTAGCCATGATATTAGTTAGTGCACATAAAGATTCATCTCTATTGAACAAAATTCTGGGGCCATGTTTTGACATTAAAATAGCAACTACAGTCAATGTTTTACCCAAAAGTCATGACAATCACTGGTTAGGTTACACATAAAATATTTGACTAAATCATGGGCTGGTGACACCAACTGTAAAAGTTAGTGGCACCAGGCGTGGAGCCCTTTAACCCATAACAGTCTAAGCCCTCTATGAAGAGAGATAAGGGGGATGGGTTGTACTTAGCTACAGTATATGAAACTGTTTTAAGAGGTCATACCAAGGATCAATTAGCATTTGATTTTGAATTTTAAGCTGCTTAAAGAATCCGAAAAATAAACAAATGATTTCATGAAAATGCTATTAGCCAATACAAACACATTGAATAACAGATTCACTACATGGAACAACAATAGTCTCCCCAAAAAATACAAATTAAGTTTGTTCTGAAGTGTTCTCCTATATATGAGAGACTAAGAAATATTAAGAACAAATATATATTTTTTTGTGACATGTATTTAACCCTTTATTTTCGGCACTAAATAGTCTCCATTACAGTTGAAGTCGGAGGTTTACATCACCTTAGCCAAATACATTCATCTCAGTTTTCACAATTCTTGACATTTAATCCAAGTTAACAATCCTATTTTAGGGCAGATTGGATCTCCACTTTATTTTAAGAATGTGAATATCAGATAATAGCAGAGAGATGATTTATTTTCAGCTTTTATTTCTTCCACACATTCCCAGTGGGTCAGAAGTTTATCATACACTCAATTAATATTTGGTAGCAATGCCTTTACATTGTTTAACTTGGGTCAACACGTTTCGGGTAGCCTTCGCACAAGCTTCCACAGTAAGTTGGGGCAATTTTGCCCATTCCTCCTGACAGAGCTGGTGTAACTGAGTCGGCTTTGTAGTCCCCTTGCTCGCACACGGTTTTTTCAATTCTGCCACGCATTTTTCTATAGGATTGAGGTCAGGGCTTTGTGATGGCGACTCAATACCTTGACTTTGTTGTCCTTAAACAATTTTGCCACAACTTTGAAGTATGCTTGGGGTCATTGTCCATTGGAAGACCATTTGCAACCAAGCTTTAACTTTCCTGATCATGTCTTGAGATGTTGCTTCAATTACACAATCATTTTTCTCCCTCATGATGCCATCCTATTTTGTGAAGTGCACCAGTCCCTCCTGCAGAAAGCACCCCACAACATGATGCTGCACCCCGTGCTTCACGGTTGGGTGGTGTTCTTCGGCCTGCAGCCCCCACTTTTTCCTCAACATAAAATTGGTCATTATGGCCAAACAGTTCCATTTTTGTTTCATCAACCAGAGGACATTTCTCCAAAAAAGTATGATCTTTTGTCCCATGTGCATGTTGCCAACCAGTAGTCTGGCTTTTTTTATGGCGGTTTTGGAGCAGTGGCTTTCTTCTTTGCTGAGCGGCTAGTGTATGTAAACGTCTCTGACTTCAACTGTATATTTCCAATAATTTTTTCATATCGGTACACAATAACGGCTCTTCGGACGATGTCTTGTGAGGCTGCTGGTTATCCTAAAGCGAATACAGCTGAATGTACATGTTTTGTGTGAGTCCGCACTGTTCCTACAGTGGTCATAATAGAGTTCCTAAGCATGCTGTGGGGGATTGTAGGCCATTACTGTTTTGGGCTAACGATGATTTTGTGCGACAGACAATTTTTCGGATGTCTCCATGGTCTGACAAACACCATTCTAGCTCTGTCACCTATCACCACGATGCGGAATTCGTATTGCTCCATCGTGGTGGATTGACAGCATCCAAATGCAACAAAAAAACTGTTATTTTTTAATGGGGATTGTTTAATTATGCTAATTCCAATTCGCAGGGGAGTGGGACATGCTCTCGGGTAATAATTAAGTTAGGGTAGGGTTTTCTTCAGCTACTTTTTTTTAAAATACTCGTATAGCAGTGAAAACAAACTGAATCATGAGCATCAAACATTTGAATGGATGGACAACAAAACAAAAATATATATATTTTTTTATCAAGTAAGGCCATCATTAAACAATTAGCAGGAATATGGAATTGTTACTTACATGTAGCGTTCAGTTCTATACTTTGTATAGTAGGTTTGTTTTGTTGCGGATTGTTTCCTGCCTGTCACTGAGATTTGGTCAAGCGGTAGCCAGTCTTGATTTGAAGGCGGGTCGTGAAGTTATTGCAAAGTTGGTCCGTCTACATGAAGCCGGTGGTAGGGACCAGGGTCTGACGTGCCTCAGTATTACGAAGCATCCTCGTCTGTGGATGATGCAGCATGCTCTCCGTCTGCTCGTCTGACCTGGGCGGGTCAGTGATGTTCTGTGTGTCAAGAGCAGGAGTAGCTCGGCATGTTTCCCCCAGGCGTCTTGACGGCATTCTGGTTAAAAACTTGTTTCTCATTCTTGTTGCTAGCAACATGACACCTTTAAGGCAGCAAAGAGAAAATGTTTTACTGACTCAGGGGAAGACATATACAGGCATTCATTTGAAATCGTAGCCAAGTTGTTAGCTTGGCTTTTTTATAATATATAAGGCTTACAGCAGACAGACAGCAGACAGAGAGAAGAACACAGAGTGACAGGAGAGAAGATGCTGAGCCGATAGAACAGCACAACAGGGAGGCAACAAAATGGCTAGAGCAAGGCTACTGTTATAGTGGTGAGTTTATCTACCAGTGGTGTTTTTAACATATTGTATTTTGTTTTAAACATGAGCTGGGTGAAGGACCATATCTCGCCAGTCACTGGGGGAGGGGGAGTATTTCGCGGCATGTGCAATTAATGTGGCCCTGATGTGGGTGGGGGTGGGAAGTAGTTGGTGATAGGAGATACCATGTGACGATATGGCAGGCGTTGAGTGACATTGGTGTAAAGAGAAAAGAGGATCTAGAACTAGGCACTGGGGGAAACGAGTAGTGGTAGAGCATGAGGTGCAGATCCTCTCCGATGTCAGCTGGCAAGAGCGACCTGCCAGGTAACGATGCAATCAAAAAGTGTGGCAAAACCTCGAGATCGCCACGTGCAGAGGGTGGAGAGGAGGATAATCGGTTGCACAGTCATCAAGACACGTCGGTCCGACTCTAGCGAGGCTTGGAGAAACAGACCGCGTAGAGAAGGAGTCAACTTTTACAAGAGCGGAGCACGCTCACGGGACGCAGATGAGAGTGGTCTCAGTTAGTGAGCATCTTGAAGCCTGACTGGTTAGGGTTAAGAAGATCATTCTGAGAGAAGATAAGAAGAGAGTTAGTCATATATTATTTTGGAACGAAGACGGAAAGAAGGACTACTGTCTGCAGTTTTTGACGTCAGATAGAGTTGAAGTGGTTGTTGACTAGCCAGTGGTTAGGGGTGAGTTGAATGAGGAAAGTGAGAAGGTGTCCAAGAGATGGTCTGGAGAAGGGAGTCGGGGATGGGGTCAACGGGCTAGGTGTTGTCGGGCGTCCTGATTTCATCTGTTGAGAGAGGGGAAAAGAGGTAAAGGTGTAGGGTTTATTCTGTGAGTGGGATGAAGTTGGAACTCAAGGCTTATTGAATGAGGAACGGATATCGTCAACCTTCTTTTCAAGTGTTGAACAAAGTCATTCACAGCGAGGAAGGCGGTGGAAGATTAAGGGAGGGAGGAGAAGGTGGAAAAAAGTTTTGTTAGGGTTAAGGGAAGAAGCTGTGGACAAATTAGATGATAGAAAGTAGCTTTAAGCAGCATGATACAAATCAATAAAATAAAATAAATAAAAACATATTTGTCAACATGCCGAATACCAGTGAAATGCTTACTTACAAGCCCTTAACCAACAAAGCAGTTAAGAAAATAGAGTTAAGAAATATGTTTACAAAAAAATGAAAGTAACAGAAAAACTGGCTTGTACTGCTTGCCGTGCGGTAGCAGAGATAACCCGTCCATGACTTGGGGTGATCCGGAGTCTTTGACTACTTTTTGGGGCGTTCTCTGAACACAAAATTTGTATATAGGGCCCTGGATGGGCAGGAAAAGCTTGGCCCAAAGGATGTACTGGGCCGTATGCACTCCTCTGTAGCGCCTTATGGTCAGATGCCGAGAATTTCCATACCAGACGGTGATCAACCGGTTCAGGATGCCTGATGATGCAACTGTATAAGATGTGAATGGGGCACATATTGGGCCCTCCTTTTCCCCTGTGTCCACCATCATCTCCCCTTCTGTCTTCTCACGTTGAGGGGAGTAAGTTGTTGTCCAACACCACAACTGCCCGGTTCACTAACCTCCCTCACTATGAGGCCTCTCATCATAGTCGGTGATCCAGGCCTACACCAATTGTGTTGTCAGCAAACTTAATGTTTGGTGGGTTGGAGTCGTGCTTGCCAACAGTCCGTCGTGAACAGGAGTACAGGAGGGGACTAAGCACGCATCCCTAGAGGGCCCAGTGTTGAGGATCAGCGTGGCTGATGTGTTTGTTGGCCTACCCTTAACAACTGATTGGCAGCCCTCAGGAAGTACATTTTGATCCAGTTGCCGGGGGAGGTGTTTAGTCCCCAGGATCCTTAGCTTAGTGATGAGCTTCGTGGCACTATGGTGTTGAACACTGAGCTGTAGTCATATGAAACAGCAATTCTCACATAGGTTGTTCTCTTTTAGTGTTCTTCCCACCTTTTGTCCAGGTGGGAAATGCAGTGGCTGGAGTGCGATTGAGATGCGTCATCTGTGGAATCTGTTGGGGCGGTAATGCGAATCTTGAGTGGGTATACGCGGGGTTTCCGGGATGATGGTGTTGCTGTGAGCCATGACCAGCCCTTCAAAGCACTTCATGGCTACTGAGTGAGTGCTAAACGGGGCAGGTCGTCCAATTTAGGATTGTGTCCCGATCCTTGAAAGCGGCCAGCTCTAAGCCGGCTAGCTCTGTTGGGATGTTGCTGTTAATCCATGGATTCTGGTTCCTGTACGTATGGTAAAACTGTTTGGGACGAACGTCCTCATGCTATTGGATGTATCCCCGGAAACATATTCCAGTCTGTGCTAGCAAAACACGTTCCTGTACGTGGCATCGCGTCATCTAATCCACTTCCGTATGACGAGTCACGGGTTCTTCTGCTTAAGTTTTGTGCTTGTAAGTAGGAATCAGGAAGATAGAATTATGGTCAGATTTGCCAAAATGGAGGCGAGGGAGAGTCTGCACGTCATCTCTGTGTGTGGAGTAAAGGTGGTCTAGATTTTTCCCCTCTGGTTGCACAGGGAACATCTGGTAGAAATGAGCTAAAACGGATTTTACTTTTTCACACGTACCAACACACAGGTGTGATCATTATACAGTGGTCCTGTAGCGTAACTATTAAACCGGTTGATTAAGAACGCTTATTTAGAATGGGCCAGTTTGATTGGCGCAACAATCAGCAATTTTGAGCTGGCCACAACTGTTTTTTCGAAACATTTTGCACAAACACAGCAGTCCTTACAAAAGTTGTCGCAGCATATGAGCAGTTTATTTTTGGATGCAATGTTCAGACATTCACAGAAGTATCTACAGCATCACACGATCACCAAACCAAACCAAATGTAGGCAAAAAAAAAAAAAAATTACAATTTGTCCCCGAGTTGAGGGAAAGATTGACTTAACACAAGCGGTCATATTTTATAACGTCTCGGCTGACATAAAACTACAATATCCATTAAGCTAGTAGCCATTACTATTAATAATTAATCACATCACGGTGAGCTTCACCATGATCGAAATAATTGAGTAAAACATTTCTAGAATATCGATTGTAATCTGACGATGGGTAGTTTCTGCGCACCGCCATGCTTTTTTCTCTCACAGAATACCAAAGATAATAAGAGAAGACAAGATAAGTTTGGGTCTGTTTATAGTATGCATGTTTGGAAGGGGGTGTGTCGTCTACATCGTTCACTTCTCAAATTCACTTCCAGAAGTTCTTAAAAAATGAGTGAACCCTTACTCCCCTCATTTTCATATAACTTTTGGTCCGACAGACGATTACGTGACACCCAGAATGATTGTATGTCAACAAACATGGCCCTTCCCCAAACAAAAACATAGCTGGAATTAGCGTAGCTCATCATAATCAGTCCAACCTTCAAAAACAGTATTTTACCTACATAATATCTAATGCAAGGACCATTACAATTATGCAAGGATCGGAATGCATGATTTGTCATCTTGCAACATGTGAATAAAAACAGTAAATTTGAAAAAATTACCAAACCAAAACATTTTTCTGATAGTGATTAATTGATACAAGTGCATGTGCAGCAGTCAATATCACGTACCTCTCAACTCCCACTCTGAGCCATTCAGTGTTGTGTTTTATGTATGTAGCCTAGTGAGATCATCTGTAAGCATTTAGCAATGTCTTTTCAAAGGAGACAACCTCTCACAATCCGGAAATTCTGGGGAGATTATTTTTAATTCTGACAATGATCCTGAGTAAGAAAGTCAGGAATCATATCTTTGACAGTGAAGAGCTGCCCCCAACCTTGCAGCCTATTGAGAAACGCCTGATCTGAGGACTCCTTGTCCACTGACGAAGTCAAAGGTCCTTTGAAGATGCTGGTGGTGATGGAGGCAGACGAACAGTGGATGAAGGACAGGAGTTTTCTGTGGTAGCTGAAGGCTGCCAGCCATTTACCCGTTCCTGGCCCTGCGTTTGCTTTGATGAGTCCAGTCTGGAGTGCAACGCCCCTTCCATTTCCATCTGAGCCAGAGTGGCTTCAAGTGTTTCTGGACAGACGAGCTGGTAGGAGACATACAGTTCCTTGCAAATGTATTCATCCTCTTGGCTTTTTCCCTATTTTGCTGCATTAACAACCTGTATTTAAATTTATTTTCTCTGGATTTCATGTGATGGACATTCACCAAACTAGTCCAAATTGGTGAATGAAATAAATAAAATAAAAATAAACTGAAATGTGGTGCCTGGATATATTATTCACCCCTTTGCTATGGAGCCCTAAATAGTAGATCTGGTGCAAACAATTACCTCCAGAAGTCACATAAATTAGTTAATAAAGTCACTGTGTGCAAACTTAGTGTCACATCGAATCTGTCACAGTATATAACTGTTCTGAAAGGCTCCAAGGTCAGCAACACACAAAGAAGGGTCACGACCAATGCAAGCGGGCACCACATGAGAGACCAGAGTCTCCAAACGGTCAGGGACAAGTTGTGGAGAAGTACAGATCAGGTTGGTTATAAAAACTATCAGAAACATCCCACAGAGCACCATTTAATCCATTATTCAAAAATGGAAAGAATATGATACACAACAAACTGCAAAGAGCAGGCAGCCACCAAACTTTAAGACAAGGCAATGGAGGGCATAATCAGAGAGCAACCACAGAGACAAGATAACCTGAAAGGAGCTCAAAAGCTCCACAGCGGAGATTGGAGTATCTGTCTATAGGACCACTTACTGTAACATTCCACAAAGCTAGGCTTTACGGAAGAGTGGCAGAAAAGAAGCCCATTGCATAAAGAAAAAATAAGCCAAACCACATTTGGTGTTCGCAAAAGTAAATGTGGGAGACTCCCCAAACATATGGAAGAAGTACTCTGGGTCGATGAAGTAAAGTTACTGCTTTTGGGCCATCAACGGAAAAGTCTGGCGGCAAACCCAAACAGCTCTCAAATCACCCCGAAATACAATCCCATAGTGAAGCATGGTGTGGCAAGATTTCATGCTTGGGGTGTTTTTCAAGGGACTGAAGAAACTTGGGTCAGAATTGAAGGAATGATGGGATGGTGCTAAAAACCAGAGATATTCTTGAGGGAAAACCTGTTTCATTCTTCCAGAAAATCTTGAGACCTTGGAAAGTGCTGAGCATTTTTTTGCTCCAAAGTGTAGCCTTTTGTGTAAATCAAATGTAACATCAAAACCCCCAAAAAATTATTTTAATTTGAGGTTGGAAGGCCCAACAAAATAGGAAAAATGCAAGGAGGGGTGAATACCTTCGCCAGCCAAACTGTAGTAAGAGACCAAAATCGCTATGCCTTGGAGCTAAAGGAGAAGAGAGAGCCAGGAGTGAGGGGAAACTCGCAAATGGGTGGACAAACCACTCTTAACTCTCTGGGAATATGTGGGAACGGTAGGTGCCCACCTAAACCACAGCCAGTGAAATTGCAGGGTCAGAATTCAAAAAGCAACAGAATCTCATAATAAAATCCTCAACATACCAAGATTTATACACCATTTAAGATACAACTTCTCCGTTAATCAGCCTAAAGTGTCTGATTTCAAAAGGATTTACGGCGAAAGCACACCTTGCGATTATGTTACGGTCAGTACATAGCCCAGAAAACATAGCCATTTTTCCAGGCCAAAGAGAGGAGTAACACACAGCAGAAATAGAGTTAAAATAATAAGCCTAACCTTTGATTCGATCTTCATAATGACCTCATAAGGAACTTCCAAAGGTTACCAACCTACATGTATGTTTTGTTCGGTGAAAGTTCATAATTATATCCAAAAATCTGAGTTTAGGCGGGACGCTACTGTCTCACTTGGAAAAGCCAGTAAGAAAAATGCAGCGCGCCAAATTCAAAATAAAATACTTAAAAATATAACTTTCATTAAATCACACATCGAAAAGACACCAAATTAAAGCTACACTGGTTGTGAATCCAGCCAACATGTCGAATTCAAAAATATGCCTTTTGGGCGAACGCAACATGCTATTTCTGAGGATAGCAACATTGTAAACAAAGAGAGAGAAGCATATTCAACCCTGCAGGCGCGACACAAAACGCAGAAATAAAAATATAATTCATGCCTTACCCTTTGAAGAGCATTGGTTGTTGGCACTCCAATATGTCAATAAACACACAAATGGTCCTGTTTGTTCGGATTAATGTCCCATGATATATATCCAAAATGTCCATTATGTGCGTACGTTTGATTCCAGAAAAACACCGGGGTTCCCAACTTGCTCAAACGTGGCTACAAAATACTCAAAGGGTTGACCTGTAAAACTTTTGCCAAAACATTTCAACTACTTTTGTAATCCAACTTTAGGTATTTTTTTAACGTAAATAATCGAATAAAATTGGAATGACGGGCTGATCTGTGTTCAATTCAGGATTAAAAAAAAATAAATAAAAAAAAGTACAGTTAAAATATTATACACTTTTTTAAGTACTATTCACTTCGACCTCTCCGTTCTGACAGGGTATTCTTCATTACACAAAGGAACAACCCTCAACCAATTTCTCCAACGACTGTTGAGCATCCGTGGAAAGTGTAGGAACTGCAAAGAAGGTGGTCAATTAGAAAATCTGGATTCCCATGAAAATCCATTGAAAAGAGAGTGCCTTCAAAAAAAGATAATCTGAATGGTTTTGTCCTCTGGGTTTCGCCCCTTAAGGATAAGTTTCTGTTTAATACTCACAGAATGATTCAAACAGTTTTTTAGAAACTTCAGAAGTGTTTTCTCTATCCAAATCTACTAATAATATATATCTTATCTTTGGGGAATGAGTAGCTGGCGTGAATTGGTATGCTTTTTATTAAAACGTGAAAATGCTGCCCATATCTAGAGAGAGTTAATGAAATGGTACTACTTCCTGGTGACAGGTCCTTCTCAGGGTATAGTAAAGAAGAACACCGTATCCTATAGCTGAATTCTGGACACAGATCCTATGTTTGCCAAACTCCCTTCTTTTGCCCACCTCTTTTCCAAGACTGCTTCCTAGTTTTTACTGTGATGCCTGGCATTTCGGTCAACATTTGACTATAATCCAATCTAAATGAACCATTATATACAAAATAAGACAATGGTTCTTTACCAGCCTGCCATCAGCATTTGGTCGGTCTTTGTGCCATACAAAGGACGCTATGTAATTGATGAGTCCCCTCACCACCAGGTAGGCTGGCGTTTCCGTCAATATATTCCCTCAAAAGCACAGGTTTGGGGTTAAGTTCTTTTGGTCATTGTCGACTAAGGCAGGATTTGTCCAGGATATGATAGTTTACACAGGGTCCACCACTGAACATCAACATTTGAGGGGCTTGGAGTGTCTGAGTCCGTGGTTGATG
>NC_036848.1:23888838-23901879 GCF_002910315.2 Salvelinus sp. IW2-2015
CCTGTTTCCTGAGCTTCACTGAAGGCTAGCCAACATATTCATGCATTGCCTATTTCCTTCTCGGATAAGATGCCCATTTGGCACAAAACATGCTTATCTAGAGCCTAGATCAGCACTGGGTCACCTAGCCTCGCGTCCCTCGCGTCGGGTATTTCACTCGACCACTCGGGAAGTTGTGTATCGTTAATTGCAGACGAGGTTGCATGACTCCACTATATTAGACCAAGCTAGCTAGCCACAAACATGATAGCATTGAGGCTGGATAACACAAATGATTTTAGCACCTTGTTCTGAGAAAAGACAAACTGTAGCAAACAGGAGTTTGCACGACAACTAAGCATACACACAACAATAGTGTACAGTAATTATGAGAACGCTTATGGAAGAGCCAGCAAATGTCACCCAACATTTTGGCGCATGCCACTGACCGAAAGGAATAAACGCTCAACGAAAGTCAGCTTCTGGATGACTCAAATCCCACCTTGGTCGAGCACTGGCTAACTCTTCTTGAGTCCACGAGAGGACAGGGCTTTGGGTGTTAGGTTAGGTCCAGGGGAGAGAGACTGGAGCTGGAAAAATAAGATTAAGATGGCGTAAAACTATCGAATTGGACATTACACGTGCCAGCAGTTGCGCAACACTCAAAAGCACATTTAAAACAAACCCAAACACTGAAAATAGCAGCAAAAGTAAAAACTCAAACCTCTGCGGCAAAAAAAATCTCGTGCGACAATAACCGCCAGTAATGGAATGACGTAAATTTTAATAACCGGTAGTATAGTTGGGCCGCCTGCAGCCCTATAATCAAATACAATGAAGCACTGGTTTCGATTTATACATAAGTAATATCACACAACTTGGGAGTACAATAGTAGCTGGTTTAGAGCGTTGGGTGCAGTAACCGAAAGTTTGCTGGGATCGAATCACCAGAGCTGACAAGCAACATCTGTCGTTCTGCCCCCTGCGGCAAGGCAGTTAGACCCACTGTTCCCTGGCGCCGAAGACGTGTAATGTCGATTTAAAGGCACCCCCCGCACCATCCTGATCAGCAGAGTTGGGTAAATGCGAAAGACACATTTTCAGTGAAGGCATTCAGTTAGTACAACTCCGACAAGGATATCAATAGGCAAACTTTCTCGCTCTTTGTTTCCACCTACAACTTATTGACCAATAAATTCAGAGCTTTAATAATAAAAATATATATTCAAATGTAATATACAAAATGTAATAACAAATTGAGACAAGGTTGTCATCCGACTTAAAGCCGCATGGTAATAATATGTTGCTAAAGTTACATTTCATGATTAAAAGCATTAAAGATTTGAACTTGGATCTAGGACCAGCTTAGGAGTGAACCTATTATAACATACATATATGGCCTACATTACTAGTGTCTGCGTGTTACTGACTGATCAAGGTAGGTTTCGAGAATTCGACAAATGTTCCTCATTAAAAACATGGCCGATGGTTGCCAAAACACCACCTAGTCCGCCGCAATGCTCACAATAGCATAGGTCGACCGTAGTGCGCCCCCAAAATATACTGGTAAAAATAACAATAATAGAGAACAGTTAATTCTAATTTGG
The DNA here is from genome assembly GCF_002910315.2 of Salvelinus sp. IW2-2015. Lineage (NCBI taxonomy): Eukaryota > Metazoa > Chordata > Actinopteri > Salmoniformes > Salmonidae > Salvelinus > Salvelinus sp. IW2-2015. Next base: position 23,890,425 of record NC_036848.1, read on the forward strand.
ACATTATGGGCGTACCGTTGTAGGAGCCAGTGACAAAACATCTCAAATGTAATAGCATTTACCAATATACCGGGCGAACAATAACAAAAAAAATGTGGAAAATATATAATTTATCTGCCTTTAGACTGGTTTGCAACAATCGCTTTTGCGACTGAGGAATAGTGTCTAGTAGAGTCATCAGAATTTATAATTGTGTATTTCATCTCATGGTACCACTGAGGGTACAAAAACATCCGCTCTGTCTGAGTGACATACGACTGGAAAACATGTCATAATCGAAGACTACGATACCCTTATTTGATCTCACCTGTTAAATATGCGCACTATATCAAATCAGTGTAGAGAGATGAAGGAATACAATTGAGACGTATGGGATGCTTAGAGTTATGGGTGTGTGCATGTCAGTATCAAGGTATGCAGGGGGAACCCAAAGGGCGATTTGCGGCTAAGTCCCCTGAAACAGAATTTAAGTGCCTTTGACAACGGGAAAATGAAATGGTAGTGACTAAGCAATGGTGGCTAGGCGCTACGCAGTGATGTAAAGACTGCAGTACGCCTGACTCAGGGTCGGTCTTAAGTTTCAGCACGCTCAATGCAGTTATTCCCAAGTGTAATCAAGAATGTCCACCAACCAATAGGACATCCAGCCACCAACTCCTGACACACAACTGTGCGGGATAAATGCATTGGAGTCAACATGGGGCGCGAGCATATCCCCCGTATAGGGAAACGTTTCGACATCTTGTAGAGGTCCATGGACCTGAGCTGAATTGGAGGCTGTTTCCTGAGGGCAAAAGGGTGCTAAACTTCAAAATGAGGAAGTCCCTCCTTAGCTACTGTAATGACCCTACCTTGCAGGCGTCCTAAGGGTTCTAGCGGTCTCTGGATGGGAACTTTAAAACTAGCTGGAGGGCAACACCGTACTGCGTGGTGATCGGCGGTGATGAGGGCGTAGTCAGCTCGTCCTTGTCGACACTTCATCCGGAGACCTTCATTCAACCAGGCTCTCGACTGCCGCAAACGCTTGGCGAACTACCTCATTCTCACCTATTTTGTCACCACCTTCAGCGGTGCGCACATGAGGCGTGCAACGATGCTCAGTGCAGGCCGCATTGCTTTGGGGGCGTTACCGGACATGATGCTGGCCGAGGGTAAGGGAGGATGGAGAGGTCAGTGATTGGCATAATTGATAACCCTCTACATATATTTAATTTACACTTGTCATGAAAGCCGTTACAGCGGTGCATGTAAAACTTCCGACACTGTCTTAGTTCAGCTTCTGACATTAACAAGTGTTATGCATGGTAATGACAACATTGTGATATGTTATGGCATACAATTCAAAAAATAAAGTGTCCTACAAAGACTTCATAAACTCCTCATAACCAACGGCATTCAATGAGAACAGAACATGAGTGCACACCATTATGCTAGGCATACATACACAAACACACAAAATGAGGGAAGTTGTGTATCAAGGTGCTTGTGGCTTTCTAGTTTTACGATGAAGTCATGCGAGGTTGTGTGTGTGTGTTCATCATTTCTTTGAGTTGCCGGGCATTGGTTACTCAAGCTGATGACCCTTCAGTACAATGACCCAAACACATACTCCTCCATGGGCGCTTTGTAAGGGCTAATTTGAACCAAGGCAGAGTGAGGAGTGACTGCACTCTTAGAAGACCAATGGACCTCCACAACAAATCCACACGACAACAACGTCAAATATGAGATGGTTTGGGATGATATGGAACCCCCCTGCAGAGTGAAGGAAAAGGCAGCCAACAAGTTGCTCTCAGTCGAGTAGTGTGGGATACCCCCCTTCAAGAACTTGGAAAAGCATTCCAGTGAAGCTGGTTGAGGAGACATGCCAAGAGTTGCAAAAGGCTGTCCATCAAGGACGGAGGGTGCTACTTTGAAAAAATCTAAAAAATATAAATATGCTTGATGTTTGTTATTAACACTTTTTTGGTACTTCACATGATCCATATTATTAAATAAACTTTTTAATTCAAACCAAGGAAACACAGACTGAGACCAAGGTCTCTTTACAGCTGGGCCCTGCGTACAAGATACAAGTTTCGATTCCATGTGTAGCAATGGAATAAGAAACTAACAAGACAGAACAAAACGATCTACAAATAACGCAACAAAAAATACCAGCAGGCAGGATTGTTACCATTACACACAGGTTAGTTTACCACTTCATAGCACGAGAGCATAAGCAAGAAAAATTGCATAATCTCTACAAGTTAGCCTCTACCAATGGCAATACAAAAATAAATCCTTCCCAATAAATGTTGTAAAATGGGCAAGGGGACCAGAGAAGTATGCAATTTAAGTTAGTCTGGCAGGCTATTCCATAATTAAGGACGTACAGGAAAAGGCAGCCATCAGGCAACTCTGTGAGGGGGGGCGATCGCATGGGTCCAAGTGTAATCCATGCTCTGAGACCCTGGTTTTAGGAATTAATAAAATTATAATGTTGTATGGAGTGATAACAAATATAGAAGTAGTTATTCAGAAGTCCTTTATAAGATCAAACACGAGAGCATGGTTCTCGTCTCGTTTGAGCAGCGAAGCTCAACCCACATGTTTGTAATATACCATAGACACAGTTGTGAGCTTCTGTTAGGCCCTTAGCACGACCCGCAATAAACTTAAATCCGCAAATGATAAGTAGCATTTCCAGAGATTTAAGTGGTGCCATAGCCATGTGCATGTATCCCCATGAATAATTCATCCCCATCAATCTATAACAGACATAAAATGTAGCTTCGCACAAATTTTCTTCTTAATTGTTGAGGACAACGTGTCCTGTTTCTATAGAGGAAGGCCTATGCTTGATTTCTTTAAGGCAGATAGTTTCGTCAAGAAAAGCATGCCGTCATTTTAAAGAGACAGTTTATTCATCCAAACCATATCCCTAAGTATTTTATGATGCTTGCAGAAGAGCGCACTCGTGTGAATGGATTAAGTCCACCGAAAGGAGCACATCTAAGCTCGGTAAGTCGAATAGTGTATTTCCAACCAAACTTTTTGAAACCTCACTTAAAAATCAAAAAATGTTCGTGTTTCTTTAGACATTTAAAACCTGAGTTTCAGCTAATAAAAGACCCTTGTAATATCTAAAAACAGTCTCCAATTGTGATAATGCTGCAGACCCGTGAAGCAATAGAGTACATGATAGTAGTCATCAAGCATATAGATTCCATTCTTAACAATACTTTATTCTCCTCATCACCGCCCGGGGATATTAGGTTTATGTAAAGAATGAACCAGTAAGTAGAACCCAGAGAGAATATAGGAACAATAAATGTATCAACCTTTTATATGTCCAGTTTCATAGTTGATAGATCTCATCTATTATGTCTACAATGTAAGAAAATACGTACAAAATTAAAAAACGATAACTACCCTTGAAATAAATAGAAAAATGTGATCCAAACTTGATTGGCTACTGTACACTAGCTAGCTAATTAATGAATCTCCCAGAATGAGCTTGACCAAACTTGGCAAACCCTGGTCTCAACCGGGAGAGTCTAAACATGTGAGGGAATGTAACACATGTACTATTAAATAGCCGCCCTAACACCTATCTACGAGGTTTCCATTTGATAACAGGGGGAAAACATGTTATTGTGCGCGGAGTAAGTCAGATGTGACACTCGTTGATTAAGTATAAGCCCCCCCATAACCCACTAATAAGCATAGCCCTGTCCCTACCATGGGTTGAGTTCAGGAGCCAACAAAAAGAAAAAGGAGAAGAAATGCTTCAAAGCTGAGTGAAAATAGGAAGTACTATCTGCACTTGTCTAAAGACCAAAGTGTTTGCATCATAATGTAAGGCTCATGCTTCGAACTGTTACGGTTTCAATAAAGCACTAGAGCGATGTTCCCACTATCTAGGTAACTCCGTAGCAAAACTGCAGCCTTCGCTCTGTTTGTCTGTCAGCTTACAGTTTTTTCCAAACTCTTACCAACACATTTTCAAAAAACGATCTCCTTTTCAAAACTCTACAACAGCAAATTCCAACACAAGCGCACACAAACAAAATGCAAGAAATGGCTCAACATCCTCCTTGGCACAAAAATGTAACCGACTGATTCAGGAAATATGCCACTTAATACACATGTCATGCAATGAAGCATTTACATCAAATGGGCCCTCAACACTTCCGTGGCTTTCTAATGGAAAATAGTCTTACTTTTTGCGAATATACCAATGTAAAACACTGGTGTTCTAAATCTAAAGCTCTTTGGTCTTTCATAGGCTTATATCTACATTCAATACAATCCCACGTTCTACCAGTGATAAGTTAATCCCCCTGCTGAGAAGAGGGTACATAAAATTACAACATTATACTCAGCAAACTTTTGTTACCAGCACGCATTAAATTTTAATATGTCGCTTTGTAAGATATGCGAGCACCTCACGCGATTCCAGCAATTGCAGCACAGCGTCGTCGCGGCGGCGCCATTGGAGCGACACCGGACATTGTGACGGCACATCGGGGTAGGCAACCCTGGTATGTGGAGTGCCGCAGGCTCTTCATGTTTTTGATTTAACCGACCTGGAAGATCAGATGTGTTGAATTTAGACACTCATTGAACTGATCATTTAGCTCAGTTGGTCTGGTGTGGTGCTAATTGGAATAAAATCCTGAACAGGGTTGCTTACCCCTGGCATAGACCTATAGGTCTCATGGGTAGTAGCCTAAACTGGCAAAGATTTTTTAGGACATTATATTTTCAGTTGGATGAATACATGACTAATAGCAGTGGGAATTAAATGTAGAGTTAGCGATCTAGTGTTTTGAGTTTCAACTTCCTCAGGTGAATTAGCCTATGATATTAGTTAGTGCACATAAAGATTCATCTCTATTGAACAAAATTCTGGGGCCATGTTTTGACATTAAAATAGCAACTACAGTCAAATGTTTTACCCAAAAGTCATGACAATCACTGGATTAGGTTACACATAAAAATATTTGACTAAATCATGGGCTGGTGACACCAACTGTAAAAGTTAGTGGCACCAGTGACACCAGTGGATAACGTTAATCTGGAGCCCTTTAACCCATAACAGTCTAAGCCCTCTATGAAGAGAGATAAGGGGGATGGGTTGTACTTAGCTACAGTATATGAAACTGTTTTAAGAAGGTCATACCAAGGATCAATTAGCTATTTGATTTTGAATTTTAAGCTGCTTAAAGAATCCGAAAAATAAACAAATGATTTCATGAAACTGCTATTAGCCAATACAAACACATTGAATAACAGATTCACTACATGGAACAACATATAGTCTCCCCCAAAAAATACAAATTAAGTTTGTTCTGAAGTGTCTCTCCTATATATGAGAGGACTAAGAAATATTAAGAAACAAATATATATTTTTTTGTGACATGTATTTAACCCTTTATTTTCGGCACTAAATAGTCTCCATATACAGTTGAAGTCGGAGGTTTACATACACCTTAGCCAAATACATYCATCTCAGTTTTTCACAATTCTTGACATTTAATCCAAGTTAACAATCCCTATTTTAGGGCAGATYGGATCTCCACTTTATTTTAAGAATGTGAAATATCAGATAATAGCAGAGAGAATKATTTATTTCAGCTTTTATTTCTTCCATCACATTCCCAGTGGGTCAGAAGTTTACATACACTCAATTAATATTTGGTAGCAATGCCTTTACATTGTTTAACTTGGGTCAAACGTTTCGGGTAGCCTTCCACAAGCTTCCCACAGTAAGTTGGGGCAATTTTGGCCCATTCCTCCTGACAGAGCTGGTGTAACTGAGTCGGGTTTGTAGTCCTCCTTGCTCGCACACGTTTTTTCAATTCTGCCCACAATTTTTCTATAGGATTGAGGTCAGGGCTTTGTGATGGCCACTCCAATACCTTGACTTTGTTGTCCTTAAACAATTTTGCCACAACTTTGGAAGTATGCTTGGGGTCATTGTCCATTTGGAAGACCCATTTGGCAACCAAGCTTTAACTTCCTGACTGATGTCTTGAGATGTTGCTTCAATATATCCACATCATTTTTTCTCCTCTCATGATGCCATCTATTTTGTGAAGTGCACCAGTCCCTCCTGCAGAAAGGCACCCCCACAACATGATGCTGCCACCGCCGTGCTTCACGGTTGGGATGGTGTTCTTCGGCTGCAGCCTCCCCTTTTTCCTCCCAAACAAACAATGGTCATTATGGCAAACATTCCATTTTTGTTTCATCAGACCAGAGGACATTTTCCAAAATAGTATGATCTTTGTCCCCATGTGCAGTTGCAAACCGTAGCCTGGCTTTTTTTATGGCGGTTTTGGAGAGTGGCTTCTTCTTTGCTGAGCGGCCTAAGTGTATGTAAACGTCCGACTCAACTGTATATTTCCAATAATTTTTTCAACGGTACCCATAGGCTCTTCGGACGAGTCTTGTGAGGCCTGCGGTTATCCTAAAGCGAAACAGCTGAAATGTACATGTTTGTGTGAGTCTCACTGTTCCATACAGTGGTCATATTAGAGTTCCAAGATGCTTGTGGGGGTTGTAGGCCCAACTGTTTGGACGCTACAGATGATTTTGTGGAAGACCAATTTTCGGGATGTTCTCCTGGTCTGACAAACACCATTCTAGCTCTGTCACCTATCACCACAGATGCGGAATTCGATATTGGCTAATGTGGTGGATTGAGAAGCATCCAATGCAACAAAAAAAACTGTTATTTTTATGGGGATTGTTTAATTATGCTAATTCAATTTCTGCAGGGGAGTGGACATTGATCTCGGGTAATAATTAAGTTAGGGTAGGTTTTTTATTCAGCTACTTTTTTAAATACTCGTATAGCAGTGAAAACAAACTGAAATCCATGAGCATACAAAATTTGAATGGATAGGAGCAACAAAACCAAAAAATATATATATTTTTTATCAATAAGGCCACTCATTAACAATTAGCAGGAATATGGAATTGGTTACTTTGTAGCGTTCAGTTCTATACTTTGGTATAGTAGGTTGTTTTGTCTGCGGATGTTCCTGCCTGTCACTGAGATTTGGTCAAGCGGTAGCCAGTCTCTGATTTGAGGCGGGCGGTGAAGTTATTGCAAAGTTGCGTCCGTCTTACATGAAGCCGTGGTAGGACAGGGTCTGACGTGCCTCAGTATTACGAAGCATCCTCCTGGGATGATGCAGCATGCTCTCGTCTCTCGGTTGACTGGGCCTGGGTCAGTGAGCTGTGTCAAGCAGGAGCGGCATACTCCAGGGTTGAGCATACTGTATGTATCTGTGGCACATGACACCTTTTAAGGCRGCAAAGGAGAAAATGTTTTACCTGACTCAGGGGAAGACATATGACAGGCATTCATTTGAAATATAGCCTAAGTTGTTAGCTTGGCTTTTTTATAATATATAAGGCTTAAGCAGACAGACAGGCAGACAGAGAAGAAGAAGCACAGAGTGACAGGAGAGAAGATGCTGAGACCGATAGACAGCACAACAGGGAGGCAAACAAAATGGCTAGAGCAGAGGCACAGTTATAGTGGTGAGTTTTATCTCCAGTGGTGTTTTTACATATTGTATTTGTTTTAAACATGAGCTGGTGAAGGACCATATCTCGCCAGTCACTGGGGGAGGGGGGTATTTGGCGGCATGTGCAATAATGTGGGCTGATGTGGAGTGGGGGTGGGAAGTAGTTGGTGATAGGAGATACCATGTGACGATATGGCAGAGTTGAGTGACTTGGTGTAAAGAGAAAAGAGGATCTAGAACTGAGCACTGGGGGAAACCAGTAGTGAGAGCATGAGGTGCAGATCCTCTCCATGTCAGCTGGYAAGAGCGACCTGCCAGGTAAGATGCAATCCAAAAGTGTGCARAACCTGAGATGCCCAGCCCTGAGAGGGTGGAGAGGAGGATATGATGGTTGACRGTATCGAAGACAGTGGATCGATCTAGGAGGGTGAGAACAGAGGATAGAGAGAGTCAACTTTTACAGAGCGGAGAGCCTCAGGGACGCAGATGAGAGTGGTCTCAGTTRAGTGAGCCATCTTGAAGCCTGACTGGTTAGGGTTAAGAAGATCATTCTGAGAGAGATAACAAGAGAGTTAGTCATATATTATTTTGGAACGAAAAGAAAGAAGGGATACTGGTCTGCAGTTTTTGACGTCARATGAGTTGAGTGTTGGTTGACTAGCCAGTGGTTAGGGGTGAGTTGATGAGGAAAGTGAGAAGGTGTCCAGAGATGGTCTGGAGAAGGGAGTAGGGGATGGGGTCAAGCGGGCAGGTTGTCGGGCGTCTGGATTTCATCTGTTGAGAGAGGGGAGAAAGAGGTAAAGGTGTAGGGTTATTCTGGGAGTGGGATAAGTGGACTCAAAGGCTTATTGAATGAGGAACGGATATCGTCAACCTTCTTTTCAAAGTGGTTGACAAAGTCATTCACAGAGAGGAAGGCGGTGGAAGATTAAGGAGGGAGGAGAAGGTGGAAAAAAGTTTGTTAGGGTTAAAGGAAGAAGCTTGGAAATTAGAGTGATAGAAAGTAGCTTTAGCAGCATATACAAATCAATAAAATAAAATAAATAAAAACATATTTGTCACATGCCGAATAACAGTGAAATGCTTACTTACAAGCCCTTAACCAACAAAGCAGTTAAGAAAATAGAGTTAAGAATATGTTTACGTAAATAAATGCAGTAATACAAATTATTAAAAAAGGTAACAGAAACGAAGCAATAATGAGGCTATACTAACGGGGTAACCGGTACGAGTCAATGTGCAGGGTACGTTAATAAAAATAATAAATAAATACTATATTATATAATGCAGGGGTAGGTTAGTGGGTGATCTGTTAATTTGTGACATGTAGCAAGTCTATGGCTTTGGGGGAGAAGCTGTTACTTCTTCACGGTCACAAACCTCGATTTAACGGATAGCACCCGCACAACTCACCCACTGATTAGCAAGACCTAGCATAGCGTAAGTAACTTGTAGCATCTAAATATAATTAAATAGACAAGTCCAAGCACCAGGATGAAAGTAACCACGGGTTTAGAGTATGAATATAAGCCACATTTCAGATTATATTTAAAATGTTTTACAGGGACGACAGAATTATGTAAATTGATTGTAAGAAGAGTTATTAGAGGAGGACACACGAATATTGTATGTTACTAGGCAGATTCGGCGATCTAGGCGCCACGTCAGTTTCACATGCACAAACAGATATGATGCGAAAGGGAAGGGAGACTTATAGATGCGGATTTTAAAAAATTTAAAGGACTCATGTGTATGGGCTAGGATTTATTTTTTATATTAACATATAAACGTAATTGGGTCTTACTATGGCTGATCTTGTTCGATACAGAATGTTTGATTAATATGATGATGAACTTGGTGGTGTCCTTTTTTGAAATTTACTGGCGTATGATTCCTCGGATGAGGAAATATTAATAATTGAAATGGGGATTGGGGAGCGAAGCCGTTGCCAGCAGTGTTAACAATTCAAGAGGAGAAAAATGTGTGGCTAGAACTGAAAGAAATTCAAAGTGGTCCTTTGGGTCAAGATGAGTCGTTGGTTTCCGTTTCAGAAGTCTTTCCTCTGCCCACTTCCATTTAGCACAGGTACCGGTCGAGTGTCAACGCAGATATTCTCAAACGAAAACGTAATCAATCCGACAAAACGGTAAAAACACCGAAAAACTCCCGGGAAAAATTCAAATAATCTGATTAAACTATATTGAAAAAAACATAACTTGATGATATGGGTAATGTATCAGAACAAAATTCGACACGAGAGATAGTTTGCATACATAAACGCCAGCAAAAACAGTACACAACGCAGCTCAAATTCGAAAATTGTGTGCGATGTCCGTAAGTGGTCAGGTACGCAAGAAATGGGTCTATTTCACGTCAGTCCAGATAACAAAATTTCTCCTCTGACGTCATCTTGACAACCAGAGGAAGGCGAATGAGGTGTGTTTCTGGTCATAGGGGGCACGACCATTATAGTAGGCAGAGCTTTGAAGCAGCATAACACATCTTGATTTTATGGTTCTTGGTCATGGAAAGTGCTGTTGATGACTTCTGTATACTCAGAGAAATAAAATTGAAACGGATTTAGAAACTGGGATTGTTTTCTTTCAATGGTATGAGTTTATATGCATAGTAGTAAGAGAATAATTGAATAGAGGCAGTTTAATTGCTGTAGAGCAGAATTATGCTATGCGAAAATATTACCCCCTGTATTCTCAAGAGGTTTTAAGCGAGCCTTTTGGACTAGACTTGGTGCTCGGTACTGCTTGCCGTGCGGTAGCGAGAGATAACAGTCCAGTGACTTGGTGATCGGAAGTCTCTGACAATTTTTTGGGGATTCTTCTGACAGCAAATGTATAACGTGGGGAAAAGGTATTTGATACGCTGACATGCCATTTTGCAGGTTTTTCCTACTTCAAAGCATGTAGAGGTCTGTAATTATTATCTAGGTAACTTTCAACTATGAGAGAGGACGGAATCTAAAAAAACAAAAATCCGAAAATTACGTTGAGAGTTTTAAGTATATATTTGCATTTATATTGCATGACATAAGTATGAGAAAGCGCAGAACTTAGTATTTGGTAAGAAACCTTTGTTTGCACTTTACAGAGATCATCAGACGTTTCTGTATAGTTCTTGAACTAGGTTTGCACACCGCTGCAGCAGGGGTTTTGGCCCACTGCTGCTCCTACAGAATCTTCTCTAGAATCCTTGCAGGTTCGGGCTGTCGCTGGCCACATGCCGGGACTTTTCACCAACTCTCCTCCCAAAAAGGAAGATTTCTAATTGGTGTTCAGTCTGGAGACTGGCTAGGGCACTGATTACACTCCAGGACACGTTAGAGGAATTGCTATCTGTGTCTCTCTCTCTTGACCTTCTGGTTTTCTTGCTTTGTGTTCGTCTTTCTGCTTTTTTTTCTTGTTCTTATTTCTTGCGTCTCGTGCTTACGGGAGCCACTCGGGTGCCTTCCTCTGTTGTTGCCATGGTGTGTGCTTCGTGGTCGTTGTCATGGTGGTGCGGAAGAGACCGAGTGCTCACGGACCCCATCTGGTGCTTCGTTTCTCTTCTTTTCTTCAATGGGCTTCTTCATCTTTTGTAGTACGTACGTGCATTTTTTTGAGGGAAGGAAGGCGAGTTGTTTGGAAAACAATGTCCCCAAGATCTCGCCGATATCCAGTTGCATGCCCCCAGTCTGTCTGGCAATTTCCAATCCATCCCCTCCGAACATTCTAATTTCGGTGTCAGTTGGATTGAGAGACTCTGGGGCAGGGGCGAGAGGGAAGAGCGCAAGTGACATTTATATATAAAAAGTTTTTTCAGATCGCAGCGGTGCAGGTGTTGCAGTGTGGTACGTATAACCTGACAAGATGTAGTGACATACACGGTCGGGTGGATATTAGTGGTGGGGGGTGGTAGTGACGCCTTTTTGGTAT
>NC_036848.1:23905400-23906678 GCF_002910315.2 Salvelinus sp. IW2-2015
TGGGGATGTGTTGGGCCCTCCTTTTCCTGTTTGTCACAATCATCTCCTTTGTCTTGCTCACGTTGAGGGAGAAGTTGTTGTCCTAACACAACACTGCCAGTCACTAACCTCCTCACTATAGCTCTCATCATAGTCGGTGATCAGGCTACCACCATTGTGTTGTCAGCAAACTTAATGTTGGTGTTGGAGTCGTGCTTGGCCACACAGTCGTCGGTGACAGGAGTACAGGAGGGGACTAAGCACGCATCCCTAAGGGGCCCCAGTGTTGAGGATCAGCGTGGCTGATGTGTTGTTGCCTACCCTTAACACCTGTTGGCAGCCCCTCAGGAAGTACAGGATCCAGTTGCCGGGGGAGGTGTTTAGTCCCAGGAWCCTTAGCTTAGTGATGAGCTTCGTGGGCACTATGGTGTTGAACACTGAGCTGTAGTCAATGAACAGCATTCTCACATAGGTGTTCTCTTTTAGGTGTTCTTCCCACCTTTTGTCCAGGTGGGAAATGGCAGTGTGGAGTGCGATTGAGATTGCGTCATCTGTGGATCTGTTGGGGCGGTATGCGAATTTGAGTGGGTATAGGGTTTCCGGGATGATGGTGTTGATGTGAGCCATGACCAGCCCTTCAAAGCACTTCATGGCTACTGACGTGAGTGCTACGGGGCAGTAGTCATTTAGGATTAGTGTCCCGCTCCTTGAAAGCGGCAGCTCTAGCCGGTAGCTCRTTGGGGATGTTGCCTGTAATCCATGGATTCTGGTTYCTGTACGTATGGTAACTGTKGGGACGACGTCCTCAATGCTATTGGATGTATCCCGGAACATATTCCAGTCTGTGCTAGCAAAACAGTCCTGTAGCGTGGCATCCGCGTCATCTAACCACTTCCGTAATGAGCGAGTCACTGGTTCTTCCTGCTTAAGTTTTTGCTTGTAAGCAGGACGATAGAATTATGGTCAGATTTGCCAAATGGAGGGCGAGGGAGAATTTTCGAAACATTTTGCACAAACACAGCAGTCCTTACAAAGTTGTCCAGAATATGAGCAGTTTATTTTTGGATGCAATGTTCAGACATTCACAGAAGTATCTACAGCATCACACTATCATCCAAACCAAAAAAATGTAGGCTACGTTTGTCCCGAGTTGAGGAAAGATTGACTTAACACAAGCGGTCATTTTTTATAACTCTCGGCTGACATAAACTACAATATCAATTAGCTAGTAGCCATTACTATTATAATTAATCACATCACGGGTGAGCTCACCATTGATCGAAATAATTGAGTAAAACA
>NC_036848.1:23909783-23930849 GCF_002910315.2 Salvelinus sp. IW2-2015
GTTTAGTCCCAGGACCTTAGCTTAGTGATGAGCTTCGTGGGCACTATGGTGTTGAACACTGAGCTGTAGTCAATGAACAGCATTCTCACATAGGTGTTCTCTCTTTAGGTGTTCTTCCCACCTTTTTGTCCAGGTGGGAAATGGCAGTGTGGTGCGATTGAGATTGCGTCATCTGTGGATCTGTTGGGGCGGTATGCGAATTTGAGTGGGTATAGGGTTTCCGGGATGATGGTGTTGATGTGAGCCATGACCAGCCCTTCAAAGCACTTCATGGCTACTGACGTGAGTGCTACGGGGCAGTAGTCATTTAGGATTAGTGTCCCGCTCCTTGAAAGCGGCAGCTCTAGCCGGTAGCTCGTTGGGGATGTTGCCTGTAATCATGGATTCTGGTTTCTGTACGTATGGTAACTGTGGGACGACGTCCTCAATGCTATTGGATGTATCCCGGAACATATTCCAGTCTGTGCTAGCAAAACAGTCCTGTAGCGTGGCATCCGCGTTATCTAACCACTTCCGTAATGAGCGGTCACATGGTTCTTCCTGCTTAAGTTTTTTGGCTTGTAAGCAGGAATCAGACGATAGAATTATGGTCAGATTTGCCAAATGGGGGCGAGGGAGAACATTTTCGAAACATTTTGCACAAACACAGCAGTCCTTACAAGTTGTCCAGAATATGAGCAGTTTATTTTGGATGCAATGTTCAGACATTCACAGAAGTATCTACAGCATCACACATCATCCAAACCAAAAAAATGTAGGCTACGTTTGTCCTCGAGTTGAGGAAAGATTGACTTAACACAAGCGGTCATATTTTTATAACTCTCGGCTGACATAAACTACAATATCAATTAGCTAGTAGCCATTACTATTATTAATTAATCAATCACGGGTGAGCTCACCATTGATCGAAATAATTGAGTAAAACACTTTCTAGAAATCGATTGTAATCTGACGATGGGTAGTTTCTGCGCACCGCCATGCTTTTTTTCTCTCACAGATACCAAAGATAATAGAGAAGACAGATAAGTTTGGTCTGTTTATAGTATGCATGTTGAAGGGGGTGTGTCGTCTACCATCGTTACATCCTCAACATTCACTTCCAGAAGTTCTTAAAAAATGAGTGAACCCTTACTCACCTCATTTTCTATAACATTTTTGGTCCGACAGACGATTACGTGACACCCAGAATGCATTGTATGTCAACAAACATGGCTCCACACATAGCGGAATTAGCGTAGCTCATCATAATCAGTACAACCTTCAAAAAAGTATTTTACCTACATAATATCTATGCAAGGACCATTACAATCTATGCAAGGATCGGAATGCATGATTTGTCACTTGCAAACATGTGAATAAAACAGTAAATTTGAAATAATTACCACACAAAACATTTTCTGATAGTGATTAATTGATACAAGTGGCATGTGCAGGCAGTCAATCACGTAACCTCTCACTCCCACTCTGAGCCATTCAGTGTTGTTGTTTATGTATGTAGCTAGTGAGATATCTGTAGCATTAGCAATGTCTTTCAAAAGGAGACAACTCTCAAATCCGGAAATTCTGGAGATTATTTTAATTCTGACAATGAGTCTGAGTAAGAAAGTCAGGAATCATATTCTGACAGTGAAGAGCTCCCCCCAACCTTGCAGCCATTGAGAACCCTGAATCTGAGGACTCCTTGTCCACTGACGAAGTCAAAGGTCCCTTTGAAGATGCTGGTGGTGATGGAGGCAGACCGACAGTGGATGAAGGACAGGAGTTCTGTGGTAGCTGGAAGGCTGCCAGCCATTTCACCCGTCCTGGCCCTGCCGTTTGCTTTGATGAGTCCCAGTCTGGAGTGCAACGCCCCTTCCCATTTCCATCTGAGGCAGAGTGCTTCAAGTTGTTTCTGACAGGAGCTGGTAGGAGACATACAGTTCCTTGCAAATGTATTCATCCCTCTTGGCGTTTTTCCTATTTTGCTGCATTACAACCTGTAATTTAAATTTATTTTTATTTGGATTTCATGTGATGGACATTCACAAAATAGTCCAAATTGGTGAGTGAAATGAAATAAAATAAAATAAACTGAAATGTGGTGCCTGGATATATATTCACCCCTTTGCTATGGAGCCCCTAAATAAGATCTGGTGCAAACAATTACCTCCAGAAGTCACATAATTAGTTAAATAAAGTCAACCTGTGTGCAAACTTAGTGTCACATGATCTGTCACAGTATATATACACCTGTTCTGAAAGGCTCCAGAGTCAGCAACACCACAAAGCAAGGGTCACGACCAAGCAAGCGGCACCATGAASACCAAGGAGCTCTCCAAACAGGTCAGGGACAAAGTTGTGGAGAAGTACAGATCAGGGTTGGGTTATAAAAAAATATCAGAAACATCCCACAGAGCACCATTTAAATCCATTATTCAAAAATGGAAAGAATATGATACCACAACAAACCTGCAAAGAGAAGGCAGCCCACCAAAACTTACAGACAAGGCAAGGAGGGCAGTAATCAGAGAGGCAACAAAGAGACCAAAGATAACCCTGAAGGAGCTGCAAAGCTCCACAGCGGAGATTGGAGTATCTGTCTATAGGACCACTTTAAGCTGTACATTCCACAGAGCTAGGCTTTACGGAAGAGTGGCCAGAAAGAAGCCATTGCATAAAGAAAAAATAAGCAAACACATTTGGTGTTCGCCAAAAGTAATGTGGGAGACTCCCCAAACATATGGAAGAAGGTACTCTGGTCAGATGAGAGTAAAGTTATGCTTTTGGGCCATCAAGGAAAAGTCTGGCGCAAACCCAACAGCTCTCATCACCCCGAGAATACCATCCCCATAGTGAAGCATGGTGGTGGCAGAATCATGCTGTGGGGATGTTTTTCAACGGCAGGGACTGAGAAACTGGTCAGAATTGAAGGAATGATGGATGGTGCTAAAAACAGGGATATTCTTGAGGGAAACCTGTTTCATTCTTCCAGARATTTGAGACTTGAAGGTGCTGGAGCATTTTTGCTCCAAAGTGGTAGGCATTTTGTGTAAATCAAATGAYTCAAACCCCCCAAAAATCTATTTTAATTTGAGGTTGGAAGGCAACAAAATAGGAAAAATGCCAAGGAGGGTGAATACCTTCGCAAGCAACTGTAGTAGAGAAGACCAAATCGCTATGCCTTGGAGCTAAAGGAGAAGAGAGAGCCAGGAGTGAGGGGGAAACTCGCTAAATGGGTGACAACCACTATTAACTTCTCTGGGATATGTGGGACGGTAGTGTCCCACCTAACCAACAGCCAGTGAAATTGCAGGGYGCCAAATTCAAAACAACAGAAATCTCATAATTAAAATTCCTCAAACATACAAGTATTATACACCATTTTAAAGATAAACTTCTCGTTAATCCAGCCAAAGTGTCTGATTTCAAAAAGGATTTACGGCGAAAGCACACCTTGCGATTATGTTAGGTCAGTACATAGCCACAGAAAAACATAGCCATTTTTCCAGCCAAAGAGAGGAGTAACAAAAAGCAGAATAGAGTTAAAATTAATCGCTAACCTTTGATGATCTTCATCAGATGACACTCATAGGACTTCAGTTACACAATACATGTATGTTTTGTTCGGTAAAGTTCATATTTATATCCAAAATATCTGAGTTTAGGCGGACGCTACTGTCTCACTTGGCCAAAAGCCAGAGAAAATGCAGCGCGCCAAATTCAAATAAAATACTATAAAAATCTAACTTTCATTAAATCACACATGAAAGAACCAAATTAAAGCTACACTGGTTGTGAATCCAGCCAACATGTCAGAATTCAAATATGCTTTTCGGCGAAAGCAAACAATGCTATTTTTCTAAGGATAGCAACATTGTAAACAAAGAGAGAGAAGCATATTTCAACCCTGCAGGCGACACACAAACGCAGAAATAAAAATATAATTCATGCCTTACCTTTGAAGAGCATTTGTTGTTGGCACTCCAATATGTCCCATAAAACATCACAAATGCCTTTTGTTCGATTAATTCCATCGATATATATCCAAAATGTCCATTTATTTGGTACGTTTGATTCAGAAAAACACCGTTCCAACTTGCTCAAACGTGCTACAAAATATCTCAAAGGTTACCTGTAAACTTTGCCAAAACATTTCAAACTACTTTTGTAATACAACTTTAGGTATTTTTTTACGTAAATAATGATAAAATTGAAGACGGGATGATCTGTGTTCAATACAGGATAAAAAAAATAAATAAAAAAAAGTACAGTTAAAAAAAAATAAATAAAAAAGTACAATTCACTCGACTCTCGTTCTGAACAGGGCTACTTCTTCATTACACAAAGGAAAAACCCTCAACCAATTTCTCAAGACTGTTGACATCCAGTGGAAGTGGTAGGAACTGCAAGAAGGTCAATTAAAATCTGGATTCCCAATGAAAATCCATTGAAAAGAGAGTGACCTAAAAAAAAAAATAATCTGAATGGTTTGTCCTCGGGTTTTCGCCCTCTAAAATAGTTCTGTATATCTCACAGACATGATTCAAACAGTTTTAGAAACTTCAGAGTGTTTTCTATCCAAATCTACTAATAATATAATATCTTATCTTCTGGAATGGTAGCTGCAGTTGAATTTGGGTATGCTTTTTATAAACGTGAAAATGCTGCCCCATATCCTAGAGAAGTTAATGAAATGTATACCTTCCTGGTGACAGTCCTTCTCAGGGGTATAGTAAAGAAGAACTCCTAAGTGAGGCTGGCGTTCCGTCAATATATTCCCTCCAAAAAGCACAGGTTTGGGGTTAAGTTCTTTGTCATGTGCGACGTGAAGGCAGGATTTGTCCAGGATATTATAGTTTACACAGGGTCCACCACTGACATCCAACATTTTGAGGGGCTTGGAGTGTCTGAGTCCGTGGTGATGACCATGCTGGCTCCTCATCTCAGCAAAGGGACACACTTTTTATGTGGACAATTGATACAGCGGTCCCACACCCTTCCAGCATCTGTTCTMCAACAGCACAGTGGCCTGTGGCACAGTCAGATCGAAGAGGAAGGGGATGCCGGCATTCGGATGCAGGAAGATGCAGAGAGGTGAGGTGGAGTTCAAGGAGAACGGTCAACAGCTGGCAGTAAAGTGGCATGACAAACGAGACGGCCATGTCCTCTCCACTGTCCATACAGCAACCATGTTGGCCACAGGGAAGGTGACCACCTGACGGGAGAGAGAAAAATCAAACTAGACTGTGTGCTWGACTATAACCTCAAAATGGGGCAGTGGATAAGGCGGACATGATAAACAGCTTTGTGGAATGAACACGGAAATTGACCAACTGGTATATGAAGATATTTTTTCATCTGATCGACACTGCTGCCCTCAATGGCCAAATAGTTCACCGCCAACTAACAGGTGAGATGATTACTGAACAAGG
Source organism: Salvelinus sp. IW2-2015 (assembly GCF_002910315.2). Lineage (NCBI taxonomy): Eukaryota > Metazoa > Chordata > Actinopteri > Salmoniformes > Salmonidae > Salvelinus > Salvelinus sp. IW2-2015. The sequence continues at coordinate 23,915,195 of NC_036848.1, forward strand.
TATTTTTTGTAATTGGACGTACAGTTCAGGTACATAAACTATTAYAACGTAATAAGGCACTTACTTTGATAGAAACACACACATTTCCAAAGTTATTATTGGTCACGAAAACAACAATGACTGCGATGCGGGCAACAGACAGAAAATGTGAACACTTGTGTGCAGATCCTGTTCTGATGGAAGATGCGCAAATGTCTGCAGACTTGAACTGCACAAACAATTGGGAAGTGCTTGAGGAATTTTGTCCGGGTCAGAAATGTCCAAAAAWKKWWTTGTCCGCAAGAGTAAAATGGACTACTTTGATGTGAATGAATGAGGAGGTGGAACACACCTCAATTCAAACTTTTCTTAGAAAAAGAATCACAAAAATCATTTGAAATTGGCAAGTTGAAAACAGCCTATAAATAAAAACAGGCTGCGTGCCTTGGTTTGTGGGCAGTGCGGATTAAATGTAATGTTGTGTAACAATCACATTCTGGAATGGAGAGAACATTCTAACATCACGTGCATAAAAAAAAACTYRCGCTGGGGCGACCGTTAGAGATATTTGGAACTCACGCATGAAAAGGTTGTTTGCCTGCATTAAAGTCCCCGTYCACTAGGAGCGCCACTTCTGGATGAGCATTTTCTTGTTTTCTTATGGCTCCTTGAGTGCGGTCTTAGTGCCAGTGTCGGTTTGTGGTGGTAAATAGATGGYTACGAAAAATATAGATATACTCTCTTGGTAGATAGTGTGGTATACAGCTTATCATGAAGTACTCTACCTCAGCCGAGCAATACCTTTAGACATTGCGCGACAGCTGTTATTGACAAATAGACAAACACCGCCAGCCCTTGTCTTATCGGACGTAGCTGTTCTGTCCTGCCGATGCACAGAAAACCCAGCCAACTGTATTTTATCCGTGTTGTCGTACAGCCACGACCCAGTGACACATAAGATATCACAGTTTTTAATGTMCCGTTGGTTGGAGAGTCTCGAACGGAGCTCATCCAGTTTATTCTCCAGTGATTTCACATTGACCAATAGAATGGATGGTAGAGGCTGGTTACCTACTCGCTGACAAATTCTCTCAAGGCACCCTGATCTGCGCCCCCTGTGGGCCTTGACTGGGAGCAACATKATATCCTTTGCGTCAGACTCATTAAAGAAAAAATCTTCGTCCCGTTCGAGTTGAGTAATTGAGGCAGAATCAGAAGACAGTAGAGAGAAGGTATTAGCAGAAGGTGGAGATGATAGGATAGACGAGAATAGAGTAGTGGGAGAGAGAGTTAAGATTGGGATGGCACATTACCATCTGGGTAGGGGCTGAGTGGGTAGGGTTGGAGGAGAGAAGGAGAGAAAAAGAAACAAAGTAGTGGTCAGAGACATGGAGGGGGATGCAGTTAGATCAGTATGTAAACAGCCTCTAGTAAAGATGAGGTTAAGCGCATTGCCTGCCTTGTGAGTGGGAGGGAACTGGGAAAGGGTGAGGTCAAAAGAGGAAAAGTGTGGAAAGAAMGGATTCAAAGTCAGGCGTCAGGAGATTGAAGTAACCCAGTACAATGAGTGGTGAGCCATTGTCGGGAAATTATCTTATCAAAGTGTCAAGGTCATTTAGGAACTCTCCAAGGGCATCTGATGGGCRATAGATGACAACAATGTAAAGCTTGAGTGAACAAGTGACAGTGACAGCATGAAATTCAAATGAGGAGATAGACAGGGGAAAAGAGAAAATCTCCACTTAGGAGAAATGAGTAGCCCTGTACCACCACTGCGATGACCAGATGCTTTCGGACTATGAGAGAACACGTAGTCAGATGATGATAGAGCAGCTGGAGTAGCAGTGTTCTCTGGGGTAATCCATGTCTCCGTCAGGACCAAAAAGTGTATGGATTTAAGGGCAGTTCCAAACGCTGCCAGAGACTAGGAATTCCATATGGGTTGTTAATTAGAAGGGTTGCAGCCATGGGGTGGGGAACGTTTGTAAAACTCTTCCTAACAATGCAGAGAGATTTTTGAGGAATAAATAAACAATGAGTAATGATAACTTTGCTATATACATGGGGTACCAGTACCGAGTCGATATGCAGGGGTACGAGGTAATTGAGGTAGACATGTACAGTACCTTTAGAAGGTATTCACACCCCTTTACTTTTTCCACATTTTGTTGTGTTACAAAGTGGAATTTAAATGCATTTAATTGTATTTTTTTTGTCAATGATCTACACAGAACACTCTGTAATGTCAAAGTGGGAGAAAAATTCTAACGTTTGAAAAAAAATAAAACACTAACATGTTAGAATCCCCTTTGGCAGTGATTACAGCTGTGAATCTTTCTGGGTAAGTCTCTAAGAGCTTTGCTCACCTGGATTGTAGAATATTTGAACATTATTCTTAAAAAAATTATTCAAGGTCTTTTAAGTTGGTTGTTGATCATTGCTAGACAGCCATTTTTAAGTCCTGCAATAGATGTTCAAGTTAAGTAAAAACTGTAACTCGGCCACTCAGGATCATTCAATGTAGTCTTGGTAAGCAACGGCAGTGTATATTTGGCCTTGTGTTTTAGGTTATTGTCCTGCTGTAAGGGGAATTTGTCTGGCAGTGTCTTTTGGAAAGCAGATTGAACCAGGTTTTCCTACAGGATTTTGCCTGTTCTTAGCTCTATTCTGTTTCCTTTTATCATAAAAAACTCCAAAGTCCTTTCCGAAGACAAGCATACCCATAACATGATGCAGCCACCACCATGCTTGAAAATATGAAGATTGGTACTCAGTGGTGTGTTGTGTTTGCCCAAAACATAACAATTTCTATTCAGGACATAAAGTACATTGGCCTCATGGTGAAATCCCTGAGTGGTTTCCTTCCACACCGGCAACTGATTTAGGAAGGACACCTGTATCTTTGTAGTGACAGTGTGCATTGATACACCATCAAAAGTGTAAGTATTACTTCACCATGCTCAAAGGGATATTCAATATTTTTACCAATCTACCAATAGGWGCCTKTCTTGGCGAGGCATTGGAAAACCTTGCTGGTCTTTGTGGTTAAAATTCACTTCTCTACTGAAGGACCTTACAGATAATTGTGTGTGTGGGGTACAGAAATGAGGTAGTCATTCAAAAATCACGTAAACTKTTTTAGGATAAGGGCAGCATTCGGAATTTTGGATGAAAAGCGTGCCCAAAGTAAACTGCCTGCTACTCAGGCCCAGAAGCTAGGATATGCATATAATTGGTAGATTTGGATAGAAAAAACTCTAAAGTTTCTAAAATATTGTCTGTGAGTATAACAGAACATATTTGGCAGGTGAAACCCCGAGGACAAACCATCCAGGATTTTTTGTTGTTGAGGTGACTCTGTTTTCCATTTGTTTTCTATGGGAACCTAGATTTCTGTGGCACTTGGTTGCAGTTCCTATTGCTTCCACGAGATGTCAACAGTCTTTAGAAATTGGTTGATGTTTTTCTTTATAGAAATGAAGAAGAACGGCTTTTCAGAACGAGGGTCCAGCCGAGTGGACTATACTGTTTTGATGCACGCTCCAGGTCACGCGCTTCACGTTGTTTTTATCCCGTCTTCAATTTTATCGATTATTTACGTTTTAAAATACCTAAAGTTGGATTAGGAAAGTTGTTTGAAATGTTTGGATAGCGTTTACAGGTAACTTATTAGATATTTTGTAGTCATGCTGGGCGAGTTGGAACCGGTGTTTTTCTCAATCAAACGCGCCAAATAWATGCACATTTTGGAGATACAACGACRGAATTAATCAAACAAMAAGGACCATTTGTGATGTTTATGGGACATATTGGAGTGCCAACAGAAGAMGTTCTTCAAAGGTAAGGCATGAATTATATCGTTATTTCTGAGTTTTGTGTCACGCCTGACGGGTTGAAATRTGTTTGTTTGATGGGGTGCTGTCCTCAGATAATCGCATGTTTTGCTTTCGCCGTAAAGCCTTTTTGAAATCTGACATGGTGGCTAGATTAACAAGAAGTTAAGCTTTAATTTGGTCTATTGCACCGAAGTTAAATATTTTAATAATTTTTTTGAATTTCGCGCTCTGCAGCTTCACCGGATGTTGTCGAAAYGTTCCGCTAGTGGAACCCCTATCCCAAACAGGTTTTAAACACTATTAATGCACACAGAGTGAGTCCGTGCCACTTATTATATGACTTGTTAAGCACATTTTTACAACTGAAMCTACTTAAGGTTGCCATAACAAAAATGGGTTGAATACTTATTGACTCWAGCTATTTCAGCCTTTCATTGTTAATTAATTTGTAAACATTTTAAAAACATAATTCCACTTTGACATTATGGGTTATTGTGTGTAGGCCAGTGACAAAACATCTCAATTGAATTAATTTTAAATTCAGGCGGTAACACACCAAAATGTGGAAAAAGTCAAGGGGTGTGAATACTTTCTGATGACACTGTACATATAGGTTGGGGTAAAGTGACTAGGCAACAGGATAGATAAAACAGTAGCAGCAGCATACTATGTGATGAGTCAAAAAAGTTCAATGCAGGTAGCTATTTGGTTAACTATTTAGCAGTCTTATGGCTTGGGGGTAGAAGCTGTTCAGGGTCCTGTTGGTTCCAGACTTAGTGTATCAGTAGTAGAACAGTCCATTTTAAAATAAAATCTAATAATAATTTAGCAGACGCTCTTATCCAGAGCGACTTACAGTAGTGAGTGTATATATTTTCATACTTTTTCATACTGGGTGGCTGGAGTCTTTGCCAATTTTTTTCTTCTGACACCACCTGGTATAGAAGTACTGGRTGGCAGGGACYTCAGCCCCAGTGATGTACTGGGCCCTACACACAACCCTCTGTAGTGTCTTGTGGTCAGATGCTATTCAGTTGCCACATCAAGCGGYGATGCAGCCAGTCAAGATGTCGTGAGACAGTGGTGAGACAGCACTTTACTTCAATTGACCAAGCAATAAAAATGACATTCAGCTATTCTTGTAGAAACAGTAGAGATCCCTTCTCAGCTATACAGTAGATGGAGCACAGTAGGACTAGGGCCTAGGGGCTCAATTTATACTCAAGACAGATAGGTCACCACGACACACCCACTATTAACCAGAGATTACTACAMCAATTGCCCTGAAACTTATCCAAGTCAGACTGTTAATCCAACTACAGTACAAGTAGTGAACTATTAACAGTTCAGACAGCAATGATTAAAGTTATTGAAACAAAATGTATACTCTGCTATTATTGTAGAAACAGTTGAGGTACCATCCCAGCTATAGATGGAGCTATACATTGAGCTGTCTCTTATACACATCTAGATGTGTATAAGAGACAGGGTTAAGGGTGAATGGGGAAGACAAAACTTATGATTAAAAAAACAGGCTTGTGCCTCTATTGACAGAGGCGGATCCATTTATAAAGAAAATATGTCCCTTCATGTCCTGTCTCTTATACACATCTAGATGTGTATAAGAGACAGATACATTGAGTGTATAAAACATTAGGAACACCTGCTCTTTCCATGACGTACTGTAGACTGAGCAGGCGAATCCAAATGACAGCTATGATCCCTTATTGATGTCATCTGTTAAATCCACTTCAATCAGTGTAGATTAATGGGAGGAGACAGGTTAAGGGTGAATGGGGAAGACAAAACTTATGATTAAAAAAACAGGCTTGTGCCTCTATTGACAGAGGCGGATCCATTTATAAAGAAAATATGTCCCTTCATGTCTGTATCATTTGTTTTAATTTCTGATCCAGGAAATAACTTACAAAAGCCATGTCAGTAGCTTGTGTTGCTTGCAGTCAGCCATTGTAACAATGATTCTTCTTTTCTTTTTGACCTGAAAAGATGTCATCCTTGCATTCTATGGCCAGAAAATGACATTGTTACCAAAAGACAGCAAAGATGTAGTGATAGACAAAAATGCTGTCGAGGCTTATTTAATGAAGCCTAAATGAGCATTATTATGACRTTTTATGGTTAATGTGGAGACTTTGTGCAGAACTCACAAAGGCTATTGGTACAATGGCTGGTCGCYATGGCAATAGCCTTTCGGCCAGAGTGGGCTCAAGGCCGAAGGGGCTTGATTATATACTGGCCAAACAGAGAAGGCAAATATAATATCTCTGGGTGTAAATGCCAGTCATTGATTAGATATGATTGAGCCACATCAGCAGGGCTGTATGTGCATGGGAASACACACCTGCTGCCAAGCGTGGATGGCACTCTAGGGTATAGGTGGGGAATGAGAWAGGTGAAGATTAAAAGCATTGCTCTGGAAGTAACAGTCCTAGATCTGCTTCTATACAGTACAGCCTTATAATGATGTTAAGTATTTCAATCTTAATTTTTTTAATTCACAGAAGGAACAGTGTTTGTATAATTTCCAATCAAATCTGGCACATTATAGTTGTAATGTATTTTCTCTATTACATTCCATGTTAATTAGAAATGCAAAGCTGTATGTCCCAATTTGCCTGTGTGCAGCTGTGAATGTAAAACATGAAATTCCCAAGCAGCCAGCCCATATGTATTGGTGTCTATTATCAAATATTTTATGTTATAACAACCCAATACACTAAAACARGTGACATGTTAGACAACTGCAACCTCTAAAATGTTATGTATCTTGCGGCTAGCAAGTAGCAACTAATGTTGTTCAGTATAATTTGTTTTCATTCCTGAGCCAGAAAAGATTTACAAATTGTTCAGCGTATAGAAAGCCAGCCAGCCAGCCAATAACTTTAGTTTGCTAGCTATGAACTCGAAATTGGCTAGCTAATCAAATGTATGTTTTCGTTATAAATTAACTAGTTCGCTAGCTAATAATAGGCTGAACATTTCCTTACCCCAATGAAGTTATTCATTTTCCTTCTTGGATGTCCTTTGTTTACGTAGGGCAATGTGACTCACCCATGCCTTTTAGCTAGCTACTACTGTACTACCTATGTTCACTTCTGGCAAGTTTCCTCCCTGCCCCCCAATTTTGGCAATGCATGATGTACCCTAAACATTAATAGATCATGGTCTGGCCCAAAAAGATCACAATACTTCAAGTATGACCAACAAACCAATCAAAATGTTTGCTCAGATTCTGAGCAAATATTGCATTTTACATGGCCTCCTGTCCAATCCCCAGTGGCTGTTATGAATCTTATTATTCATATGTCAGAGCCATTTTCTTTGCTAGTTATAGCCTAATGTTAGCTAGCTAACATTGGACCTGGTTGGTTACATACTTGCAGATTCATGCAGGGTAGTAATGTCATGAGTTGCGATTATGGTTCATTGTTTACCTGCTAGCTAGCTACATGTCTTAACCAAAAAACTCCCTATGTCAAGTAACCATTTCAATAGAATATCACTGCGACAACTCTTGATAGATGTAGCTGGTAAATTCGCTCTGGCTTTCTACTCCGATTTCAGAGCACTCTTGTCTGAGTGTGCCAGAGCGCAGAATAACTGACAWATTTACAAACGCTCAACACCCGTTATATATGGCCGGTGTCAGCAAACGTTGGCAAAAAAGCGTAAATATTTACCAGCAGCACAGTTGCAGTCACCAACGCTCTGGATAACATAAAAACAGCCTAACCAGCTCTGCTAGGGCGAGTAAAATGGTCAGTGAAAGGTTCTCTCTCGTTAGCTTGAGTGCTTGACTGTTGTTGTTAGRACAGAATTCTCGGATTACCCTTAAAGAGATGGGTGGRGCTAAAGCTTCAGAGGGTGTGAACGATGCAGAATGGGTCTAGACAAAGAAGAGGTCTCCAGTAGGTACCAAAACATTCAAAGTTGATCAACTTTCAAAGCAGAATTACTTTCCCATTGTTCCTCAAATGCACTGTATGATATACCATTTTGTAGCTCTGTGTCTCTGCTTTTATCCAATGTAAAAAACACCAAATCAAGGCAGTTGGTCACTAATTGCACAGCTGTTCAAGACTTTTGAAAAAGTACCACCATTTACTTTTAATAATGTGAATATGGCTACAACTGTAGCTAGTTTCTGTAGGTCGATACAGTTGGAAAGCTTTGAATTGAGGCATCGTCAGTCCTTGAAGGGCAGACTACTGGAACAACTATGAATTAATGCCCAGCCAGCCAGGGGCAAAAACAAGCAAATGTATCATAAATATTCATCATGGTGTCTCTCACACTTCCCGTATTAAAGGAATTATGGAAGAGAGCCTCTTGCGGTAAGAAAAAGAATGACACTTCAAAACACTCACAATACTGTCAACTGCAAATCCCAGCCTAACGGGAGATAATACAAATAGTTTGGAGTGAATAGCATCCTATCCCGTTGTTAATACTGTACAATACTACAGATCACATCTAAGCTGTGTTTTCACCCATCAGGGTTTCCCAAAGCCTGTGTTTGACAGCTATGGTTTCTCCCCTGGAGGCATCACACCAGTCTATCTATCTAGCGCACTGGAGTTGTGCCACCTTAGGGGTTACTCAGGATTGTATTCTCTCCCCACTCCTYTTTCCTCTGCCACGTCCAGACCACCTATGATTATGAGTATCTTTGCGTCTTCATTTGAGTGTGATATGGGAAGCCCAACCTATATGCTCTCTACTGTAAGGTATGACACACCTCACCCTTTTTACTTAGCGATCAGAAGGGTGTCTATGTCACTTGGCCTGCCGTGCGGCCCTCTTTGACAGGGTATGTGTGAGGTTTTATGGGCTTCCTTACCTCCCCCATGTGACAGGGTTAAGTAAAATGTTGTATGTATTCTGAATGCTTTCAAATGCTTTTCCCCCTCACTACCTGAAAAATTTGCCAGAAAAGTATTTTCATTGCAGTCACCATTACTTTCCCATTAATCCACAACAATTCATTACAATGTAAAGAGGGAAAGTTCTGCATACAATAATACTTGAAAGTATGTTGTTTTAATGGTATCAAACAGCTTATTCAACTTTGGARCGGGACATTGCAGAACCACTTGAATTCATGTACAATACTAGGCCGTGCCTCTACAAGAGTTCTCTTTGATTTGAATGTGAAAACGGTTACATGTTACTTTCCCAGAACTGGAATTGATTGTACAGGTTATTGTACCTTATGGGGGGGGGGTTGTGATTGAGGCTAGAGTTGCTGAGGCGGTGAGGAGAAGTGAGACGACTTGACAGAGACTAGCAATTAGGAGGAGGAAGGGGAGTCGTGAAAACCCTAGTTCAATCGAGTACCAATGTGCAAAAAAGGTCAAAATCAGGGGATATCTTTATCTATATATTTCCGGACATCTGACATTTTAGTAGATATAAGGAGTAGACATGGTCCAGATACACATGTTCTTAATTTCATATAAGGAGCTAGGATATTCTTCGTAATGGGACAGTTTCTACATTTCTCCAATCCGGGCCTCAGAAATGTCCCTGCTACCATATGAGTCCAGGTAGATATCTGGGTTGAGATACGTTCAAGACACGCACCTGATACACAAAAAATAACAATAATGAGGCTATATACAGGGGATACTGGTACTGAGTCAATGTGCGGAGCTACAGGTTAGTCGAGGTAATTTGTACWTGGAGGTAGGGGTGAAGTGACTAAGAAACAAGCTTCATGAAGTCAATAACTTGCTAGTAACAGATGACGTTCATATTCTGAAACTCACTTAAATAATACCTTTGATGATACAGAAAATACAGACCACATTCCTGTAAAGCTTAGAGAGGATCTCATRTTAAATACAGTTGAAGTCATATGGCTACAGGTTCATCTGCCTCCCCTAAAGCCCATTATTGTGGGAAGCTGCTATAGACCACCAAGTGCTAACAGTCAGTATCTGGAAAATATGTGTGAAATGCTTGATAATGTATATGATTTCAATATTGACTTTMATCAAGCTGCCCACTCAAGAAAAAGCTTAACACTGTAACCAGTGCCTGCCACCTGGTYCAGGTTATCAATGAACCTACTAGGGTAGTTACAAACAGCACAGGAATGAAATCATCATTGATCGCATTTTTACTGATGTTGTACATTTTTTTTAAAGCAGTCTCCAAATCCACCGGATTTAGTGATCACAATCTAGTAGCCATATCTAGGAATACCAACGTTTCARAGGCTGGGCCTAATATAGTGTATAAGATGTAATACAATACGTTTTGTAGTGAGTCTTATKTTGATGATGTAAATKATATTTACTGGTCTATGGTGTGTAATGAGGTTGCTTATTCTAGTTACTAATAAGCATGCACCCATTAAGAAAATGACTGTAAAAACTGTTAAATCCCCTTGGATTGATGAGGAATTTAAAATATGTGGTATGGTATGGTTGAGAGGGATGAGATAAAAGGTATGGCACATAAGTCTGGCAGCACAACTGATTTGCAAACGTACTGCAAATAGAGAAATCATGTGACTAAACTGAATAAAAAGAAGAAGAACTATACTATGAAACAAAGATAAATTCTATAAAGAATGATAGTGAAAGCTTTGGAGCACCTGAAATAAAATTTTGGGCAAAAAGGGAAACTCAGCTCCATCGGTCATTGTATCAGAAGGCTCATTCATCACAAAACCCACTGGTATTTCCAAACACTTTAATGATTTTTTCATTGGCAAGATTAGCAAATTTAGGCATGACATGCAACAAATGCCAACACTACACATCCAAGTATAACTGACCAAATGATGAAAGAAAAGCATTATCCTTTTGAATCTCGTAAAGTGAGTGTAGAAGAGGTGAAACAATTATTGCTGTCTATCAACAATGACAAGCCACCGGGGTCTGACAACTTGGTTGTAAAATAACTGAGGGTAATAGTGGACGGAAGCGATATTTTCTGAACAGCTTCACACTTCTTTGTTTCTCCTGTTGTTAGTTCAAACACACACCATTTACACACTCATTTGTGGCACCCAAATTCAAAAATAACTTTTGGAACTCCGAAGCAGAAAATACGTTATTCTTGTTGCTAGACTATCAATTTCAGCACTTTTTGCATGCAACTTGCACGCTCATTTATGCAGAGGGAATACAAAAGTTATAATTATTGAGCATGTGCTGAACCCAGAAATGAACTMAATTCCTTAGTTTAGGCATATCAAAAGGCATATCAAGATCCAAATAGGGACCTCAGCCAAGAGAAGCATATCTGTAATCAATATACTGTTGCTTCATATAGGACTGTGCTGAGAAAACACAGATATGTGATGTGTACAGTCAGTATTTGTCAACTTGAAGAGAGAAAATAGGATGTCACATATCTCAGGATATTGAATGAGTCCATATCAAGCCATAGAAAATGTCCATGTGTGATACTCGGAGTAATCCRAAAATAATATATGTCTAAAAGACACATTTGRATTCAGAATTTGTCAGGATAAAATCCCCAAAAACTCAATGTGCATTGGAAAAGGTCTGTATTCTCTAGAATATCAAAAGCATGGACCCTGTAAAGAATTCCCCCTCCTGGATCTTACGATAAATTACAACTTGTTTACCTCATTTGGCTGGTGCCAAGTTGTCTAGGTCTCACCCATCCTTATCCGCTCTTGCTCATCATGAGCTACCTCACCTTATTTGAACTCAGGATAAGAACCAGATGCAGACAGCTAGAGTCACAGATGTTTATTGWCCCAAACAGGGGACAGTCAAAAAACAGGTCAAAGGCAGGCAGAGATCCGTAATCCAGGGCAGAGTTAATCAAGTACAGAACAGCAGGCAGGCTCGGGTTCAGGACAGGCAGAGATTCATAAAAAAGAAGAACCCTGCACCGGCAGGGGAGGCAGAAGGACGGATACACCCGGCAGCTACAGTGGTTCTTCCTTTAAAAGTTGCGTCATACTGCAGCACACCTTGCGGGCTTGCCCCAAATTCTATGGCACATTATTTCATTGTCAGCCATTGTTACCATTAATGCTAGTTAGTGCTAGTTTGACCACCAGAGGGCATTTGATAGCCTTCAATATTAGCTGTACTAGAGAATTTGAAACCTTTTTTTGTGAGAACATAGTATTTGGGATTGATTTTAAGAAATGTAGCTTAATTAATTTGATTAATATTATGGTGTTTCTATTCAAAGAAAAATTAAGAAAAAAAATAAGACCCTCAGGGTTTCCGTTAGGATGGAACGRAAAATATGGCGCTGTACAACGTGACGGTCGGGAGTAGACTATAGTACTAGTTGACCATACGCGGGTAGGCTATTGCTTCAAATCCTATTGCTTCTAACTTCAATATGCTTTTTAAATAAATAAGACCTACACCACTTTTAACAGCACATGTCTCAACACTAGTGAGACTCATGTCGCCTACGGTAAGCCTACAGAATATCTACAAATATTTTTTTCAATGACGTGACTCTCTGCCAATAATTACATTTAGAGGATTGGAGGATTCTAAATTAATATCTAAAGTAAATRTTTCATTAGGGCAAATCTGATCTGTGAGAATATCTAAGGGGCTTTTATATAMTTTTAAATGAATTGATAATAATAATTGTGCGCTGCCATATGGGACTCCCAATCACAGTCAGATGTGATACAGCCTGGATTTGAACCAGGGACTGTAGTGATCCTTTTTATACTGAGAGTCAGTGCCTTAGACCACTGCGCCACTCTGGAGCCATGACCAACATATATTGTCCTGCTAATTACCCAWCCTAGAAACGTTATTTGCAGAATTCACAGCCTGCTACGCTTGYGAAAAACAGGGTTAATAACAATAATACTTTTTCCCTCTTCCACATGTTAAAGGTTCCAAWTTAGACATTTTTTTTGTTAATTAGTATATTTGAGTTTTAACCACAATATCTGTTATTTGTTCTGTCTTTTCTGGTTGATTAAACTAAAATTGCAACCAATCACACCCGGTTGTTATACAGCCAACCTATCTAAGAAATACATTTGACGATAAAATTCTCCCACTACCCTCCTTCTTGGCAAGAGTTTATTGTCAGGCTAATAGCCCATAATGGCGCTCTACAACGTGACCGGTCGGGAGTAGGCTACAGTACTACAGTAAGAGMAAAATAATCCTAACATTTCCACACCCTAATTGTAGTCTAAACAATACGCAAATAGAGATTCAGTGTAATAAAAATCTTGTTGATTTATCAAGACCAGTCCCCATGCTTGTCTAAGAGCAGCACTGGTCTTGACCTCTGAATGCTCTCTCTTCCATTAATTTAGAAGTATTATTTCCAGTAAGAAACAATTTGTTTACCTTCATTAGCCTACTTTGTTCCAATATTTATGTCATTCAGTGATATTTATTCCCATAGTAATTCATTATGGATCCATAAGGAAATAAACATCTGCATTTTGAAAGAGTATTTTTATCATTATTTTATGAACGAAAGCATAAAGATCCTGATGAAGAAATACTGTACTGTACAGTATATGCTTTATCCGACATTTTGCGGTTGCATGAGGTCGCCCACATGCACGTTAAACATTTGGATAATAAAGCATTTTGAAGACAGAAGCCGCCTGCATTTGTTTATTAGGCCACTATGCATTCTGACAAGTTAACATAGCCTACAGTACATACTGTACTAAACATGGTAAAGTGCCTAATTCCTTCCTACAAATGGGAGAGCAGGCCCTGTCCAGACTTTCTCGGTGACCTCAAGTACTCATTAACTCTGTCTTTAATGTTTTTTCTGGTTGCATCAGTCATGGACAGAAACTTCTGAGACACAGAATTAATGATGAACACCCGGGAGGTTCACTGGTAAGCCACATTTGCCTCGGGATCCATTCCAGTTGGTATTCTGTGTCCACTCGTGGTATCGCTCTTCGTTTACACATCCTTGGAAGAGCAGAACAGCATAGCGGTCCGGACGGCCCTTGCTGTGCCTGGTGAGCAGTTGGTCAAGTTCTGTTGTCAGAAAGAGGAATGGAAATCAGGTGTGCCTGGCATGGAGTTGACTCCATCTCGATCCTCTCCCTCCTCAACGCGTCAATATCCGCCTGACTCTCTGCCACTGACGAGTTACTCTCTGCCAATACCGCCTGGCTCTGGACCAATGCATAGCTGTAGCCCGTATCTCTGCCCGTATCTCAGGTAATGTTTATCTTTCTGTGGTCTGCCATCAATGACTCGATCTCGGTCTTCAAAGTTTCCATCTGATCCATGTGCCCTCATCTTGATGAGCAGAATGGTACCGTCCAGTGCCCCCTCGATTACAGTGGCCTATGATAGAAACGGTAGATCAATTAACTTCTTATGGCCAGGAGGACGGTAGCGTACCACCTGGCCAACATCCGGTGAAATTGCAGAGCGCGAAATTCAAACGACAGTATTATAAATATTTATCTTTCATAAATCACAAGTGTAAACAATCAAAATAAAGTTAACTTCTTGTTAATCCAGCCGCTGTGTCAGATTTAAAAAATGCTTTATGGCGAAAGCAAACCATGCAATTATCTGAGAACAGCGCCCCGCTACAAACGCATGAAACATATTTCAACCAGGCAGGTGCGACACAAAAGTCAGAAATAGCTAAATAAAAAATGCCTTACCTTTGATGATCTTCTTCTGTTGGCACTCCAAAAGGTCCCAGTTACATCACAAATGGTCCTTTTGTTCGATAATGTCCTTCTTTATATCCATAAAAACTCAGTTTAGCTGGYGCGCTTCAGTCAATAATCCATCCAGTTCCCCTCCATCAAAATGCATACAAAATGAATCCCAAACGTTACTAATAAACTTTTCCAAACAAGTCAAACAACGTTTATAATCAAACCTTAGGTACCCTAAAACCTAAATAATACAGYACTACAGTAGGAGCAAAATAAACCTAACATTTCCATACCTTAATAGTAATCTAATTTTCTCTTAGGATAAAAACCTTAGTGTAACAACAGTTTTAGTAAGTAATACTGACGAGTAGAAACAAAAAAAGTGTATTTTTCAGAGTGTGTACATGCAGGACAGAGGAATAGCAATTCTTACACTATTGTTCTAAATTCAATCACCGTCTTCATCCTCATCATTCAGTTAAATTTAATTTTGAAGTCGTGCACAATAATCAGATTCTATTTGGTTTATGTCACCCATTCATTGTCAGAGACACAGTACTGCTTTGGGACCCAAAAGCATAATCAGTGCTCTAACTCCCCCTTACGGTGGTCTGGAGCAATGAAGTAGTGACGAAGGGTATCGTACTAAACCACAAATTACCTCTAAATCCCGCAGCATAATTGCATAAYTTTTAGTTGAGCAACCACTGTAGGGAGTCCTCGATAAACAATACCAGTCAAGAGTTGTAGAACACCTACTCATTCAAGTGTTTTTCTTTATTTTTACTATTTTCTACTTTGTAGAATAATGAAAACTATGACATAACACATACAGTGGGGAGAACAAGTATTTGATACACTGCYGATTTTGCAGGTTTTCCTACTTACAAAGCATGTAGAGGTCTGTAATTTTTTATCATAGGTACACTTCAACTGTGAGAGACGGAATCTTAAACAAAAATCCAGAAAATCATTTTTAAGTAATTAATTTGCATTTTATTGCATGACATAAGTATTTGATACATCAGAAAAGCAGAACTTAATATTTGGTACAGAAACTTTTGTTTGCAATTACAGAGATCATACATTTCCTGTCGTTCTTGACCAGTTTTGCACACACTGCAGCAGGGATTTTGGCCCACTCCTCCATACAGACCTTCTCCAGATCCTTCAGGTTTCGGGGCTGTTGCTG
>NC_036848.1:23934274-24005411 GCF_002910315.2 Salvelinus sp. IW2-2015
CGAAATATATTTTATATTTGAGATTCTTCAAATAGCCACCCTTTGCCTTGATGACAGCTTGCACACTCTTGGCTATCTCTCAACCAGCTTCAGCTGGAATGCTTTTCAACAGTCTTGAAGGGTGTCCACATATGCTGAGCACTTGTTGGCTGTTTTCCTTCACTCTGCGGTCTGATTCATCCCAAACCATTTCAATTTGGTTGGGGGATTGGGGAGGCCAGGTCATCTGATGCAGCACTCCATCACCCTCCTTGGTAAAATAGCCCTTACACAGCCTGGAAGTGTGTTGGGTCATTGCCCTGTTGAAAAACAAATGATAGTCCACTAAGCCCAAACGAGATGGGATGGCATATCCCTGCAGCCATGTACCACAGCATTCTAAATAAATCAACAGCACAGTGTCACAAGCAAAGCACCCCAAACCATAACACTCCTCCTCCATGCTATACAGTGGGAAATACACATGCTGAGATCATCTGTTCACCCACACCGGGTCTCACAAAGACACTGCGGTTGGAACCAAAAATATCCAATTTGGACTCCAGACCAAAGGACAAATTTCACCAGTCTAATGTCCATTCTTGTGTTTCTTGGCCAAAGAAGTCTCTTCTTTTTTATTGGTTTCTTTGCAAATTCGACCATGAAGGCCTGATTCACACAGTCTCCTCTGAACAGTTTGATGTTAACATTCTTGAGCATTTATTTGGCCTGCAATTTCTGAGCTGGTAACTCTAATGAACGTATCCTCTGCAGCAGAGGTTAACTCTGGGGTCTTCCATTCCTGTTGCGGTCCTCATGAGAGCCAGTTTCGTCATAAGCGCTTGATGGTTTTTTTTTTGCGACTGCACTTGAAGAATTCAGTTCTTGAAATTTTACGTATGACTGACCTTCATTTTATATAAAGAATAAAATAATGTGTACAGTCAATAACACAATAGAAAAAAATTAAGTCTTTATACAGTGTGTGCAAATGGCGTGATGAGGTAGGCATAAATAGGCCATAGTAGCGAAGTAATTACATAATAGCAAATTAACATTGGAGTGATAGATGTGCAGATGATGATGTGCAAGTAGAAATACTGGTGTGCAAAAGAGCAGAAAAGTAAATAAAAACAATATGGGGATGAGGTAGGTAGATTGGACGGACTATTTACAAAGTGGCTTTGTACAGCTGCAGTGATCGGTTAGCTGCTCAGAATAGATGGTGTTTAAAGTTAGTGAGGTAATATAAGTCTCCAGCTTCAGCGATTTTTGCAATTCGTTGGCAGCAGAGAACTGGAAGGAAAGGCCGGCAAGAGGTGTTGGTTTGGGATGACCAGTGAGATATACCTTCTGGAGCATGTGCTACGGGTGGGTGTTGTTATCCTGACCAGTGAGCTGAGATAAGGCAGAGCTTTACCTAGCAAAGACGTATAGATGACCTGGAGCCAGTGGGTCTGGCGACGATATTGTAGCGAGGGCAGCCGACGAGGCATACAGGTCGCAGTGGTGGGTGGTGCAGGGGCTTTGGTGACAAAACGGATGGCACTGTGATAGAGCTGCATCCAGTTTGCTGAGTAGAGTGTTGGAGGCTATTTTTGTATGACATCGCGAAGTCGAGGATCGGTAGGATAGTCAGTTTTGCGGCGTGAGTGAAGGAGGCTTTGTTGCAAAATAGGCAGCCGATTCTAGATTTAATTTTGGATTGGAGATGTTTATGTAATATGTGTAATATGAGTCTTGGAAGGAGAGTTTACAGTCTAGCCAGACACCTAGGTATTTGTATTGTCCACATATTTAAGTCAGAACCGTCCAGAGTAGTGATGCTAGTCGGGCGGGCGGGTGCGGGCAGCGAGTGGTTGAAAAGCATGCTTTTGTTTACTAGCGTTTAAGGGCAGTTGGAGGCCACGGAAGGAGTGTTGTATGGCAATGAAGCTCGTTTGGAGGTTTGTTCATGTCTTAAAGTAATGATTAACTGTCGTGTCTCTTTGCTTATTTGAGCGGTTCTTGACATAATACGGACTTGGTCTTTTACCACAATAGAATAAAAACCCACCTTGTCATAACACAACTGATTGGCTCAAACACATTAAGCAGGAAAGAAATTCCACAAATTAACTTTTAAGAAAAGAACACTGTTAATTGACATGCATTCCAGGTGACTACCTCATGAAGCTGGTTAAGAGAATGCCAAGAGTGTGCAAAGCAGTCAAGGCAAAGGGTGGCTATTTGAAGAATCTCAATTCTAAAATATATTTCAATTTTTTTTTAACACTTTTTTGGTTACTACATGTACAGTGGGGAGAACAAGTATTTGATACACTGCCGATTTTGCAGGTTTTCCTACTTACAAAGCATGTAGAGGTCTGTAATTTTTATCATAGGTTACACTTCAACTGTGAGAGACGGATCTAAAACAAAAATCCAGAAAATCACTTGTATGATTTTAAGTAATTAATTTGCATTTTATTGCATGACATAAGTATTTGATCCACTCACCAACCAGTAAGAATTCCGGCTCTCACAGACCTGTTAGTTTTTTCTTTAAGAAGCCCCCTGTTCTCCACTCATTACCTGTATTACTGCACCTGTTTGAACTCGTTACCTGTATAAAGACACCTGTCCACACACTCAATAAACAGACTCCAACTCGCCACACTGGCAAGACCAGAGAGCTGTGTAAGACATCAGGGATAAAAAGGACAATAGAAGTAGCTTGGTGGAAGGCAACAACTGTTGGCGCAATTATTAGAAAATGGAAGAAGTTCAAGATGACGGTCAATCACCCTGGTCTGGGGCTCCATGCAAGATCTCACCTCGTGGGCATCAATGATCATGAGGAAGGTGAGGGTACATCCCAGAACTACAGCGCAGGACCTGGTCAATGACCTGAAGAGAGCTGGAACCACAGTCTCAAAGAAAACCATTAGTAACACACTACGCCGTCATGGATTAAAATCCTGCAGCGCACGCAAGGTCCCCTGCTCAAGCCAGCGCATGTCCAGCGCCGTCTGAAGTTTGCCAATGACCATCTGGATGATCCAGAGGAGGAATGGGAGAAGGTCATGTGGTCTGATGAGACAAAAATAGAGCTTTTTGGTCTAAACTCCACTCGCCGTGTTTGGCGGAAGAAGAAGGAGTAACCCCAAGAACAACATCCAACCGTGAAGCATGGAGGTGGAACATCATTCTTTGGGGATGCTTTTCTGCAGATGGATGGGCCATGTATCGTGAGATCTTGGCCGACAACCTCCTTCCCTCAGTAAGAGCATTGAAGATGGGTTGGTGTTGGGTCTTCCAGCATGACAACGACCCGAAACACACAGCCAGGGCAACTAAGGTGGCTCCGTAAGAAGCGTCTCAAGGTCCTGGAGTGGCCTAGCCAGTCTCCAGACCTGAACCCAATAGAACATCTTTGGAGGGAGCTGAAAGTCCGTATTGCCAGCAACAGCCCCGAAACCTGAAGGATTTCATTTGTTTAACACTTTTTAAATCCATATGTTATGTCATAGTTTTTATGTCTTCACTATTATTCTACAATGTAAAAAATAAAGAAAAACCCTTGAATGAGTAGGTGTTCTAAAACTTTTGACCGGTAGTGTAGGTCTCCATAGCCTTGGTCTCTACACCCGACAGAGAGTACAGTCGTCCCCGGGCCGGTGTGGCGCCTGGGAGAAGATCGATCCCGCAGTCATAGGGTCAGTGCGGAAGTGGCCGAGCTTTACTGAAACCTCCCGGAGGTCCTGGTACTCCRCGGGGACGGCAGATAGGTTCGGGGCAACTTCCGAGCCCACAGGAAGACGTCCCAGGGCAGGCTGTGCTGACTTCTGACAATGGYCGTGGCAGAACGGGCTCTAGCCCATAAAGGCACCAGCAGTCCAGTCTATGGGGGGATTGTGTCGCTGGAGCAAAGAGAATCCCAATACCACGGGAAACCTGAGGAGACTTAATCAGCATAAATTGGATTGCCTCGCTGTAGTTCCCTGACACTCTTAGGTTGATGGGAGTGGTATTGTGAGTGACCCAGAGGAGATAAGCCATAAAATCCAACCACGCTCTCTCGCCATGAATTACCGTAGGAAGGAAAAAGACCATCCAAGATGGGATTTACTTATGCCCTTGTGAGAACATGGGCTGGGCTGGCTGTCCAATCACAACCCAGAAGCACTGCATACTCAGGGCATGGGCAAGTGCTGTTTCCCCTGTTCTGACCATTCTGCCTGCCCTGACCCCGAGCCTGYATGCCTTTCTTTACCTGCATGACTCTGAACAGTTTACAAACCTCTGCCTGTCCTGACCCCAAGCCTGCCTGCTATACTAGCACTAGTATAGCTGGCGTTGCTTAGTTTGTTCATCTCATTAATATTGTGTTATTACTTATTTTCAGTAACAATTAGCCAGTATTTCCTGTTATATATATTTGTTATCCCTTTCATACAGTCCTTTGTTATTGCCTGTTACTATGTAATAGCCTGCCATTCACTGTTGCAGTGTATTTCTACAGTCTCTCTCCTCTCCCTGTTATTGTTACTGCCTACTGCTATTGTATTATTCCATTAATATATCCATTACATGTATATTGTATGTATCATATCTTCATTGCATGTTTCTATTCCATTTTAGACCATTCCCATCTGTAATATGTCCATAAAGTCCTCTGTTTGGAATACTCTAGAGGTTGCCTTGGCTCTCTAATAGGAGATAAGTGTTATTAAAGCCACAGGCAAGCTTATTCTGGAGGTTCTACCTCAGACCATTTTGCCCAGTGTACAGGCTTAACTGAATGAACATCAAAGAAATGGAATATTACATTTGATTCAATTGTTTGGTGAATGGCCTTGTCTCCAAGGGAAGCTGCTCGGAGCCAGATGGTGTGACGGTGCTATGCGATGTCATGATTTACCTGGACCACCTATTGAGATGTGCCTTTTGTTAAGTAAATCCGGTGTTAAAAGGAGCCCAGAGTGCTACTATAAGGTAAATAGCTGAATGAAATTCCGCACATGGCTAATAGGGAATCAACTATGTGCATTGAGCGCAAGAGATCTAGATAAAGAAAAAAGAAACTTAACTCGGCAATTCTCCTCCCACTCCTGCTGGCTTTCTTAGATTCTGCCATTACCCTCCTGAAGTTGCCGGTATTGTGACATGGTGAGGTTGGACCCAGGTGCAGAGAGACCAGACGAAGAATCAGCGGTTAAGAATAAACATAATACTTTACTGAGAAACAGTAACGGAAAGATCACAGTAACACTGGGAAACCAACAAACACTAAGTCTCGAAAACTCACTCAGGTGACAAACACACACAGCACGTAATTCAAGCTTCAGCAAAGCACAACAGAAAACACACCTCTTTAACAGGGAAATCATAATGAGTAAATAGGACACACCTGAGTGTCGTTAATGTCTCTATGATGGTCTCTGCCACCCTCTGGTGACAGGTGGAATCATGACAGGTAATAGACTACATGAGGAATCTTACCATTTCTATCAATCTACCAACGTCTTCATATCTCAAAATCATTGCAATGTGGTTCACCAAAATTCAATTCAAATCTAAATAAAAATTATACAAACCTAAAAAGTAACTTATTTTGCCATTGCCAACTACAGTGCCTTCGGAAAGTATTCAAGTCCCTTGAGTTTTTCCACATTTTGTTACATTACAGCCTTATTCTTAAATTGATTACACACAATACCCCATAATGACAAAGCAAAAACAGGTTTTTAGAAATGGCTGCTAATTTATTACAAAAATAAAATTTACGTAAGTATTCAGACTTTTTACCTGGTACCTTTCTTAAAACATTTTACATTTACATTTAAGTCATTTAGCAGACGCTCTATCCGAGACGACTTACAAATTGGTGCAGTTCACCTATATGACATACAGTAACAGCCACTTTAACACATAGTGCATCTAATCTTAAGGGGGGGGTGAGAAGGAACTTTATTCCTATCCTAGGTATTCCTTAAAGAGGTGGGAAAACCCTTTGCAGTGATATACAGCAGAGTCCTTTGGTATGACACTACAAGCTTGGCACACCTGTATTTGGAGATTTCTCCCATTCTTCTCTGCAGATCCTCTCAGCTCTGTCAGGTTGGATGGGGAGCGGTGCTGCACAGCTATTTCAGTCTCCAGATGTTCGATCGGTCCAGGCTCTGGCTGAGCCACTCAAGGACATTCAGAGACTTGTCCCATGCCACTGCTGTGTTGTCTTGGCTATGTGCTTAGGGTCGTTGCCCCAGTCTGAGGTCCTGAGCGCTCTGGAGCAGGTTTTCATCCACGATCTCTCTGTACTTTATTCCGTTCATCTTTCACTCGATCCTGACTAGTCTCCCAGTCCCTGCCGCTGATAAACATCCCCACAAGCATGATGCTGCCACCACCATTGTAAGTTCTATATTTATTTCTTAGTCAACCTTGTGTTCTGTTCGTTTGTTTCTTGAACGTAGCCTTGTTTCTTTGTTTTCTTGAATGTACCCTTCTTTCATTTTTGTTCATTGATTTCACCTGTTTAGTTACTCACCAGGTCTCATACTCCTTAGTTCAGTTCATTCTGTTTGTGCCTTTGTGAGGTATTGTTCCTTTTGACTCTACCAAGCCTTTTCCTAGCTCGTTTGTGAGAACCAGTTATAGCCTTCAGTCATAGTTTGGATTCACCTGTCTGTTTGCCTACCGTGTTTTACCATTGCCTGCCTGTGACCACGATTCCTGCCTTCTGCGAAGGAGAAATAAACACCTGCCGCGCTTGCGCGCTGAATCTACACCTTTTCTCCCTGACTATTCCAGGTTTCCTCCAGATGTGATGCTTGCATTCAGGCCAAGAGTTCAATCTTTTCATCAGACTAGAGGAATCTTGTTTCTCATGGCCTGAGAGTCTTTATGTCTCTTTGGGCAAACTCAAAGCGGCTTTCATGTACAATCAATTAATTTACCACAGGCGGACTCCAATTAAGTTGTAAAAAGATCAAGGATGATCAATGGAAACAGGATGCACCTGAGCTCAATTCGAGGTTCATTGTAAAGGTCTGAATACTTACAGTATGTAAAGAAGTAGGTCTATTTTTTTATACATTTTAACATTCTAAAAATCTGTTTTTGCATTTTATTATGGGTATTGTTGTAGATTGCTGAGGATTTAAAAAATATTAAGTCTAAACTTTAGAATATTAGGCTGTAAAGTAACAAAATGTGGAATAAGTCAAGGGTTCTGAGTACTTTCCGATGGCACTGTGTGTAACAAATTACCTAAATAAAGCCAACAAATAAAAACATTGCAGCCTGCAGGTAGAGAATAAATATCCTATAAATCACATTGGCTACACATGGCTTATATGCAAAGAACTTGAAACATTGTAGCAACTATTGGCGCATGGTCAATCTGACTGCATTGGCCGTGCAGCATTCATGGTGATATGGCCTCAGAAGTCAGGGCAAGAAAGGCCTCAGATGAAGTCAGGGCATTCATACTTCTTGCACTTCATGGAGCAGTGCAGATCTGTTGACAAGGGAGTGAGTTTGTGTTTATACAGGATGTACCGTCCCCACCTACCGTTAACCAATCATGTCAATGCGGAGCTATACAGCACCCTCCGTATTTGGAACAAAATTTGGGAGGCGCATTGCTATGTGGTACAGAGCTCGATTTCGACTCTGCCTGCTCCTGGAGGCTCTGCAATTGCATCACRCCCTCTACATGGAGCCTCCGACCACATTTTCGAATCAAGCACAGATTGGCTTTTAGTCTAGGCCTCYGCAATKGATTAGTTCACCGAGAAGTGTGCAAATATTTATATATATTTATATTAATGCTCGACTAAAACAGCCTTACGACAMAGCAATCGACCAGTCGACTAATTGGGGTCAGCCCCAGCCCACACACATTCTCTGAAGAAAATTTTAAATGTTTAATACCCTCAAACACTAAGTTAGGCATAGGCTAACTCATTTCAAAATAGGCCAKCACTGTCAATCGTGAATGATAATTCTTCACATTTTACCAGTGAAATGTCCAAGCAGCATCTCCGTGACAATCATTTGATTGATCTCAATCAGTTTCAGGGGAATATGCATTAAGATATTCTTGAACTATGGTTTTGTGAGCGAATTAGAGTGTATGGTGTTGACAAACTATTAGCCTTTCTGGTATTCTGTTTCAATCAGTGCATATATCCTGACTAGTGGCGCGCCTGTTGAGTTTTGGGCCAATCATTCTACAATCTAATTAGAAATGAGGTGTTTTTGATATAAAAGTAACGTTATAGGCCTACTATGCTATGGTATTATACTCTTATGTTAATGCTAAGCAATCATAATGTGATCTTGCAAGACATTGATTCAGCCTTGATCTAACTTTACTAAACAAGTGTCCTTGTGAGAAGTGATAATCTTCTATTTGTAATAATAATAATAATGTGATGAGTATGACTATTAGGGTAGGCAACAAATCTTGATGAGATGTCATTTTAAGTGATCGTAGTGCCCTTTCTGGTGTTGAAAGGACAGCGTCAGGATCATGCAATGACGTTAAAGAAGGTGAACCAACTTGTGGTGCTGATGGATAGCTCTGCCATTCAGCCCGTTCAGAAACAAACAACAATAATTGTCACGCCCTGAGCTTAGAGAGCTTTTTATGTCTCTATTTTGGTTTGGTCAGGGTGTGATTTGGGTGGGCATTCTATGTTCATTTTTCTACGTGTTGTATTTCTTTGTTTTGGCCGGGTATGGTTCTCAATCAGGGACAGCTGTCTATCGTTGTCTCTGATTGGGAACCATACTTAGGTAGCATTTTCCCACCTGTGTTTTGGTGGGTAGTTATTTTCTCTTTAGTGTTTTCTGCACCTGACARGACTGTTTCGGTTTCGTTATTCACTTTGTTATTTTTGTTTCAGTGTTCAGTTCAATAAAAGTCATGAACACTTARCACGCTGCACTTTGGTACGATTCTTCCTCATCAGAYGACGACACCCGTTACAATAATATGCAGTAGGCCTATAGCCTAATAGGTCAATGACTATGGGGTATAGCCTAATGTAAATAGAAATACATGTACACTATATATACACAAAAGTGTGTGGAAACCCCTTCAAATTGGTGGATTCTGCTATTTCAGCCACACCCGTTGTTGACAGGTGTATAAAATCGAGCACACAGCCATGAAATCTCCATAGACAAACATTGGCAGTAGAATGGCGTTACTGAATAGCTCAGTAATTTTCAATGTGGCACCTTCATAGGATGCCACCTTTCCAACAAGTCAGTTCGTCATATTTCTACCCAGCTAGAGCTGCCCCGGTTATCTGTAAGTGCTGTTATTGTGAAGTAAAAACGTCTAGGAGCAACAATGGTAGGCCACACAAGCTCACATAACGGTACGGCCGAGTGCTGAAGCGCGTAGCATGTAAAAMAATCACATGTCCTCGGTTGCAACACTCACTACCTAGTTCCAAACTGCCTCTGGAAGCAACATCAGCAAAATAACTGTTCGTCGGGAGCTTCATGAAATGGGTTTCCATGGCCAAGCAGTCGCTCACAAGCCTAAGATCACCATGCTCCATGCCAAGTGTCGGCTGGAGTGGTGTAAAACTTGCCGCCATTGGACTCAGGAGCAGTGGAAAAGCGTTCTCTGGAGTGATGAATCAGGCTTCACCATCTGGCAGTCTGATGGAGAAATCTGGGGTTGGCGGATGCCAGGAAAACACTACCTGCCAGAATGCATAGTGCCAACTGTAAAGTTTGGTGGAGGAGGAATAATGGTCTGGGGCTGTTTTTCATGGTTTGAGCTTGGCCCCTTAGTTCTAGTGAAGGAAAATCTTAATGTTACAGCATACAATTACATTCTAGATGATTCTGTGCTTCCAACTTTGTGGCAACAGTTTGGGGAAGGCCATTTCTTGTTTGACATTGCATGACAATGCCGCCATGCACAAAACGAGGTCCATACAGAAACGGCTTGTCGAGATCGGTGTGGAAGAACTTGACTGGCCATCACAGAGCCCTGACCTCAACCCTATCGAACATCTTTGGGATGAATTGGAACGCCGACTGCGAGCCAGGCCTAACCACCCAACATCAGTGCCCAACCTCACTAATGCTCATGGCTGAATGGAAGCAAGTCCCTGCAGCAATGTTTCAACATCTAGTGGAAAGCCTTCCCAGAAGAGTGGRGGCTGTTAGAGCAGCAAAGGGGAACCAACTCCATAATATTATTGCACTGATTGCGAGGAGAGCTTTACTTCGAGTAGGCATTTCATTGTATTGTGTAGCTTACACTCGGTATCATAAATAAATGTTGATTTGATTAGCTTGAACACATGGTTACAATAAACCATATTACTAAATACAAGAAAACCGAGAGGTGTAAGATCAATTCATAGAATTTATTTGCATAGATGAAACATGCTATCAAATCAAGACCAAGTAGTGAACATAAATGATTACTATGTATAATTGCAGGATATTTGTTTTATAAACAGCTTTTGGTATGGCGTATTCATGCATCGCAATAAACTTTAACCTACATGCATTAYTACCTTAAACTTGGCCCAATTCATATTTCCAATTGCCCACCCTGACATACCAAGCTAGAATGGGCACTGTTTCTCAACCAATAGCCGATGTAGGTTAAATATCCCAAGCAGGGTTACAGCAACTTCCAGAGAGAATCACGATCCTTGGGCATTGCGGTGGCTACTCAAGTTTGGGTGTCCTCGGCAGAACAGTGTTGCCATGGTCACATATCATTCTGGGTTTCACTGCAAGAGGGGTCCGTAGAATTTTATGAACATCAAGACATTTCTTTTTCAACGTTCTGATTGGCCAAAGTGGTCAAGCCTCTGACTAGCATCCGCAGTGCACACACGTAGCCTATAGGTCTCCATCATTCTTGCCACCCAAAGAGAGAAAACAGGGAGTGCTGCTGCACTGCATTCCTGCAGCACTTCACCCCTTTTTCATTCCCACTATGCCCTTAGAATAGGAAACAAAGTGAATTACTCTATGCTTACTGGGTTAAGTTAGATTGGCATTCAGACCGGCCTTCGTGATTGAACTTTCGTRAACTACATTACATCCTCTCTGAGATGAGGACTCCCTGAGTAACCAATTATTGTGCAATTTATCTACGGGGCAAGGTTCACTCAACATCTCCACTTCTACACGGAGTATACCAAACATTAGCCATCCAGACCGAAATCATTGATGAATGGTGGAACATGAATGACTGAAATAATTAATATTTGAGTAGCTTATATTATCTGGTTCAGAGAAGGACATCTGTGTATGTGAGCATAATCTCTGTTGCTAACATGGCTTTTCAAGAGAATACAGACAATTACATTTCAATGCCAACTCTTTATAAATGCCAACTCTCCAAACAAAACCCGCCTTCGAGACAAACTCAGTTTCCTTAACCCAGTTATTACAAAACATTCTACTATGAAACTTTTTCAAACTGTTAATAAGGCTAAAATKCTCTGGGACCCTTGTTCCAAGACTAGAGGAATATTGGGAGGTCATCTGAATATTCAAAGCATTATTTCTAAGAGTGAAAAGTTACAACATTTATTGAATGACTCTAATCTATATTTTTTCTGTTTCTCTGAGACATTGCTGAAGAAATCTTCTCCTATTTCTGCCTTTAATGTCCCTGGATATTCCATATTCAGGAGGGACAGGGGAGAGGGCAGAGGGGGTGGATTGCTTATGTACATGAAATATAACTKTACATGCATAGCMYWTCCAACTACCTCATCCCCAAACTGTATTTATTTATCTTGCTCCTTTGTACCAAAGTATCTCTACTTGCACATTCATCTTCTGCACATCTACCATCCCAGTGTTTAATTGCTATATTGTAATTACTTTGCCAAAATGGCCTATTTATTGCCTTACCTCCATTATCCTACTTAACTTTTTCACAATCTGAGTATTGCACTTTTTCCTACGAGTAGATTGCTGTAACTTCTCTGTTGCTAATGTCGTCGCACTGTGCTCTTGCTTTATGTTCCTCTGGCCGCACGGTCGGGCAGTTTGTAACCTCGCACGACAACTTGTCTCAACCTACGACTACCTCGGCCGGCTAGGGTCTGTGGGCCTGACTCCACGTTCGAACCTGGCCAACATCCGGTGAAAATTGCAGAGCGCCAAATTCAAGTGTATACTAATCGGCTTAAAGATTAACTCCTTGTATCCTCTAATTCCTCCCAAACCCGGATCCGGGAGCACCCCCCACAGTAAAAAAGCTGACTGCATAGCCTAGCATAGCGTCACAAGTAAAATACTAGCATCTAAATACTCAATTAAATCACAGCTCGCACCGACACACCGATGAGATACAACACATCTTGTGTCCGCCATCATCTTCTGTGTTTTTAATGTTTTACAGGGAAGACACATATGTAAATCTATTAGCTTACCACGTTAGCAAAGACACCCACTTTTTTTACTCCACCATATTTTTACTCCATCCAGTAGCGCCATCACTAATTCGACCAAATAGAGATATAAAACTAGTCACTAACCAAGAAACAACTTCATAAGATGACAGCTCTGATAATACATATTTTATTGTATGGCATATGTTTTTTTAGAAAATGTGCATAATTCAGGTATAAATCACCAGTTCTACACATTGCAGCATCGCAATCTGAAATAGTGCCGAAGGCATGCCAGAAATAATTACAGAGACTTACATTACATTTACCATTTTAAGTCATTTAGCGAGACGCTCTTATCCAGAGCGACTTAAATTGGTGCATTCACCTTATAATGTATCCAGTGGAACACACCACTTTACAATAGTGCATCTAACTCTTTTAAATGGGGGGGGGGTTAGAAGGATTACTTTATCCTATCCTAGGTATTCTTAAAGAGGTGGGTTTTCAGGGTGCTCTCGGAAGGTGGTGATTGACTCCGCTGGACCTGGCGTCGTGAGGGAGTTTGTTCCACCATTGGGGTGCCAGAGCAGCGAACAGTTTTGACTGGGCTGAGCGGGAACTGTACTTCCTCAGGGTAGGGAGGCGAGCAGGCCAGAGTGGATGAACGCAGTGCCCTTGTTTGGGTGTGGGCCAGATCAGAGCCTGAAGGTACGGAGGTGCCGTTCCCCTCACAGCTCGTAGGCAAGCACCATGGTCTTGTAGCGGATGCGAGCTTAACTGGAAGCAGTGGAGAGAGCGGAGGAGCGGGTGACGTGAGAGAACTTGGGAAAGTTGAACACCAGACGGGCTGCGGCGTTCTGGATGAGTTGTAGGGGTTTAATGGCACAGGCAGGGAGCCCAGCCAGCACAGCGAGTTGCAGTAATCCGAGCGGAAGATGACAAGTGCCTGGATTAGGACCTGCGCCGCTTCCTGTGTGGGCAGGGTCGTACTCTGCGAATGTTGTAGACATGAACCTACAGGAACGGGTCACGCCTTGATGTTAGTTGAGAAACGAGCAGTGTTGTCCAGGATCAGCCAAGGTTCTTAGCACTCTGGGAGGAGGACACAATGGAGTTGTCAACCGTGATGGCGAGATCATGGAACGGGCAGTCCTTCCCCGGGAGGAAGAGCAGCTCCGTCTTGCCGAGGTTCAGCTTGAGGTGGTGATCCGTCATCCACACCTGATATGTCTGCCAGACATGCAGAGATGCGATTCACCACCTGGTTATAGAGGGGGGAAAGGAGATTATTAATTGTGTGCTCGCTCATGCATAGCAATTGATAGTGGAGAGCCCATGTCGAGGATTATCGACGGCCAAGTGATTGGTTGTACGAGAATAGGAGAGGGCTAGAACAGAGCCCTGGGGACACCAGTGGTGAGAGCACGTGGTGGCGGAGACAGATTCTCGCCACGCCACCTGGTAGGAGCGACCCTGTCAGGTAGGACGCAATCCAAGCGTGGGCCGCGCGGAGATGCCCAGCTCGGAGAGGTGGAGAGGAGGCTCTGATGGTTCACAGTATCAAAGGCAGCCGATAGGGTCTAGAAGGATGAGAGAGAGGAGAGAGAGTTAGCTTTAGGCAGTGCGAGCGCCTCCGTGACACAGAGAAGAGCAGTCCTCAGTTGAATGACTAGTCTTGAACCTGACTGATTTGGATCAAGAAGGTCATTCTGAGAGAGATAGCAGGAGAGCTGGCCAAGGACGGCACGTTCAAGAGTTTTGGAGAGAAAAGAAAAAGGGATACTGGTCTGTAGTTGTTGACATCGGAGGGATCGAGTGTAGGTTTTTTCAGAAGGGGTGCAACTCTCGCTCTCTCGAAGACGGAAGGGACGTAGCCAGCGGTCAAGGATGATTGATGAGCGAGGTGAGGTAAGGGAGAAGGTCTCCGGAAATGGTCTGGAGAAGAGAGGAGGGGATGGGTCAAGCGCGGGCAGGTTGTTGGGCGGCCGGCCGTCACACAGACGCGAGATTTCATCATGAGAGGAGGGGAGAAAGAGGTCAAGCACAGGGATAGGGCAGTGTGAGCAGGAACCAGCGGTGTCGTTTGACGTATAGCAAACGAGATCGGAGTGCGTCGACCTTCTTCTTCAATGGTTGACGAAGTCATCAGCAGAGAGGGAGAGAGGGGGGAGGAGGGAGAGGAGGATTCAGGAGGGAGGAGAAGGTGGCAAAGAGCTTCCTAGGGTTAGGGCAGATGCTTGGAATTTAGAGTGGTAAGAATTGGCTTTAGCAGCAGGACAGAAGAGGAGAATGTAGAGAGGAGGGAGTGAAAAGGATGCCGGGTCCGCAGGGAGGCGAGTTTTTCCTCCATTTCTGCTCGGCTGCCCGGAGCCCTGTTCTGTGAGCTCGCACATGAGTCGTCGAGCCACGGAGCAGGAGGGGAGGACCGAGCCGGCCTGGAGGATAGGGGGACATAGAGAGTAAAGATGCAGAAAGGGAGGAGAGGAGGTGTTGAGGAGCGCAGAATCAGGAGATAGGTTGGAGAAGTTTGAGCAGAGGGAAGAGATGATAGGATGAAAGAGGAGAGAGTAGCGGGGGAGAGAGAGCGAAGGTTGGGACGGCGCGATACCATCCGAGTAGGGGCAGTGTGGGAAGTGTTGGATGAGAGCGAGAGGGAAAAGGATACAAGGTAGTGGTCGGAGACTTGGAGGGGAGTTGCAATGAGATTAGTGGAAGAACAGCAATCTAGTAAAGATGAGGTCAAGCGTATTGCCTGCCTTGTGAGTAGGGGGGAAGGTGAGAGGGTGAGGTCAAAGAGGAGAGGAGTGGAAAGAAGGAGGCAGAGAGGAATGAGTCAAAGGTAGACGTGGGGAGGTTAAAGTCACCCAGAACTGTGAGAGGTGAGCCATCCTCAGGAAAGGAACTTTCAGGGCGTCAAGCTCATTGATGAACTCTCCAAGGGAACCTGGAGGGCGATAAATGATAAGGATGTTAAGCTTGAAAGGGCTGGTAACTGTGACAGCATGGAATTCAAAGGAGGCGATAGACGATGGGTCAGGGGAGAAAGAGAGAATGTCCACTTGGGAGAGATGAGGATCCCAGATGCACCCACCCCGCTGACCAGAAGCTCTTCGGGGTGTGCGAGAACACGTGGCAGACGAGGAGAGAGCAGTAGGAGTAGCAGTGTTATCAGTGGTAATCCATGTTCGTCAGTGCCAAGAAGTCGAGGGACTGGAGGGAAGCATAGGCTGAGATGAACTCTGCCTTGTTGGGCGGCAGATCGGCAGTTCAGAGGCTGCCTGAGACCTGGAACTCCACGTGGGTCGTGCGCGGCTGGGACCACCAGGTTAGAGTAGCAGCGGCCACGCGGTGTGAAGCGTTTGTATGTCTGTGCAGAGAGAGAACAGGGATAGACAGACACATAGTTGACAGGCTACAGAAGAGGCTACGCTAATGCAAAGGAGATTGGAATGACAAGTGGACTACACGTCTCGAATGTTCAGAAAGTAGCTTACGTTGACAATCTTATGACTAAAATGATATAGTACTGCTGGCTGGTGAAATAGGCTAGCTAGCAGTGGCTGCGTTGTTGACTTTGTTTGAAAGTGTAGCTGGCTAGGTAACCTCTAACTGGCTAGTGTAACTCGACAATTACCTCTAGACTACACAATTCATCTTGGATACAAAGACGGCTATGTAGCCAGCTAAGATCAAACAAATCAAACTGTTGTACTGTAATGAATGAAATGTAATACTACCTTGTAATACTACCTGTGGAGCAAAGCGGAATGCAACTACTCGCTCCAAACCAAACCGGAAGTGCGTATCGTAGAGGGAGAGGCAATAGAAGTGTGTTTCTTGTATTATTGTTTTTGTGTTCTTTAGAGGACTGCTTCACCTTAATGTCCCCTTTCCCTTTTCTTCTGTCCTTATTTTGTCCCACTTTGTCCCTTCTTTGTCCCTTCTTCTCTTCTGCCACTAGACACTCCTTGTTAGCTAGCTAGCTTCTTCAGGAATGTCCTAGCACTGCCTAGCAACAGGTAAATCAACTTAGCTAGCTAAGAAAACGGTATAATTTTTGAAAAAATTGTTACTTTTTCAAAAGCCTTCTTTGTTTGCTGCTTGTTTGGTCTCCTATTCAGTTGCAGTTTTCTTTTGATTTTTTCGAGTACTTTACTCTAAAAAAACATTTAAATTTCAATATTTGTAGAGCTCATCTTTTAGAGCGTGCTGCTGCTTAATTGAACTCCGGATCCTCAGAGACCAACGTCAAATACCTAATTACTCATCTTAAAACATTTCTGAAAAATACACAGCGTACAGCAAATGAAAGCCCACATCTTTGTGAATCCAGCCAATATGTCAGATTTTTAAGTGTTTAACAGCAAAAACACAATATAGCATTATATTAGCTTAGCACAATAGCCAGAAACACAAGCAATTTACCAGCAGCACAGGTTAGCGATCGTAACAATACAGCAAAAGATATATAATTTTTGACTAACTTGATATACTTCGTCAGATGACAGTCCTGTAACATCATATTACACAATGCATATAGGTTTTGTTCGAAAATGTGCATATTTAGCAGCACAAATCGTTGTTATACAATGTGATCAGTGGCAACAGGTCATGCATTCTGGCCGGCGCCATCTTGGAAGGCACCTAATTTACGATTATTTATCGATTAGATTGACTAAAAATACATGTGGCAGCAAATGAAGATGCATTAGTTATTAATGCAACCGTGAGTTAGATTTTTAAATTAACGTTACTAGACATACAGTGTGCGTTACAGCCAGACTAGTGCCGCAATAATGGCGACAAATGCGTTTACATTTTTCCACATAAATACGGAATAACATCATAAATAGCTCTTACTTTGGACGAGCTTCCATCAGAATCTTGGCAAGGTGTCCTTTGTCAAAAGAATCGTTGCTTGGTTGTAAAACGTCGTCTTCAACTTCGGAATTGCAGCTAACAATAGCTATGTGGCCACAACATGCCCAAATCCCAAAACGCAATACTAAGGAAATTCCGAAAATAGCAATATACTCGCATAAACGATATAACTCGGTTTAAATAACTTCGTTATGATGTTTCTAAACACCTATATCGAATTAATTACAGACGGATTATGCTAAGGCCGATAACTGAGCGTTTCAAAATGCCATCTTGAGGTCTTGCTTTGCGCAATGACGAACGACGAAAGAGAGCTCACTTCGTTCCTTGGCCTTTTATAAGCCTTGAACGTAGACACTCCATTCCACTTCTCATTGGTTACTGACATCCAGGGGAAGGCGGGTGCAGTTCATGTCGACATAGGATACATACAGAGCTTTAAACTGATCTGAGACAGAGCCTCGTTTCAGACCTTCGCAGTTCCTGTCATGGATTTCGCTGCAGAAAGAGTTCTGGTTCACCCACAGACATAATTCAAACGGTTTTAGAACTAGAGATTGTTTTCTATCCAATAGTAATAATAATATGCATATTGTACGAGCAAGAATTGAGTATGAGGCAGTTTAATTTGGGAACGATAAATGTCCAAGTTGAAACAGCACCCCTGTAGTGTCAAGAGGTTTTAATCCAACTGTTTGTGTCAGATTTCAAAAAGGCTTTACGGCGAAAGCATACCATGCGGTTATCTGAGGACCACGTGCCCAGCACACAAACATTACAGCCAAGTAGAGGAGTAAAAAGGACAGAAATAGCGATACAATTAATTAATCACTTACCTGATAATCTTCATATGGTTGCACTCACAAGACTCCCAGTTACACAATAAATGTTCATTTTGTTCGAKAAAGTCCCTCTTTATATCCAAAAAMCTCWATTTTGTTGGCGCGTTTTGTTCAGTAATCCATTGGCTCAAAGGCAGTCACAACAGGCAGACGAAGAATCCAAAAAGTATCAGTAAAGTTCGTAGAAACGTGTCAAACGATGTTTATAATCAATCMTCAGGTTGTTTTTAGTCATAATAATCAATAATATTTCAACCGGACAATAGATTCGTCAGTATAAAATAAAAACAAGAAAGGCGYGCTCTCGGTCGTGCGCAGATAACAGCTCTGGGACTTCCCAGGGTCCACTCACTCTTACTCTCTCATTTTTTCAGAATACAAGCCAGAAACAATTTCTAAAGACTGTTGACATCTAGTGGAAGCCATAGGAAGCGCAATCTGAGTCCTAAGTTATTGCATACTGTATAGGCAGTCAATGGAAAACTACAAATATAAAAAAATCCCACTTCCTTGATGGATTTTTCTCAGGTTTTCGCCTGCCATATCAGTTCTGTTATACTCACAGACATTATTTTAACAGTTTTGGAAACTTAAGAGTGTTTTCTATCCAAATCTACCTATGMATATCCTAGCTTCTGGGCCTGAGTAACAGGCAGTTTACKTTGGACATGCTTTTTATCTGGATGTCAAAATACTGCCCCCTACCCTAGATAAGTTAAATAATTGACCTTGAATGTATGGGGCAGAATGTCTTCCTCTCCCTTCATGTCTCTCACTATTATTGTATTGTAYTGACCACCAACATCTGATATYTCGWTTTGTGACCATCTAAATGCCATGCTTAAAGAATGTGATCATAAGACGAAGATCATCTTCATGGAAGATTTCAATATAAACTGGGAAAACAACTTGCAGGAAAAAACCTAAAGAGATCAAACTATTTCAACCTGACTCAAATAATACAACGTCCAACCAGAGTAACACAGTCATCCCAGACTTWCATTTATCTTGTGTTTACAAACAGACCTGATTGAATAACTAAGTCCACTAACTTACTAACTTGCATATCTGGCCACATTAGTTKTTAGAAAGCTCACTAAAAAGAGATTTAAGAATCATATTAATGTGCAACAGTATGATAAAAAAAAATCCTGAAAAGTGAGCAGAGTAACTACGATGCAGCTATAAGTCAAATTGACTGGTCTGACCCAGAGTCTGGATACAGAACATTTCTGTCAGCTATTGACAAAGAGTATACCTATTTTTCTAGGAAACGTCAACGTAAGCCACAAGCTTCCCACAATAAGTTGAGTAGTTTTTGGCCCATTCCTCCTGACAGAGCTGGTGTAACTGATTCAGGTTTGTAGGCCTCCTTGTTCGCACACACCTTTTCAATTCTGCCCACACATTTTCTATAGGATTGAGGTCAGAGCTTTGGGATGGCCACTCCAATATCTTGACTTTGTTGTCCGTAAGCCGTTTTGCCACAACTTTGGAAGTATGCTTGGGGTCATTGTCCATTTGGAAGACTCATTTGAGACCAAGCTTTATCTTCCTGACCGATGTCTTGAGATGTTGCTTCAATATATCCACATCATTTTCCTTCCTCATGAAGCCATCTATTTTGTGAAGTGCACCAGTCCCTCCTGCAGCAAAGCACCCCCACAACATGATGCTGCCACCCCCGTGCTTGGGATGGTGTTCTTTGGCTTGCAAGCTTCCCCCTTTTTTCTCCGAACATAACAATGGTCATTATGGCCAAGCAGTTCTATTTTTGTTTCATCAAACCAGAGGACATTTGTCTTTTATGGCGGAATTTGAGCAGTGGCTTCTTCTTTGCTGAGCGGCCTTCAGGTTATGTCGATTATGGACTCGTTTTACTGTGGATATAGATACTTTTGTACATGTTTCCTCCAGCGTCTTCACTGCTGTTGTTCTGGGATTGATTTGCACTTTTCGCACAAAAGTACGTTCATCTCTAGGAGACAGAGCGTGTCTCCTTCCTGAGCGGTTATGACGGCTGCGTGGTCCCATGTGTATACTTGCGTACTATTGTTTGTACAGATGAACGGGGTACCTTCAGTGTTGGAAATTGCTCCCAAGGATAAATCAGACTGGTAGAGGTCTACAATGTTTTTTCTGAGGTATTGGCTGATTTCTTTTGATTTTCCCATGTTGTCAAGCAAAGAGGCACTGAGTTTGAAGGTAGGCCTTAAAATACTTCCACAGGTACACCTCCAATTGACTCAAATTATGTCAATTAGTCTATCAGAAGCTTCTAAAGCCATTACATAATTTTCTGGAATTTTCCAAGCCTTTTAARGGCACAGTCAACTTAGTGTATGTAAACGTCTAACCCACTGGAATTGTGATACAGTGAATTATAAGTGAAATAATCTGTCTGTATATCAATTGTTGTACAAATGACTTGTGTCATGCACAAAGTAGATGTCCTAACTGACTTGCCAAAACTACTGTTTGTTAACAAAACATTTTTGGAGTGGTTGAAAGACTATTTTTAATGACTCCAACCTAAGTGTATGTAAACTTCCGACTTCAACTGTATAATAATAAACCAATATTCAGAATTCCTGAAATCTCAGCGTCATCAGTGGACAGTATTATTAGCTTCTTAAGGAGCTCTAGAACAAAACCTGTTTTTGGTCTAGACACTGTACTCCTGAAATATGCTCTGATTGTCCCYTTTGTACATCTAGTTAATCTGTCCATTAAATACTGCTGCGGTGATACCCGTTTTAAAATTTGGTGACCCAACACTGGTGGAAAATTACCGACCTATAAGCATTCTTCCAGTGCTATCAAAGTAGCTGAAAGATGGATGGCTGATTATCTGACTGATCACCTCATTCAGGGCAATGACATAAATTAAATACATTTTGGATTCAGTACTGACCATTCTACCGAAACAGCCAATTGCTATTTTCTGGAGTGCATTAAATCTAAAATAGATATAGGTGGTGAAGTCGGCGCAGTATTTTTGGATCTTAAAAACGCCTTTGATAATGTGAATCATTGAGTCCTCCTATCCAAACTATCCTCCCTTAATGTCCACTGAAGTTATTAGTTGGATGTATTCCTATCTGACAACAGAAGTCAAAGGGTTTGTTTGGGAGACACTCAGTCGGACTCTCTTTAATACAACATTGGGGTCCCACAAGGGTCAATATCAGGCCCCCTTCTGTTTACCATACATATAAATCATCTCCCACTTGCTTGCCCACAAGTTAACATGCAGATGTATGCAGACGATACAGTTCTGTATGTACAGTCAAAAAATAGACAACTAGATGTTAACAAGTTAACTGAAGCAATGGTGATGTTTCTCAATTGATGACTAATTATTGCCTGCATTTAAATATTGACAAGACTGTTTGTATGTACTTCTCTAATAAATCCATTGATTCTTCCCAACCAGCTGTTCTTGTTAAAACCTGTTTGGGCTAGGCATCCCGCTAGCGGGAGAACTTCCGGTGGAACTGGAGGGCGTGCAATTCAAATAAATAAATATTCATAAAAATTATGGATATTAAACATTTAGGTACATACAAGTGTCTTATATCAGTTGAATGCCTTCTTCGGGATCGGTGTCTCTTCCACAGGACGGTTGAGCTAGCGTAGGCTAATGCGAGTAGCATAAGGTTGTAAGTAACAAGAACATTTCCCAGGACATAGACATAGGCACATTTGGGCAGTCTTGATACAACATTTTTAACATAAATGCAATGGTTCATTGGATCAGTATAAAACTTTGCACGTACACTGCTGCCATCTAGTGCCCAAAATCTAWATTGCACCTGGGCTGGAATATTGCATTATGGCCTTTCTCTTGCATTTCAAAGATGATGGCACAAAAAAKATATAAAAGAACGGTTMGTTTTTTCTTTGTATTATCTTTTACCAGGTCTATTGTGTTATATTATGCTACATTCCTTTCACATTTCCACAAACTTCAACGTGTTTCCTTTCAAATGGTACCGAGAATATGCATATCCTYCCTTCAGGGCCTGAGCTACAGGCAGTTAGATTTGGGGTTGTCATTTTAGGCGAAATTTGAAAAAAAAAAGGGGCGGATCCTTAAGAAGTTCATTTCTTGTTAATCTAACTAGACTATCTGATTTACAGTAGCCATTACAGCGAAAGCATGCCATGCGATTGTTTGAGGATGGCGCCCCACATCAAAACCTTTTTCCCAACGGCACAGGTTTCATAACTTCACAAATAGCAAATAAATATTCACTTACTTTTTGAAAATCTTCCTCTGATTTGTCTTCCAAAGGGTCCCAGATATAACATGTAGTGTCATTTTGTTAGATAAAATTCTTCTTTATATCCCAAAAAGTCAGTTTAGTTGGCACCATCGATTTGAGTAATCCACTCGTTCAACGTGCAGAGAAAGGAATCCGAGAATCTACCGCTAAACTTTGTTTCATCAAGTCAAAATATGTTTCTATTTACTCCTCAGATACCCTAAAATATAATCAAACTATAATATTTCTAATGGAAAGAATTATATTCAATAGGAAACCGATTTTAGCAGGTGAGTCTTGTCTTCATTGCGCGCCCAAACACGAATTTCCAAAACTGTGTCCCTGTACTAAAACTCATATTTCTTATTCGTTTTGGAAGTTACAAGCCTGAAACCTTGAACATAGACTGCTGACACCATGTGTAAGCCATAGGAATTGCATGCTGGGAGCTAGAATTCAGTGTGCCCCTATAATTTCCATTGTAAGAGCATGGTATCTAAAAAAAATATCTCCAGTTGGTTTTTCTTTGGATTTTCTCCTACCATATCTATTGTGTTATAGTCCCCTAYSTTGTTTAAACATTTGTACAAACTTCAAAGTGTTTTCTTTCCAATGTTACCAATTATATGCATACCATGGCTTCAGGGCCTGAGCAACACACAGTTTACTTTGGGCACGTAAGTCAGGCGGAAATTGCCAGCCATACCTATGTGTCAGAGGAAACACCGTGTACCAGGCGACCGTGGCAGCGTACATTGCGCCTGGCCCGCCACAGGAGTCGCTGGGCGTGATGGGGCAAGAACATGCTTTGAGATGGATGAAATCATACCTTTAATAAGGCAGAACTCAGTGTGTCAGAGTGAGCAATGAGCTGTCGCCCACTCTTAGCTATGATGYKGGCGTGCCCCATGGGTCAATAATGGGGCCTCTCCTGTTCAGCCTGTATATTAATGATATGCCTTCTGTCTGTCCTGGGTCTGAAGTTCAAATGTATGCAGATGATASAGTGATATATGTGCATGCAAAGAGCAAACAGCAAGCTGCGCAAGAACTCACTACTGTAATGGTCCAGGTTACAAAGTGGCTCAGTGACTCATGTTTGCATCTCAATGTGAAAAACCTGCATGTTCTTCACAAAGAGGACAACTGATGCTACTGAGCCAGATGTCTGTGTGTCAGGGGAGAAGTTCCAGGTGGTATCTGATTTTAAGTACTTTGGCATCATACTTGATTCCAACCTCTCTTTTAAAAAGCAGGTGAAAAAGGTAATTAAAATAACTAAATACAACCAAGCTAATTTCCGATTTATACGGAATTGTTTGACTACAGAGGGAGCAAAACTGTACTTCAAATCTATGATACTCCCCCACTTAACATACTGCTTGACTAGTTGGGCCCAAGCTTGCTGTACAACATTAAAACCCATTCAGTCTGTCTACAAACAGGCTCTCAAAGTGCTTGACAGGAAGCCAATAGCCATCATCACGTTACATCCTCAGAAAGCATGAGCTCCTGAGTTGGAAAAATCGTGTGCAATACATCGACGAATGTCTTGTATTCAAGATCCTAAATGGCCTGACTCCCCCTCCACTCAGTACTTTTGTTAAACAGAAAACCCAAACATATGGCAGCAGATCCACATGGTCTGCCATGAGAGGTGACTGTATGTTTGGAATACTTTGCCATCAGACACACATAACWKCACCACCTATCACGCTTTCACAAAAAACATGACATGGCTAAAGGTCAATCAGATKTGTGAACATAATCCCTAGTTGCTGCTTTCCATGTTGTCTGTARCTTGTGAGGTGTAGAAACACTTTGTTGCTTTTMTGGATTTTGTCTTGTTGCTTTTTATCCTACGTTGCTCTGTGTGTGCTCACTGCTCAATGATTGTCTGTATTGTTATTGTAATTGTTTTTAATAACCTGCCCAGGGATTGCGGTTTAAAATTAGCCGGCTGGCTAAAACCGGCACTTTTACTGAAACGTTGATTAATGTGCACTGTCCCTATAAAAATAAACTCAACATCCCTGCTGGCCAAACCMTCCCCTAACCCAGACGACGCTGGGCCAATTGTGCCCCGCCCCATGGGTGTCCCGGTCGCGGCCGGCTGTGACAGAGCCTGGACTCGAACAAGGATCTCTAGTGGCACAGTTAGCAACTGCGATGCAGTGCCTTAGACCACTGCACACTCGGGAGGCCCAACTTCAGGTTTATAAGACCTTCCTCTGGAGGCCGCCAAACTATATATGCATGCTATGATCTTCTGACATCTGAGATATTKSCTCACATGCTGGTCACAAGAAGGAGCTACTATTCTGAAACCAATTCAATCASTCTACAAACAAACACTTAAGATTTTTGATAACAAACCAAACAGTTACCACCATTGGCATATTTATTTTTTAACCTTTATTTAACTAGGCAAGTCAGTTAAGAACAAATTCTTATTCTCAATGACGGCCTAGGAACAGTGGGTTAACTGCCTTGTTCAGGGGCAGAACGACAGATTTTTACCTTTACCTTGTCAGCTTGGGGATTTGATCTTGCAACCTTTTGGTTACTAGTCCAATACTCTAACCACTAGGATTCCTTTACAAACATAATTTATTTAGTCTGGATAGCTTTAAGCAGTATGTAGATGCAAGCCTGGTCTTTAAGAACCTGCATGGTCTTGTCCCTCCACCCCTATGCCGGTATATCATGCTCMAGGAAAGCACCTCCAGGTGCTTTGTCCCTTTTCGACAGTAAAATCGGTCATTCTGCCTTCTCTGTTAGAGCTACAATATAATGGAAGCTGCACTGATTATTGTATTTTCAAATTTAAATTGAAAACAAGGCTCAAATCTACACAGTTATCTGTGGTTCCTCCTATGCAAGACAACAGTTGATGATAGTGTTGTTGTTGTTGTTAGAATGATGGATCAGTGGATGTAATGTATTTGTATTTTGTATTGTTTTAGTGAGTATTTGTCTAGTGGCTCTGTGAAGGCCCTTACCTGTCCAGGAACTACGGGTGCAAATKATCTTTTGGCTAACCCCGGCACGTTTACATGGYTGTTGCATTATTGTAATATTGATGTTGATTAATGTGCATTGTCCGCTATAAATTAATGAATTATTTGACAACACCTTCCTAATAGAGTTGCACCCCCCTACTTTTGCCCTAAAACAAAAACTACATTTGTTTGTGCATGAACTCTACAAGCTGTTGAAAGTGCTCCAMATGGATGCTGGCCCATGTTGACTCCAATGCTTCCCACAGTTGTGTCAAGTTGACTGGATGTCCTTTGGGTGGTGGGCCATTCTTAATACTTGATTTGTGAGTGTGAAAAAGCCAGCAGCTTTGCAATTCTTGACACAAACCGGTGTGCCTGGCACTTACTACCATACTCCGTTGAAAGGCACTTACATTTTTTGTCTTGCCCATTCACCCTCTGAATGGCACATTTACACAAACCTTGTCTCAAGGCTTAAAAATCATTCTTTAATAACCTGTTTCCTCCCCTTCGTCTACACTGACTGATGTGGATTTAACAAGTGACATCAATAAGGGATCATAGACAGACCAGGGAAATCCAGGTTAAAGCTATGTCATGGAAAGAACAGGTGTTCCTAATGTTTTGTATACTCAGTGTAAGTTGTAGTTGCAGTATTGCACAAAATCATGATCCCAGAAGATAAGTAATTTAACTCCAAATAATTTGAGTCGTGTCCAGTCTACGCTTATGAAATCATTACAGATGTGGGATCTTGAGCTTCCCACACCACTGCTTTTACAAAGCCATTGGGGCTTTCAATGCGCTATACAACTAGCCTCTAGATTTGTCCCCTATCATACAGTCATAAGATGTTTTTCTTCAAGGATGTACTTCCTTTTYTTCTTATAATCATAAATAAATGTTTCTTTGCAAGATGTGCAGTAGGGCAAATGAGACATGTTCTTGCAAGGCAAATGGAGACAGTTGCTGTAACTGCAGGCAAYAGAGATTAWGGAGTGTGTTGCCCTGTCAATTACGGAGTGTGGTGCCATCTGTAGATTACGATGTATGTTGCCGTTTTAATTACGGAGTWTGTTTCCATCTGTTAACTGAGCAAAAGTTCAACTGAAACCTCAACATTAAGTTCAGGCATTATTTTCAAGATTTTGGTTAAGTTTAGGTAACAGGCACTCATGTTGCCTCTAGTGGCCATTGGAAATTGAAATGGCAATAAAACAACAAGCCATTCCTTACCTTCGGACAGCATGTAATCTACCGGAGTTTGGGCTGTCTTCTCAGAGAAAATAAAAAATGATCCTGACATAATTCAAATAGGTTTTTGAACAAGGTTTGAGGTTGCTCTTTGGTTGTACRTGCCATCTCTGAAATCCAGAGAACAGCTGTGACTGTAACTGTGGAGAGATGGAGCCCTCTCTAACTCTGTTGGAGTCCAAACAGATGGGAGGCCCCTGACACCATGCACGCACGCACCGTGCACACACATCTGAAAATGTTGATACGGATGTGATAACACTGTTGAGCAGTGGAGGCTCCGCAGAGGAGGAAGGGGAGGACCATCCTCCTCAGTGAAATTCGTTTATTTTCTTTTAGATAAAACCATACTAATTGTATTCACGTCACCAAATAATTGATTTAAACACATTGTTTTGCAATGCAGGTCTGTCTATAGCAGCTTCAACAGCACTCTGTAGGTGCACCATAGTTTTCTTTCTCCTCTGGGTACATTGACTTTAATACACAACCTAGGAGGCTCATGGTTCTGATCCCCTTCCATAGACTTACAAAGTAATTATGACAACTTCCGGAGGATGTCCTCCAACACATAAGAGCTCTTGCAACATGAGCTGACATTTTGTCCACCCAATCAAAGGATCAGAGAATKAATCTAGTACTGGAAACATAAGCTACAGCTAGCTAGCAGTGCAGTGCACAACATGTGGTGAGTTGTTGACTCAAAGRGAGAGAAAAACAATAGTTGAACAGTTTTGAACAAAWAMAWWTMTTCAAAAATGAAGGAGAATTGAGAGTTTCTCCTTCATTCATAAATGTATTGCCACTGGGGCCCACCGGTGTAACTGCTAAACTGCTTGCTGACTGGACTCTGGACTGCATGATTGTAGCGGGTTTACTAATGCATTAGTTCTAGTAGCTATGTTGACTCTGAAATGAAAGCTGATATGGTGACGATGTAGGCCGTATGTAGCGGTTAGTGGTTATGATATGAAGGTTTGGCTTGGATAGGATTTTTCGCCTGCTCACAGACAGCTGATGTGTTGTGCACTGAAGTCCACAAGTGAAGGGAAAAGGTGAGAGAGGAAGAGAGCGCATAAATACAAGAAGGAATCACAGTGAGCAAAGCGATCATGCTGTTTGTATGTGGCTGCTATGAAAGTGAACTGTGTTTGCATATGATCAGGGGTGTATTCATTCCGACGAAAAACATTTTGGTCTCGACCATACTCCACGTGTTATTTTACTGACAATTATGGAGTCAAGAAGCTACTAATACAAGCTAGCTAGCTACATTGACTAGCWAGGGTTCACAATGTAAACAAAAGCAACGYGTTTACATTTAGTACAACCAGAAGCAACAATTGAATGAATACTGCAAAAACTGGACCAAAGCTATTGTACTTACGCATGATCTGCTTCTCTCCACTCTCAAAACAAGCGCTCTGTGTAGCAGGTAGAATGTTGCTGATGGCAAAGCAACACAAAGCTTATAGTGGAGCTGAAGTGTTACCCAGCGTTTACTTTTATTTTGCCCAGTTATCAGATCAAATATTTTACCAATAATTGGGCAAAAGATCAGAATTGGGCTTTCTGTGTAAACTCWGCCTAAGCTCCCCCTGGCTAATGCTATTCATCTGGTCAGAAACGTTAAGCAAGGTCTTTTCAGGGCCAAAATCACATTGACTTTACCCAAATATGCAAGCTTTATTAATTTAACATAAGTGTCAGCAGCTGCCTTCCCTGCTTATCTGTTAAATCCAGTAGATTTTGAGTGTCTGGGGACCCATGGTGCGTATTTGAGTAGGACTGAGTAAGACCTTACATTGATGGTCTAMGCAGAGAGGAGTGCACATAGGACTAAGCCATCCATGTTCTGCACTAGAGCCACATGCTTTGCATCCAAACTCGGACGTTCAGCCTCTGATTGGACACACCTGCTCTAATATAATATAGGCATTAACCTGGATGATATTGCAGCAAATYCAGCAGGGTAGTCTGACTGCCACTCAAACATTTAGTCAAACACCTTAGCCATTACACCAAGAGATCAGAACCTCTTGACGTGGTTGCTAGGTGTTGAAACATTAACGGATATGATTTAGAATAGTGTCACACCCTGATCTGTTTCACCTGTCTTTGTGCTTGTCTCCACCCCCCTCCAGGTGTCACCCATCTTCCCCATTATMCCCTGTGTATTTATACCTGTTTGTCTGTTGCCAGTTTGTCTTGTTTGTAAAACCTTCCTGCGTTTGTTTTCCCTGCTCCTGCCTGTTTTTTGCTCCTGTTTTCTAGTCCTTCCCAGTTTTGACCGTTCTGCCTGCCCTGACCCTGCCTGCTGTTTTGTACCTTACCCCACTGTTCTGGATTATTGACCCTTGCCTGCCCTGACCCTGAGACTGCCTGCTGTTCTGGACCCTTTACACCCTCTCTAGATTATTGACCCCTGCCTGCCTTGACCTGTCGATCGCCTGCCCTTGTGGTTGTAATAAACTTTTGTTACTTTGACACAGTCTGCATCTGGGTCTTACCTAAACGTGATAGAATAGCAAGTGTCTGACGGCAAGCGTGCTAGTTACTGATTCAAAATAAAGGCCCTTTCTTTCCAACGAAATATGACAAAACTATGAATCTCATAAATCTAATGTTATATGTTTTGTAAATAGTAAAGTGATCTCTTAATTTGGCAATGTGGGATTCAAACAATAACATAGCAGTAATCCCATCAC
Source organism: Salvelinus sp. IW2-2015 (assembly GCF_002910315.2). Lineage (NCBI taxonomy): Eukaryota > Metazoa > Chordata > Actinopteri > Salmoniformes > Salmonidae > Salvelinus > Salvelinus sp. IW2-2015. Next base: position 23,963,592 of record NC_036848.1, read on the forward strand.
GTTTTTGGTAAACAGCTAAAGGATGGGGCTGGAGAAATGTAACTACTCAAATGCATAGATGGAGCTATGGATGCAAGGCCTGACCATCCATGAGATGATCAAAGTCATGTTTTTAACCATATTGTAAAGATATGGAGTAAAACAAGCATATATTTGAGGTTGTGATGGAGTAAGACAGTCGAACTAAGCTGATCAGGCATTTATAAGTTATATTCTTTAAAAATCAATGATTATATATACTGTGCATTCGGACTGTATTTAGATCACTTAACTTTTTATACCTTGTTAAGTTACAGCCTTATTCTAAAATGGATTAAATATTTTTTTCCCCTCAAAAGTGTACACACAATACACCATAATGACAAAGCAAAAAGAGGTTTTAAGAAATGTGGGCAAATTTATTATTAAAATTCAAACTGAAAAATCACATTAACATAACAATTCAGACCCTTTCCTCAGTACTTTGTTAAAGCACCTTTGGCAACTATTACAGCCATGAGTTTTCTTGGGTATGATGCTACAAGCTTGGCACACCGGTATTTGGAGAGTTTGTCCCATTCTTCTCTGCAGATCCTCTCAAGCTCTGTCAGGTTGGATGGGGAGCGTCGCTGCACAGCTATTTTCAGGTCCCTCCAGAGATGTTTGGGTTCAWGTCCGGGCCCTGGCTGGGCCACTCAAGGACATTCAGAGATTTGTCCTGGAGCCACTCCTGCATTGTATTGGCTGTGTGCTTAGGGTCGTTGTACTGTTGGAAGGTGAACCTTTGTCCCAGTCTGAGTTCCTGAGTGCTCTGGAACAGGTTTTCATCAAGGATCTCTCTATACTTTGCTCTGTTCATCTTTCCCTCGATCCTGACTGGTCTCCCAGTCCCTGCCACTGAAAAACATCCCCACAGCATGATGCTGCCACCACCATGCTTCACCATAGGGATGGTGCCAGGTTTCCTCTAGTCATGACGTTTGGCATTCAGGCTAAATAATTCAATCTCGGTTTCATCAGAGAAGAGAATTTTGTTTCACGTGGTCTGAGAGTCCTTTAGGGACCTTTTGGCAAACTCCAAGTGGGCTGTCATGTTCCTTTTAAGGAGGAGTGGCTTCCATCTGGACACTCTACCATAAAGGGCTGATTGGTGGAGTCCTGCAGAGATGGGAGAACCTTCCAGAAAGACAACCATCTCCACAGAGGAACTCTGGAGCTCCATCAGAGTGACCATCGGGTTCTTGGTCACCTCCCTAACCAAGGCCCTTCTCCGCCGATTGTTCAGTTTCGCCCGGGCAGCCAGCTCTAGGAAGAGTCTTGGTGCTTCCAAACTTCTTCCATTTAAGAATGATGGAAGCCACTGTGTTCTTGGGGATCTTCAAAGCTGAATGTTTTGGTACCCGTCCCCAGATCTGTGCCTCGACACAATTTGGMCTCGGAGATCTATGGACAATTCCTTCAACCTCATGGCTTTTAAAAATTGTGTTTTTATGTACAGTACCAGTCAAAAGTTTGGTCACACCTACTCATTCCAGGGTTTTTATTTATTATTACTATTTTCTACAATGTAGAATAAAAGTGAAGAAATCAAAACTATGAAATAACACATATGGAATCATGTAGTAACCAACAAAGTGTTAAACAAATCAAAGTATATTTGAGATTCTTCAAATAGCCACCCTTTGCCTTGATGACASCTTTGCACACTTCTGGCGTTCTCTCAATCAGTTTCATGAGGACCAGAAATGCATTTCAATTAACAGGTGTGCCTTGTTAAAAGTTAATTTGTGTGTTTGAGCTATCAGTTGTGCTGTGACAAGGTAAGGGTGGTATACAGAAGATAGCCCTATTTGGTTATTAAAGACCAAGTTCATATTATGGCAAGAACAGCTCAAATAAGCAAAAAGAAACAGCAGTCCAACATTACTTTAAGACATGAAGGTCAGTCAATCCGGAACATTTCAATAACTTTTTGTAAGTTTCTTCAAGTGAAGTCGCAAAAACCATCAAGCACTATGATGAAACTGGCTCTCATGAGGATCGCCACAAGAAAGGAAGACCAAGAGTTATTTCTGCTGCAGAGGATAAGTTCATTAGAGTTACCAGCCTCAGAAATTGCATCCTGAATACATGCTTCATAGAGTTCAAGTAACAGACACATCTCAACATCATCTGTTCAGAGGAGACTGCGTGAATCAGGCCTTCATGGTCGAATTGCTGCAAAGTATGACTACTAAAGTACACCAACAAGAAGAACAGACTTGTTTCGGCCAAGAAACACGAGCAATGGACATTAGACCGGTGGAAATCTATCCTTGGTCTGATGAGTACAAATTTGAGATTATTGGTTCCAACCAGTGTTTTTGTGAGACACAGAGTAGGTCAACGGATGATCTCCATGTGTGTGTTTCCCACCATGAAGCATGGAGGAGGAGGTGTTTATTTAGAATTCAAGGCACACTTAACCACCWTTGCTACCACAACATTCTGCAGCAATACACCATCCCATCTGGTTTGCGCTTAGTGGGACTATCATTTGTTTTTCAACAGGACAATGACCTAAAACACACCTCCAAGCTGTGTAAGGGCTATTTGACCAAGGAGAGAGATGGAGTGGTGCATCAGATCACCTGGCTTCCACAATCACCCAGTCCCCAATTGAGATGGTTTGAGATGAGCTGGACTGCAGAGTGAAGGAAAATCATCCAACAATTGCTCAGCATATTTGGGAACACCTTCAAGACTGTTGGAAAAGCATTCCTCATGAAGCTGGTGTGAGAATGCCCAGTGTGCAACGCTRTCATCAAGGCAAAGGGTGGCTACTTTGAAGGATCTAAATTATACAACATATTTTGWTTTRTTTAACAATTATTTTGTTACTGCATGATTCCATATATGTTATATACTATATCAAATAAAGTGTGTCACATGCACAGGATACAGAAGGTGTATACGGTACAATGAAATGGTTACTTGCATATTTGCATAGTAGCAATATCAAAAACAAAGTTTCCAAATACAAATATTTTWTAACTATTAGATGACGCTTACCCACAATGAATCGTCATAATCCTAAATCATACTACTACTGATACAAACTATTTGTCATAGCTGTAGTATGAATCTGCATGTAGCTAAAGCAAACCAACTACGTTCAATGTTAGCTAGCTTGATAACATTGAAGGCAATAGCTAGCAATGCAATTGGATTTCTGATTCCAATCATACATGTAACATTAGCTAGGAAGCCAGAAAGCTAACGTTCACCAGCTAGCGAACAGTACGCTTTTAYTTGCAATGAAAATGACTTTCTGACAAAATTAGAAACGTATAATTCTGAAAATGTAGCTAGACTCTTACCTGTATACATGGATGAGCGCTTCATGGAAGATTGGAACCATTGAACTCCATTTTGTTTGTAGATACATCTTGTTTGGCCAGCATTGTGTCAAGTCACTCCGTGGTGTGTGCAGAAACATTTTCCAGCTGATCTGTCAATAGTGCCTGCTAAATTCAGGGCATCAATGTTCTTGAGAAAAGTAGCAAAACTCTTGTAGTTCTCAATGGCTAAAGTTTTATCTTTCAAAAAAGCTGCAGTACAAAGGATTATCAACACATTCTGAGCAGCTCACATTATAGACAGAAGCAWGCTTCATGGAAGACCAATCCAAACTCATCTCCCGGCATGTCCAGCCCATCCATTCTCTCAGCCAATCATAGCGAGTGGGAAGGTTCCTGTTTTTTCTGTGACTAAACCAACTAGGCTTGTAAGTTAACAATTGTATTTGTATGTACAGACGGAATACAAGTGTGTTATTTTAAGGCACATGAAAGTTCACATGTTCCAGATTGCATTTCTGACCCCCTTGCCCCAAAAAGACATGCAAATGCCTCTCCTGTGAGTATTGATGTGCAACATTTTATTGTTTTATTTAACTAGGCAAGTCAGTTAAGAACAMACTCTTATTTACAATGACAGCCTAGGAACAGTGRGTTAACTGCCTTGTTCAGGGGAAGTACCATTTTATTTKACCTTGTCAGCTCGGGGATTCAATCTAGCAACCTTTCAGTTAYTRGCCCAGCACTCTAACCTCTAGGCTAGCTRCCRCCCCTGACATTTGCCTAGCTTCCTGAAACGGGTCACATATTGCCCCTTTAATGGCCTCAGACAGTGAAGGATTCACGCCCCAACTGTTTAATAAACAGTATGATAGGTCTTCACAGTCAGTTAGAGAAGAAAAACAAGTTTATAMAATTATTTACATTCACTCACATGGCGTGCCAGTTTCATAAACAGAAGCCATTGTTATAATACAAAGAACATTTTATTGGCAGTGCTAGGTGCTTGACAAAACATCAAAGTAATTTGGAATGTTTTAACCTTGTGATGAAATATATTGTGCCCATTTGTGAGGGAGAAATTCCACAGCCCAAATGAAATAAATTATTTTTTAAATGCTAACTGACACATCCATTACCTGCAGATCCATTAACACAGGAAGCAAATCACACACAAAATGGTCTATCAAATTGCAGAGGAATCAGCTATGTGCCTCATAGGCTGATGCCAATGATAGTGGAATTAACCCAATGAGTCCCACTGTATCGCTGGCATGTTTTGGACTTCTAACCCTTTTAAAGACTGTATGTTTGAGCTACAGATTTGGTTTATTTCTTCTATATCCGTAGATACCAACCATTAGCCTATGTAATTTACAGTGGCTGAGCTAAAGTGGTGTTTGTGAGACAAGTGCGGATCCTGCAGGGGCTGGGTCTTTTATACAAAAACGTCTGTCGAAGTCCGAATTGTTTGAGCTACAAACTATTAAAAGCTATCTATGAAAAGCTGAGACTCTCACGGACACGCAGTTGTTTTGCTCTATGACGCTCACAAGCTACACAAGATTCATTAGAAGGTAAGTGTTTTTTCTACATAGAAGATAATTGGAAATCCCAGGACATAGTGTCTATAATACTGTATTAATCTCATATAGTTTGCTGTCACAAACTCCAAACTCTACACAGTAGTCACTGACTAGTTGGATATTCATTTCCCAGTGAGCAAAAATGTCTGTACTTACAGTATTCTTTAAACATAATTTTTATCAGGTTTTTGCTTTGGCAGATATTTTATTATTGATCTTTGTCAATGTCAATGCAACTGTTTATGTCAAATTGTTTTGCGTTGTACTTGTCGCCCTGGTTGTACAAAAAAATTACAATGGTAAAATACTTAATTGGGAGACTAAATATTAGGTATGGACATGAAAATAAATGAAAGCCAAATCAATGAAAAGACGATTTTTGCTGGGATCTCGGGACTGATACAGTTAACTATTTGGGGATCGCCAACACGTTCTTAGAACCTCACCGTGAAAACATAATGCATAAATAAATGATTTAGCGGCGAGACACCAGAACAGCAATTTCGAGCCACTCCAAAAAGTTACAGGGTGTGAAACACATCGCATTTCAATAGTTATGTTAATTATATTCTTCTGAGACATTCATKTTTTTTCTGAGATTGACTCACTTATTTATAATTTAGACTTTGTAWAATGTGTTTTTGAATGGTATCTCTCACAAATATTTGGATGCCACCAGAGTAATCCTTAAATGTAAATTTAATGTGCATCATATCCATGTTGCCTAAATGCAATTTGGGTTTTTAGTTCACATTGCAACTGTGAATCAACAGTAATGATATTAGTCTAGAAAGAGGGACAATGAAAAATACTTGTTTTGTTTCAGCTTGACTTAATTTAGCTTCAGAAAGCCTCAAATTGCTCATTTGAAATCTGTAATGCATTCTATTTGGGTGAATTAAAGTAGTGCATCTCCCTTAAATCAAAAGTACCTATTTCGGAACAGTTCTGCTCCCATCTGAAACTACAAATTGTAAGGCTGAATAAAGTCTTCCCAAAMCCGTCATAAACCTTTCAACAGTCTATATAGATGCTTCAGAAATCATTGTTTCAGTAATTYTTTTGGCCCACTTCAATCAATGGCTATAACTCGACCCCTACCCTCATTAGCTCTCCCAGCATTTGCAATTTGAGTTAACCTGTATTTATTTGAGTAAGCCTTCAGACTGCACACAACACCACTATTTATCCTTGGCGTGCTCAGGATTATCAGTAAAATAGCATATACCCCACATCTCATATGGCCCTGCTTCTACAGGCGGCACAGATCAGAAAATAATGATAACAAAGCTCTGTAGCATTACACAGACCTACTATTGCTGTCTGATTTMTAGTCTCCTTAGTGTGCAGGAACTTGTAATACAACAGGCAGAGATTAGCACATTTTTCAATGAATTTCATCCATAAGAGACACAAAAGACAAAAGACGGAAATAACTTGGGAGAATAGCTCTATGTGAACTCACTTATTACAATCCTATATAATTCATTCAAAAGGATTAGCCTGACTGCACTTCATTAATTTTCAAGGCTATTTGCTAAAGCCAAACCAACTACATTCACAACGAGCCATCTTTTTAAAATGTATTTCAAATCGATTTTTATTCTTCGTGACTGTTACGTCTTTGGCACCCACACTTATATTATTATAGATTGGACGAAATATTGCTACTGGAAAATAAGTCTCATGACTTTTTAATCCTTTTCATAGCGGCTTTTRTATGATGGGAATAGCAGCTTTAGGAAAACACAAAGAAAGAAACTGAAGGTTATAAACTAAAACAAATTAAAGAGCAAAGAGATATACTGTATATTGTGCAAAAGCCATGGAAGTGACTATATTTTCTCCCTCAGACTGTTTTCACTGTCAGATCTCTGTTGAGAATCTACTACCTGATAATGGTAGTTGATCAACCAGATAATTCAATGTATTGAATAAGTTAGCATGTCTTGTCAGACAGAACTCAGCAGTCCAGCAGAAAAGAAACACCTTTAAAATAAACGTTTGCTTTAGGTTTATGCTTCCTTCAAAAACACATATAGAGATAATAATGTCACATGGGATGACGATGGAGAGACGAAGCAGGTTCGGGGAGTCAAACATTTAATAAATAACGGACATGGAACGAGACAGGAACAGGGTCAGCAAACTAGTAATACAAACAAAAAACTATTAATGCATAAGCAGGGGAAGAGAGGTAGGGAACTTCCAAATATAGGGGAGGTAATACCAGGGGATAAGTGAGTCCAGGTGAGTCCAATATTGCTGATGCATGTGACGAGGGAAGGCAGATGTGCATAATGGATGATAGCGTGAGAGCCTGCCGAGAGAGCCTGCCGAGGAGCGTGAGAGCCTGCCGAGCCAGCTGAGGCATGGAAGCCCGACGATCTGGCTGAGGCAAGATGCCTGTCGATGCCGCTGCAGAGAGGGAGCCCGAAGATCCGGTGGAATGTGACGTGGGATGGGAAGCCGCCGACCCAACCGAGGCAAGGAAACCTCGAGCCAGCCAGGGCGTGAAAGCCCGACGGGCTGGCTTAGGCACCCCCAGTTCCATCGGCGGCGGAATCCACCCCGACRTCACCAACAAAACAAAAAACAAACAAAAACAATTCCTGGACCGKCTGGACGAACAAGAACTGGCTATCCAGCTGAGGCTTGGAAAGACAGTACCGTGCAGTATCGAAGAGCCCTCACTACTGCTCAATCACCTACAAAGCATTACATGGGCTTGCTCCTACCTATCTTTCCGATTTGGTCCTGCCGTACATACCTACACGTACGCTACGGTCACAAGAAGCAGGMCTCCTAATTGTCCCTAGAATTTCTAAGCAAACAGCTGGAGGCAGGGCTTTCTCCTGTAGAGCTCCATTTTTATGGAATTGTCTGCCTACCCATGTGAGAGACGCAGACTCGGTCTCAACCTTTAAGTCTTTATTGAAGACTCATCTCTTCAGTAGGTCCTATGATTGAGTGTAGTCTGGCCCAGGAGTGTGAATGTGAACAAAAAGGCACTGGAGTAACGAACCGCGTTGGCTGTCTTGCCTGGCCGGTTCCCTCTCTCCACTGGGATTCTCTGCCTCTAACCCTATTACAGGGGCTGAGTCACAGGCTTACTGGTGCTCTTCCATGCCGTCCCTAGCAGGGGTGCGTCTTGAGTGCGTTGAGTCACTGACGTGGTCTTCCTGTCTGGGTTGGCGCCCCCCTTGGGTTGTGCGTGGCGGAGATCTTTGTGGGCTATACTCGGCCTTGTCTCAGGATGGTAAGTTGGTGGTTGAAGAGATCCCTCTAGTGGTGTGGGGGCTGTGATTTGGCAAAGTGGGTGGGGTTATATCCTGCCTGTTTGGCCCTGTCCGGGGGTATCATCGGATGGGGCCACAGTGTCTCCTGACCCCTCCTGTCTCAGCTCCAGTATTTATGCTGCAGTAGTTTGTGTCGGGGGGCTAAGGTCAGTCTGTTATATCTGGAGTATTTCTCCTGTCTTATCCGGTGTCCTGTGTGAATTTAAGTATGCTCTCTTTCTTCTCTCTTTCTTCTTTCCCTCTCCTCGCATGATGACTCCTTGTTGTCCCCATTCCACCTGGCCGTGCTGATGCTCCAGTTTCAACTGTTCTGACTGCGGCTATGGAACCCTGACCTTTTCACTGTGATTACTATTATTTGACCATGCTGGTCATTTATGAACATTTGAACATCTTGGCCATGTTCTGTTATAATCTCCACCCGGCACAGCTAGAAGAGGACTGGCCACCCCTCATAGCCTGGTTCCTCTAGGTTTCTTCCCAGGTTTTGGCATTTTAAGGAGTTTTTCCTTGCTTCTACACCTGCATTGCTTGCTGTTTGGGATGGGCGCCATCCGAGCCAACCGGGGCAAGAAAGACCGACGAGCTGGCTACCTCTCGAGCCAACTAGGGTGTGGAAGACCGACGAGGCACCCCCGGTTCCATCGGTGGCGACCCATAGCCGATGCCACCATACCAACCGGMACGCCAGCACTCCCTGATGCTTTGTGTGATGGCTTCTGCATTCTGTCACATGCGTTGACACTGGAGAGACGAAGCAGGTTCGGGGAATCAAACATTTAATAAATAACGGACATGGAACGAGACAGGAACAGCGTCAGCAAACTAGTAATACAAACAAAAAACTATTAATGCATAAGCGGTGGAAGAGAGCTGGGGAACTTCCAAATATAGGGAAGGTAATAACAGGTGATTATTGAGTCCAGGTGAGTCCAATATCGCTGATGCGCGTGACGAGGGAAGGCAGGTGTGCGTAATGGATGATAGGAGTGCGTGATGCAGGGCAGCCTGGCGCCCTCAAGGGCCGGGGTGGGCGGGCGCGGGAGCAGACGTGACAAATAACTCAATCTCCTGAGTTATATTACTGACAATAACTAACTCATTATGGCCAGAGCTGCTATTTCATACTTTTACAGTAGCACAGTATAATCTTGGCCAAATATAGCCTTTCATTAAAAAAKATTATATTCCAGGCAAGATGGTAACTAACTTGCTGAGTATAAAAACAGTACTGTAAATTATAGTTCTGATGAAAGTACAGTAACATAGAAGTGCAAATGTTTTCACAACATATTTCCACAGGACTTGAGGACTCACTGTTAAAACTTCTTGTCAATAGGGGGGAGCTGTTTTCACTTTGGAAAAAATCGTGCCCAAATGAAACGGCCTCGTACTCTTTTCTAGATCATACAATATGCATATTATTATTACTATTGGATAGAAAACACTCAGAAGTTTCTAAAACTGTTTGAATTATGTCTGTGAGTAAAACAGAACTCATTTTGCAGCAAACTTCCATGTAGGAAGTGAAGAATCTGAAAACGAGGCTCTGTTTCAGGGCCTGCCTATTCAATTGCCTTATATTTATCGATATGCATGCACTTCATACGCCTTCCACTAGATGTCAACAGGCAGTGGAAGGTGGAATGGGGTGTCTAACTTGATCTGAGGTCGAACAAGAGCTTTTGGAGTGGCAGGTCAGGAATTTCCTTTGTCTACCAAGGCGCGCRAAGYACCTCGATATTGTCTTCTGATAAGCGTTCGGTTTACACGGCGAATATCTCCGGCTCTGATTTTATTTGATACATGTGATAATAACATCGTAAAGTAGGTTTTTTCAACCGAGTTTYATCAGATTATTCAACGTTTATTGGGACTTTTGGAGTTTTCCKTTCTTTGCGTCGAGAGAAAATGKGAACGTTATCAACATTGGCTAGCATTGTGGCGCGAATTCGACAGAAGAAAAGGACATTCTAAAACCAAACAACGATTTATTCTGGACCAAGGACTCCTTGTAAAACATTCTGATGGAAGCTCAGCAAAAGTAAGAACAATTTATGATGTTATTTCGTATTTCTGTGGAAAATGTTGATTCCTATTCTCCGCCGTTTTGGCGAGCGCTGTCTCGCAATAACGCAAGCTGTTTGTTATGGTAAAGTTATTATTATTTTTTAAATCTAACACGGCGGTTGCATTAAGAACCAGTGTATCTTTCATTTGCCATACAACAAGTATTTTTATGTAAAGTTTATGAGTTCTTTGATCAGATTAGGTGAGTGTCCAAAATAGCTCCGGACATTCTGGGGAAATGTTGCTACATATTCACAATGTATAACCACGGTTTGCAGCTCTAAATATGCACATTTTCGAACAAAACATAAGTGTATTGTATAACCTGATGTTATAAGACTGTCATCTGATGAAGTTGTTCACGGTTAGTGATTAATTTTATATCTTTTGCTGGTTTCTGCGATATCTACCTTTTGCGGTGAATAAATGCATTTGTGTGTTTGGCTATTGTGGTAAGCTAATATAATTCTATRTTGTGTTTTCGCTGTAAAACACTTAAAAAATCGGAAATATTGGCTGGATTCACAAGATGTGTATCTTTCATTTGCTGTACACCATGTATTTTTCATAAATGTTTTATGATGAGTATTTATGTATTTCACGTTGCTCTCTGTAATTATTCTGGCTGCTTCGGTGCTATTTGTGATGGTAGCTGCAATGTAAAACTAWGATTTATACCTCAAATATGCACATTTTTCGAWCAAAACATAAATGTATTGTATAACATGTTATAAGACTGTCATCTGATGAAGTTGTTTCTTGGTTAGTGACTAATTATATCTCTATTTGGTCGGTTTTGTGATAGCTACCTATGCGGTAGAAACATGGTGAAAATATGCGGTTGAGTCTTTGGCTATTGTGGTTAGCTAATAGAAATACATATTGTGTTTTCGCTGTAAAACATTTTAAAAATCGGGAAATGATGGCTGGATTCACAAGATTCACAAGATCTTTCATTTGCTGTATTGGACTTGTGATTTCATGAAAATTATATTATATGATATCCCTGTCCCGTTAGGCTAGGCTATGCTAGTCAGCTTTTTTGATGAGGAGGATCCCGGATCCGGGAGAGAGAAGTGGTATTAATCCATGGCTGTGATTTATGGTTGCATAAATAGACGCACAGTGCATTCAGAAAKTATTCAGACCGCTTGACTTTTTCCGCATTTTGTTATGTTACGTTCTTATTCTAAAATKTATTAAATATATTTTTCCTCATCAATCTACACACAATACCCATAACAACAAAGCAAAAAGTTTTTTTGACATTTTTGCAAATGTATTAAAAATTAAAACAGAAATATCTTATTTACATATGTATTCAGACCCTCTGCTATGAGACTCAACATTGAGCTCAGTTGCATCCTGTTTCCATTGATCATCCTTGAGATGTTTCTACATCGTGATTGGAGTCCAAAGTTGACAGTGCATGTCTGAGCAAAAACCAAGCCATGAGGTCGAAGGAATTGTCCGTAGAGCTCCGAGACAGGATTGTGTCGAGGCACAGATCTGGGGAAGGGTAACAAAATATTTCTGCAGCATTGAAAGTCTCCAAGAACACAGTTGCCTCCATCATTCTTAAGTTTGGAACCACCAAGACTCTTCCTAGAGCTGGACGCTCGGCCAAACTGAGCGATCAGGGGAGAAGGGCCTTGGTCAGGGAGGTGAACAAGTACCCGATGGTCACTCTGACAGAGATCCAGAATTCCTCTGTGGAGATGGGAGAATCTTCCATTAGGACAACCATCTCTGCAGCACTCCACCAATCAGGCCATTATGATAGAGTGCCAGACGGAACCCACTCCTCAGTAAGAGGCACATGACAGCCCGCTTGGAGTTTGCCAAAAACACCTAAAGGACTCTCAGAACATGGGAAACAAGAATATCTCATCTGATGAAACCAAGAATGAACTCTTTGGCCTGGATGCCAAGTGTTACATCTGGAGGAAACCAGGCACAGCTCATCACCTAGCCAATACCATCCCTACGGTGAAGCATGGTGGTGGCAGCATCATGATGTGGGGACGTTTTTCAGCGGCAAGGACTGAGAGACTAGTCATTATCAAGGGAAAGATGAACGGAGCAAAGTACAGAGATATCTTTGATGAAAACCTGCTCAGCTCGGGTGAAGGTTCACCTTCCAACAGGACAATGACCCATAGCACACAGCCAAGACAATGCAGTCGTGGCCTCAGGACAAATCTCTGAATGTCCTTGAGTGGCCCAGCCASAGCCAGGACTTGMACCCGGTCGAACATCTCTGGAGAGACCTTAAAATAGCTGTGCTGCAACGCTCCCCATCCAACCTGACAGAGCTTGAGAGGATCTGCAGAGAAGAATGGGAGACACTCCCAAATACAGGTGTGCCAAGCTTGTAGCGTCATACCCAAGAAGACTCTAGTCTGCAATCACTGCCAAAGGTGCTTCAACAAAGTGCTGAGTAAAGGATCTGAATACTTATGTAAATGTGATAGTTAATAKAATTTTTTTAATACATTTGCAAAATAGAATTTTTTAAATAATTTTGAAAAAAAACAACAGGTTTTTGCTTTGTCATTATGGGGTATCCATTTTAGAATAAGGATGTAACATGAAAAGGTGAATGGGTCTGAATACTTTACAAATGTACCACAATGTCTCCTCTCTGTCTTTTCTGCTTCAGATGAAATGCAGATGAAAAAAGAGAAACATATTTTTTTATATGCATTAGGTGGAGATAATAGAAAAAGGCCTGGAGGTTAAAAAATAAAATACTGAAAAGAAAGAGTGAATCCAATGAGTGAGCGACACAAAGCCACTGCTGCTGCAGCCACCAACGACTGCAGATGCCATTTACTCCAATCTATGGTAGTAGATTAGTATCAAGGTGGTCATAGAGCCTTCCTGTGTGCCGGAGACGTCGTTGGAACTATTTAATCATGACAGGAGCACTGTGGCAAATTGCAGCCCTCCCATTGGCTTACGCTTGGCTACTGTGACCAAATGGCACAAAATTATATACCTACCTGTTATGTTCCCTGAGTGATGTCCCCAGTAGAAATGATTACTTCATTTAGTCATGCATTATTGGGGTGGCTTTAGGGGGTAGGAGCTGTATAACAATTTTTTTCTGGTCATTGTATGGTGCCTCCACAGTGCATCACCTTTAGCGAGGCCATTTCCTTAGCCAGAAATTGAATTTGGTTAACTTKTTAACGGACACCAAAGCTAAACCTAATATTATATGCTTTTGAGATGAGACAAAGTCATTATATTTTCAGAATGAAAAATGGAACTTATGTATTTCATACATTTGAGGGGATATAATTCAAATATACATATATTAATTAATGTTTTAAAGCTTCATACATTTTAGCATGCTTATAGGTAAACTTTCTGCATGCTGTCTCTGTGTATGGGTTAAGTCTATGGTTATTTGGTGGGTATATTGTCCCCACAGGCTTCTCTTCTGTAATGCATAGCATATGTGCATACTGTATAAATTGTCTTGAGAAACATATTTAGTTCAGTAGCAATAAGACCATGTATAGCTTCACAACGCAGCATATAATATGCTTACATGGGTAATGCTCACCTTTTTAAGGGAAATACAGTTGAAATCGGAAGTTTACATACACTTAGGTTGGAGTCATTAAAACTAATTTTTCAACCACTCCACAAATTTCTTGTTAACAAACTATAGTTTTGGCAAGTCGGTTAGGACATCTACTTTGTGCATTACACAAGTCGTTTTTCCAACAATTGTTAACAGACAGATTATTTCACTTATAATTCACTGTATCACAATTCCAGTGGGTCAGAAGTTTACTTACTCTAAGTTGACTGTGCCTTTAAACCGCTTGGAAAATTCCAGAAAATGATGTCATGGCTTTAGAAGCTTCTGATAGAATAATTGACGTTATTTGAGTCAATTGGAGGTGTACCTGTGGATGTATTTCAAGGCCTACCTTCAAACTCTTTGCTTGACATCATGGTAAAATCAAATGAAATTAGCCAAGACTTCAGAAAAAAAACTGTAGACCTCCACAAGTCTGATTCATCCTTGGGAGCAATTTCCAAACGCCTGAATGTACCACGTTCATCTGTACAAACAATAGTACGCAAGTATAAACACTATGGGACCACGCAGCCGTCATACCGCTCAGGAAGGAGACATGTTCTGTCTCCTAGACATGAACGTACTTTGGTGCGAAAAGTGCAAATCAATTCCAGAACAACAGCAAAGGACCTTATTAAGAAGATGCTGGAGGAAACACAGACAAAAGTATCTATATCCACAGTAAAACGTATCCTATACTGACATAACCTGAAACGCTGCTCAGCAAGGAAGAAGCCACTGCTCCAAAAATGCCATAAAAAAGCCAGACTACGGTCTGCAACTGCACATGGGGACAAAGATGGTACTTTTTGGAGAAATATCCTCTGATCTGATGAAACAAAAATAGAACTGTTTGGCCATAATGACCATCGTTATGTTTGGAGGAGAAAGGGGGAGGCTTGCAAGATGAAGAATACCATCCCAACTGTGAAGCACGGGGGAGTGGCAGCATCATGTTGTGCGGCGGCTTTTCTGGAGGAGGAGGTGCACTTCACAAAATAGATGCCTTCATGAGGCTGGAAAATGTTGTGGATATATTGAAGCAACATCTCAAGACATCAGTCAGGAAGTTAAAGCTTGGTCGCAAAAGGGTCTTCCAACTGGACAATGACCCCAAGCATGCTTCCAAAGTTGTGGAAAAATTGTTTTAAGGACAACAAATTCAAGGTATTGGAGTGGCCATCAAAGCCCTGACCTCAATCCTATAGAACATTTGTGGGCAGAACTGAAAAAGCGTGTGTGAGCAAGGAGGCCTACAAACCTGACTTGGTTACACTAACTAACAAGGAGGAATGGGTCAAAATTCACCCAACCTATTGTGGGAAGCTTGTGGAAGGCTACCCAAAACGTTTGACCCAAGTTAATTAAACAATTTAAAGGCAATGCTACCAAATATAAATTGAGTGTATGTAAACTTCTGACCCACTGGGATGTGATAAAATAAATAAAAGCTGAAATAAATCATTCTCTCTACTATTACTCTGACATTTCACATTCTTAAAATAAAGTGGTGATCCTAACTGACCTAAGACAGGGAATTTTTACTTGGAAAAAATGTCAGGAATTTGGCTAAGGTGTATGTAAACTTCCGACTGTAAGTGTAGTTATTGGATCCAGGTTGACTACCCTTGGGTATTAGAAATTTAATAACAATGTTACACATGTTATTACAATAGTAAACATAAWACACATTAACAAAATGCGAGTTTAYAGGCTAAGTACAATAGCTTTCATATCATTTTTTTTCTAAAATTCTAATAAGWTCTTCCAAAAACTGATTCACAAGCTCTGCAGGCTAATCTATTGCTTCTCTCAAATGACCTAGTTGGTGAGAAAGGTCTTAATTGAGAAACACAGTGGTGTTTAGTGATATTTAGCGGACAATTGTACAGCGATAGGGAAGTGTCATTTACATACCACCAATAAAGCATTGGCAGAGCCAGCCGCATATGTGGCATTTAGGTAAATGTCAGCCAACGGAATAAACAATTTGGATGTTGCGTTTTCCCTCCATTCATCCATTAATTAAAACAGAATGTCATTGTGTGCATTTAGAGCAATTAACCAACTTTTTCCTTAAGAAAGCCACCGATTACGAAATGTTAATGTTCCTAGGCGTCGGCAGTCGTGTCAAATAATGGCAATATATGATGTAATTTAGAAATTATCATGATATATTCCACGTGAATTTGGAAGCATGCACACCATTTCCTAATTTACCCATTAAATCAGCAAATCTAATATTGTGGTCATTATGCTCGGACTCGTGGAAGTAAATGTGGTACTGATTGGATGACACCCTGTTGTGTAGGAGCGCAGAGACAATATCTTGTCGCAAAATTGAGTTATCACAGAGCATGTTCACTAAGTGAATCCCTAAGACTATAATTAAATTACCCATTGGCCTGTAGATATGTGTTGCGATAAACTGAATATTAAGTAGTGTGTGATTAAATAAGAGCTGTGGRAATGAGACAGAGATGATTTAATATTGTGATTGGAGAAAAAAATTGGGACATTACTGATTGTGTGACACGACTACTACACATAGAATCTGGGAAATCTTTTGGCATAATTGTATTAGAGATACGAATAATATAATGGAATACTTTCTTAATTTATCAATCCAGGTTGATTTGACTGAAACATGGTATGTCACTGAGAACTAATTTCCTCAACATATTCTAAATCATTGTCTTGTAACCAAATCCTCTACTGAAATTACTACACTGCTCAAAAAAGTGTAGTAATTTTTGGTCACTTTTGAATGCTCTCGGTGCTTTCACTCTAGTGGTAGCATGAGATGGAGTCTACAACCCACACAAGTGGCTCAGGTAGTGCAGCTCATCCAGGATGGCACATCAATGCGAGCTGTGGCAAGAAGGTTTGCTGTGTCTGTCAGCGTAGTGTCCAGAGCATGGAGGCGCTACCAGGAGACAGGCCAGTACATCAGGAGACGTGGAGGAGGCCGTAGGAGGGCAACAACCCAGCAGCAGGACCGCTACCTCCGCCTTTGTGCAAGGAGGAGCAGGTGGAGCACTGCCAGAGGCCCTGCAAAATGCCTCCAGCAGGCCACAAATGTGCATGTGTCTGCTCAACGGTCAGAAACAGACTCCATGAGGGTGGTATGAGGGCCCGATGTCCACAGGTGGGGGTTGTTGCTTACAAGCCCAACACCGTGCAGAGAACACCAAGATTGGCAAATTCGCCACTGGCGCCCTGTGCTCTTCACAGATGAAAGCAGGTTCACACTGAGCACATGTGACAGACGTTGACAGAGTCTGGAGACGCCGTGGAGACGTTCTGCTGCCTGCAACATCCTCCAGCATGACCGGTTTGGCGGTGGGTCAGTCATGGTGTGGGGTGGCATTTCTTTGGGGGGCCGCACAGCCTTCCATGTGCTCGCCAGAGGTAGCCTGAATGCCATTAGGTACCGAGATGAGATCCTCAGACCCCTTGTGAGACCATATGCTGGTGCGGTTGGCCCTGGGTTCTTTCTAATGCAAGACAATGCTAGACCTCATGTGGCTGGAGTGTGTCAGCAGTTCCTGCAAAAGGAAGGCATTGATGCTATGGACTGGCCCGCCCGTTACCCAGACCTGAATCCAATTGAGCACATCTGGGACAACATGTTCTCGCTCCATCCACCAGCGCACGTTGCAACCACAAGACTGTCCAGGAGTTGGCGGATGCTTTAGTCCAGGTCTGGGAGGAGATCCCTCAGGAGACCATCCGCCACTCATCAGGAGAATGCCCAGGCGTTGTAGGGAGGTCATACAGGCACGTGGAGGCCACACACACTAGAGCTCATTTTGACTTGTTTAAGAACATTACATCAAAGTTGGATCAGCCTGTAGTGTGGTTTTCCACTTTAATTTTGAGTGTGACTCCAAATCCAGACCTCCATGGGTTGATAAATTTGATTTACATTGATCATTTTTGTGTGATTTTGTTGTCAGCACATTCAACTATGTAAAGAAAAAAGTATTTAATAAGAATATTTCATTCATTCAGATCTAGGATGTGTTATTTTAGTGTTCCCTTTATTTTTTTKAGCAGTGTACATGCAGTTCTAGGTGATACTATCAGAARAAAATGACATTTTCTGCAGCTTTGGCATCAAATGGGCAGGAGAATGTTTGTCTGTCTTTATATTGAAATAGAGCATCTACAAATAGGTATCTAAATCCACTGTCAAGCTGCACTGATAAAACCTGAGAAGAAGAGACAGACCTGCAGATGCAATGGAAAAACACAAGGCTTGTATGGCATTCAGCATGGCCAATGGACCCGTCCCAAATGGAAACCTATTCCCTATAAAGTGCACTACTTTTGACCAGAGCCCTATGGGCCCTGGTCAAAAGGGACTGGAACAATTCTATTCAGCCATATCTCAGACATGACACCTACTGCGCTAGAACAGACAATCGTGTCCAACTTTGATCTATACATTTACCATTTATACAGATATTGACTTTACTTGTTTATTCTTACAGGCTTTTCCCACACCTAAATCGCTCAAAGAAACATCAACATGCCACAGAGTACATACTTTGGGAGATGTGCACATTGGGCTGGATGTGTTCATTTACAAGTGACAATAAAGTGGGAGAAATCACTCTTATTCTACTCATTTCTCAGATGGGACAATTTATGGAGGGCTGCTTAGATTCCTTTGGCAAAGTGAGTTTGCAAAATAAACMCCTTGGAGAATGACACAAAGCAGATAGTAAAGCCAATGAAATTATGTGACAACATCACCATTGTCAAAGCCAAAAATATTCAAAAGATTGTTTCTCAAAAACTGTATTGAACTGAGAAAATGACCAGATAACACACAAGCCTGATAATAGAACAATGTGTGACCGACTGGCTCGATTCAGTCAAATGTAGCAAAATTGRATAAAAGTAGAGACTCAGAGCTAGAAAATAGTACATCTTACATTACAGTTGAGGAACAATGGTAAAGTAATTCTGCTTTGAAAGTTGATAAACTTGTAACCCCACTTTTGAGAAAATGGCCCTTGTTTTGCTACATGTACTGGAGAGATCTTCTTTGACTATACCCATTCAGCATTGTTCACAACCTCTTAAGCCTTAGCCCCACCCATCTCTTTAAGGATTCACATGCATGACTTCAGCAGCCTGGTGGTCCAAAATAGCATAAGTGGTGTATTTTAACGCCAATAAACCCATCCGTTTAAAAATKAACTTAACATGTGGTGGCAGGTAGCCTAATGGTTAGAGCGTTAGGCCAGTAACCAAAAGGTTGCTGGATCGAATCCTCGAGATGAACAAGGTAAACATCTTTCGTTCTGTCCCTGAACAAGGCAGWTAACCCACTGTTCCCTGGTAGGCTGTCATTGAAAATAAGAACTTGTTCTTAACTTCTTTAACTTGCCTAGTTAAATAAAGGTTACATTAAAGGTATATGTCAATCTTGCAAACCAGGCAACATTCTAAACAATGTTTCTAGCATATAATGACCACATCATATACTGTAGCTCACAACAATTTAACTTTAGCTAATTTGTATTAATTATTACAGGAAAATAAACTCACAAGATCATCGTGAGTGTGACGGAATAAAAGCAGGGCATTCTACCGGAGAATTTAAGAACTTGGACACTGTCTCATTGGCATAACGTTATATCCTAATTTGACTTTGGTGCAGRTAATTTTGTTCTTCACATTATCGTCTTTGGTAAACACACACTATATGAAATAAAATAAATGCTTCTTTGTCACTTGCACGAGATACATAAGGTGTAAACAATGAACCATAATCCCAACTCATAACATTACTGTATTACCATGTATGAATCTGYAGGTAGCTAACCAACTACATTCAATGTTAGCTAGCTAGCTAACATTAGGCTATAACTATCAATGCAAATGGCTCTGAGATACAAATAATATTACGACACAGATCATACACATAATGCGAGCCAGCCAGCTAACGTTAGTTATCTAGCTAACAGTTCGCTTTAACAATGAATGCAATGAAAACAACTTTCTGGCTAAATTTGGAATATGTAATATCTGAAAATGTAGCTAACTAGACTCTCTTACCCATATATATGGATGAACGCTTCTCCCTGTCTGTCACAGATGCCATGGTTGCCCTTAGTTTAAAAATGTAATCCCGAGACAGGCGTTTTATACAACGGCCTTCTGTGTGTTCTCTTTTCGACTCCATCTGCATATTTGCAATCAAACGCCAGAATTTTCTCCATCTCCTTAGCTATCATACTCTGCTTCAATAGGGCATACCACTGATTTMAAAAATCTGTCCTAGAGAAAGTGGAGAGCAACACTATTGCAGATATTCGTGATATCTTTYAAAAAAGCTGCATTAGAAAGGATTACTTACACATACCGAGCAGACCCTTTGTTATAGACAGAAGCGAGCTACATGGAAGACCAATCAGAACTYATCTCTCGGCATGTCCAGCCCATGCATTATCTAAGCCAATCATGGCTAGTTGGAAGATTCTTGACTTTTTCTCCGTGGCATATTTACAGATGGCATACACATTTGTTATTAAGGCACATGAAAGTTCACATGTTCCAGAAGGCATTTCTATAAATTATAAACAAATGTTTAAGTTCAAATGCCTCTCCTGTGAAGTAGTGACACACGGCTAGTTTCCTGAAATGAGACACATATGTTGTTAGACTAATGTTTGGAGGGGGGAATTGTATTTTAATGGTGTCACCATCATTTTATGAATATTTATTAACGGAAAAAACGTAACGCAACATTCGAATAAACGGAAACTGTGCTGTTCTGAATGACCAGATTGAAAACAAGGAGGAGTTGGTTTGTGTGTTCAAAATGCACCGCTGCCCTTCAAATAAGACTCATTGCTTCAAGCCACACCATGCCACACCATCAAAAAGAGCAATTATTCAAAGTATTTCAAAGTTTTCTCAAACATTTCACATGTAAAAAAAATTCTCCGGCCTTTGAAATATATCAAGTTGAAGTCGGAAGATTACATACACTTAGGTTGGAGTCATTAAAAATATTTTTTCAACCACATTCTTGTTAACAAACAATAGTTTTGGCAAGTCGGTTAGGACATCTACTTTGTGCATGACACAAGTAGTTTTCCAACAATTGTTTAGAGACAGACTATTTCACTTATATCACAATTCCAGTGGGTCAGAAGTTTACATACACTAAGTTGACTGTGCCTTTAAACAACTCGAAAATTCCAGAAAATGATGTCAAGGCTTTAGAAGCGTCTGATAGGCTAATTGACATCATTTGAGTCAATTGGAGGTGTACCTGTGTAAGTGTTTCAAGGCCTACCTTCAAACTCAGTGCCTCTTTGCTTGACATCATGGGTAAATCAAAAGAAATCAGCCAAGACTTCATAAAAAGATTGTAGACCTCCACAAGTCTGATTCATCCTAGGGAGCAATTTCCAAATGCCTGAAGGTACCACTTTCATCTGTACAAACACCATGGGACCATGCAGCCGTCATACCGCTCAGGAAGGCGACGTGTTCTGTCTCCTAGAGATGAACGTACTTTGGTGCGAAAAGTGCAAATCAATCCCAAATATAAATTGAGTGTATGTAAACTTATAACCCACTGGGAATGCGATGATAGAAATAAAAGATGAAATAAATCATTCTCCCAACTATTAATCTGACATTTCACATTCTTAAAATAAAGTGGTGATCCTAACTGACCTAAAACAGGGACTTTTTACTAGGATTAAGTGTCAGGAATTGTGAAAAACTGAGTTTAAATGTATTTGGCTAAGGTGTATGTAAACTTCCAACTCCAACTGTATATATATACAGTATATATATTTTATACCTTTATTTTATTTGTATTTATTTAACTAGGCAAGTCAGTTAAGAACAAATTCTTATTTTCAATKACGGCCTAGGAACAGTGCCTTGTTCAGGGGAAGAACAACAGATTTGTACCTTGTCAGCTCGGGGATTTGATCTTGCAAMCTTCCGGTTACTAGTCCAACGCTCTAACCACTAGGCAACCTGCCACCCCAAAATATATAACTAGCAATATTTTGAATGCTTTTGAAAAATGTTGCAGATTTAAAAAAAATATTTCACAGTTCTTTGATTATATTTTGCAGGTCTTTAAAATATTTTGCAGCTTTTTACAAAAATTTGCACGACGAAGATCTGTGAAATATTATGCTCGCCAAAATATTTTGCAGCCTTTTACCAAACTTCACAGGCATCTGAAATACTTTGCAAACTTTTACCAAATTTTACAGGCCTATGAAATATTTTGCAGCCTTTTACCAAACATTGCATCCTATTATTTTGAAAGCTGGTTTTCCCCTTAGGGCCACTGTACGTTATCGTACCAGCAATATCTATATTTACCAGTAGTAACCTACCTAGGTGCTGATATTTGCTGATACCATACAAGCAATATCTTACCAATATCTGTGATATTCTACTAGCAATATTCTACCAGCGATATTCTACCTAAGAAGCGATATCCTACCAATTATTTTCTATCTGCTGATAATCTACCAATATCAATATCTGCTGATATCCTATCAGTGATATCCTTCCAAAGTACTTGTAAACTCAGCAAAAAAAGAAACGTCCCTTTTTCAGGATCCTGTCTTTCAAAGATAATTCGTAAAAATCCAAATAACTTCCCAGATCTTTATTGTAAAGGGTTTAGACACTGTTTCTCATGCTTGTTCAATGAACCATTAATGAACCATGAACAATTAATGAACATGCACCTGTGGAACTGTCGTTAAGACACTAACAGCTTACAGATGGTAGGCTATTAAGGTCACAGTTATGAAAACGTAGGGTACTAATGAGGCCTTTCTACTGACTCTGAAAAACACMAAAAGAAAGCTGCCCAGGGTCTCTGCTCATCTGCATTAACGTGCCTTAGGCATGCTGCAARGAGGTGTGAGGACTGCAGATGTGGACAGGGCAATAAATTGAAATGTCCATACTGTGAGATGCCTAAGACATCGCTACAGGGAGACAGGATGGACAGCTGATCATCCTCGCAGTGGCAGACCACGTGTAACAACCCCTGCACAGGATCGGTACATCCAATCATCACACCTGTGGGACAGGTACAGGATGGCAACAACATCTGCCCGAGTTACTCCAGGAACGCACAATCCCTCCATCAGTGCTCAGACTGTCCGCAATAGGCTGAGAGAGGCTGGACTGAGGGCTTGTAGGCTTGTTGTAAGGCAGGTCCTCACCAGACATCACCGGCAACAACGTTGGCTATGGGCACAAACCCACCATCACTGGACCAGACAGGAATGACAAAAAGTGCTCTTCACTGAAGAGTCGCAGTTTTGTCTCACCAGGGGTGATGGTTGGATTTGTGTTTAYCGTCGAAGGAATGAGCGTTACACCGAGGCCTGTACTCTGGAGGTGGAGGGTCCGTCATGGTCTGGGGCGGTGTGTCACAGCATCATCGGACTGAGCTTGTTGTCATTGCAGGCAATCTCAACGCTGTGCGTTACAGTGAAGACATCCTCCTCCCTGATGTGGTACCCTTACTGCAGGCTCATTCTGACATGACCCTCCAGCATGACAATGCCACCAGCCATACTGCTCGTTCTGCAAGACAGGAATGTCATTGTTCTGCTATGGCCAGCGAAGAGCCCGGATCTCAATCCCATTGAGCACGTCTGGGACCTGTTGAATGGAAGGGTGAGGGCTAGGGCCATTCCCCCTAGAAATGTCCAGGAACTTGCAGGTGCCTTGGTGGAAGAGTGGGGTAACATCTCACAGCAAGAACTGGCAAATCTGGCGCAGTCCATGAGGAGGTGATGCACTGCAGTACTTAATGCAGCTGGTGGCCACACCAGACACCGATTGTTACTTTTGATTTTGACCCGTCCTTTGTTCAGGGACACATTATTCMATTTCTGTTAGTCACATGTCTGTGGAACTTGTTCAGTTTATGTCTCAGTTGTTGAATCTTGTTACGTTCATACAAATATTTACACGTTAAGTTTGCTGAAAATAAATGCAGTTGACAGTGAGAGGACGTTTCTTTGTGTAACTTGCAGAGAAAAGATACAGCCACCATACCCTATCTAAAGTTAGCCAAGGTTTCTGTTTCATAGAGCACGTTTAGGCCCTCAAATGTTGCACACTATGCCAGACTGTTGCACACTATGCCAGATCAGTTAGATGCATACTGACTACACAATGCTAGAGGCCTATGCTGTAGTCCACAGTGTAGAATTGAAGAGATACAGTAGGTTATTCATGTGTGTTGTGTGATGTTCTAATTCAACAGTATCAAACTAGAGTGCACACAATTATAGATGCTCGCTCATCCGAGGAGTAGCCGTGCAGATAAGTGTGCCTTAAACGTGGCTGGACTTTCAAAGACGCATGGTTTCCATAAATAGGAAAAGCAAGGTCTAGTTTCATCCAATGAGATTTGCATGGCTTCAAATGTTTACTTCCTCTCTGTGTCTGTTTCTCCCTTCTCATTATTATTCTCAACCGCACAGGCAATTTGTTTGTTTCCATTGCTTTAGTTTAATAAAGCTGCTAATATCAATTACACCAAAGATTGCCTTGTGTCTGCAGCTCAGGGTGTGTACTCAGGAGAGWTCATGGCGCGGGGGAGAGGTAAACTCTAAACACAGGATCTCTAATTGCTCTGACGTTGCTCACGCCATTGGGCCTCATTTGAATATTCAAGTGAAGGAGCAATTTTGGTAAAATCCATTGACACAGATCATTTCCCCCACCTTTCTCTTTCTCTCACTCACTTTCTCTCTCTCTCTCTCTTTACCTCACTTCATCAGTGGTAGGTGGATGGGGAGAGAGAGAGTCATATACTTAACCCATCTGTTCGTCTGTCAGACATTTCTCCCTGCAATTTATGGAGTGTGTCTATTTGTTGAAGTGAGTGTGTCTATTTGTTGAAGTGTCTGGCCTCCCACGGAGACTGAGAGAGAGAGGCTGGGAAGGGAAGTGAACGATTCTGGTGTCGGCTTGCGCTATGAGGGCTGGATCATTTTCGGTGGAGGTTTCTGACAGATCCTGGACTAACGGGGAGTCAAGGCTACAAATTGCATCCACTCAGACCCACTGGGCAAGCCTGTCATCTGAGTCAATGTATAGCAGAAGAGATGGTCCGGTTGAGCTTAGTTTTGGCGAAGACTAACCTTGCTTGAGACCTGAAGACTGGGAAGCTCACAGAGCAATTGCCTACGCTTTAGTTCAAAGGCATGGGATCGATATGCGGGCGATCGCACCTGTAAGGAGGTTTGGATGGGTGCTAGGCACCTTTATGTCGTTCCACCCCTCTCAGAAGCTATYGAAAAAATGGGGGAGTGTGTGATTTTGCTTCCCCTGACCAGCTGTTGCCTTTGATCTACTTGAAAGGCTCAGTTTGCATTATGAAGCCATCTTTATCCATACAGGCCCATATTTTATCCAGCAGGAAGCCAGAGGCTCTGCCATCTGACATGACCCCTAAAAACCTGGTGATTAGCAACAGAAGGGCAATCAATTCACAGGGCTTGCTCAGGCTCCAGTGTCACTCCTATGGCAGACATATGAGAAAACCTTCAATTAACATCAATTACATCACGTCCCACTTATACAAGCRACAAATTCTGACACTACACATCCAAGKAAATCTGACCAAATTATGAAAGAGAAGCATTGTAATTTTAAATTCTGTAAAGTTAGTGTGGAAGAGGTGAAACAATTATTGTTGTCTATCAACAATGACAAGCAACTGGGATCTGACAACTTGAATGGAAAATTACTGAGGATAATAGTGGACAATATTGCCACATCTTCAATTTAGGCCTACTAGAAAGTGTGTGCMCTCAGGCCTGGAGAGAAGCAAAAGTARTTCTGCTAGAATAGTAAAGCCCCCTTACTGGCTCAAATAGCCGACCAATCAGCCTGTTATCAACCCTTAGTAAACTTTTGGAAAAAATTGTGTCTGACCAGATACAATGCTATTTTAATGTAAACAAATTGTCAAAAAACGTTCAGCATGCTTATAGAGAAGGACAACACAGCACTTGCACAAATGACTGATGATTGGCTGAGAGAAATTGATGATAAAAAGATTGTGGGGGATTTTTTGTTATACTTCAGTGCGACTTTTGATATTATCGATCATAGTCGGCTGCTGGCAAAAATGATGTGTTATGGCTTTACACCCCCTGCTATATTGTGGATAAAGAGTTACCTGTCTAACATAATACAAAGGGTGTTACTTAATGATAAGCCTCTCCAACATAATCCAGGTAGAATCAGGAATTCCCCAAGGCAGCTGTCTAGACCCATTTCTTTTTTCAATCTTTACTAATGAATTGSCACTGGCTTTGAGGAAAGTGTCTATGTATGACTCAACACTATACATGTCAGCTACTACAGCGACTGAAATGACTGCAACACTTAACAAAGAGTTGCAGTTAGTTTCAGAGTGGGTGGCAAGGAATAAGTTAGACCTAAATATTTCTAAAACTAAAAACATTGTATTTTGTACAAATCATTCACTAAAACCTAAACCTCAACTAAATCTTGTAATTAACAATGTGGAAATTGAGCAAGTTGAGGTGACTAAACTGCTTGGAGTTACCCTGAATTGTAAACTGTCATGGTCAAAACATATTGATACAACAGTAGCTATGTCACGGCTGTTGAATGAAGTAGACCAAGGTGCAGCGTGGTCAGCGTACATATTCCTTTATTTAAGTAAATACGCCGACAAAACAATAAACACTACAAAACAAACCGTGAAGCTAAAGGCTATGTGCCATAAACAAAGTCAACTTCCCACAAAGAYAGGTGGGAAAAAGGGATACCTAAGTATGGTTCTCAATCAGAGACAACGATAGACAGCTGTCCCTGATTGAGAACCCAAAACATAGAAATACAAATAATAGAACATAGAATACCCACGCCAAATCACACCCTGACCAAACCAAATAGAGACATAAAAATGATCTCTAAGGTCAGGGCGTGACAAGCTAAGATGTACGTCCATGAAAAGGCGCTGCTCCACCTGCTTGACAGCACTGCCTTAATTTTGCTGGACCCCAGTAAGAATAGCTGCCTTGGCAGCAGCTAATGGGGATCCATAATACAAATAYAAATACTTGATATGGACCAACAATACCACCACTCTTGACAAGAGGGCACAAACCTCTACTTCCTTAGGCAGCTGAAGAAATGTTGCATGCCACCTCTCCAAATTCTACCGCTGCACCATCGAGAGCGTCCTGACCAGTTGCAACACGGCCTGGTACGGGAATTACTCCGTCCAGTAGATCACTGGGACCGTGCTGCCACCCATCCAGGACATCTACTTGAAACGGTGYCAGAGGAAGTCTCTCAGCATCATCAAGGACCCCACACACCCCAGCCACTGTTCACTCCCTTACCATCAGGCAGACGTATCGGAGTATGAGGTCTGATCCCAAAAGGCTCAGAGACAGTTTCCATCTACAAGCCATCAGACTGCTGAACACTTGAACTGGACTGACCACCTGCACTGAATCTCCGCACCTTAGCACGCATGCACTCACTCATGTACCCCCCCCCCCCACCATTACATTCAATCCAGGACTCCATCTCCAATGGCACGAAGACGTTAGATCATATTATCAACCGCCCTTCAAAGTCAGGTGGTTTTTAATGATCCCCTTTTGAAACACTGCCCCACCCTCTGTGAGTGAATAGGCTCTTGTCTTTACAGATGTAGTTCAACGCTGTGACACATCCGCTTTGACTGACGGTCCGCAGTCCCCGGTTCTGATTTTGGGCTAATAAAACAATGACTTCCATTTCCCTGCCTGACATTCCACATACGGGGGGGAGCAGGAGGAGCGGCAATTTATTTCTTCAAAAGGGGTCACTTGTATGTTAAATAATTCATCCGGCATCTGTCGAGCTGTCAGTTATTCCACTTTGATTAAAAGCAGAGCCTGTCTATCGTGGAGCCATCAGTTTCCTCTGAAAGCGTTGGGACTTTCAGCGGTGCAAGTGAAATGCCAAACATGCTTTATTCCCACACATGTTTACACTCACGGTTTTTACAAAAAAATATCTTAGCTGATAAGGTCTTAGAAGGTATACAACTACGGTCCATAGAGAAGTTAGCTTTCAAATTATATTGATAACAGTATCATGTTATCAGTAGCTTTGGCCTTGCACTATAAKAAACTAGAGCCTTTGCAATTGTACAATACATGTTCAAGGACAATTCAAGGAGTATTATGTAGTACTCAATTCAAATGAGTCATCGTTGAATTGTTGACATAAAATCGGTAGACAGAATCATAGTTTTCAATTATTTTAAAGTTTTCAATATACACTCAGTGTACAAAAAATTAACAACACCTTCCTAATATTGACTTGTACCCCCCCTTTTGCCCTCATACGGCCTCAACTCGTTGGGGCATGGACTCTACAAGGTGTCGAACGCGCATGTGGTATCACATATACATAGCCATGTTTCTATTCCTTAGAGGCCCAAATAAGTAAAGCACATGATGTATCTGTAAAGGGGTGCGTAACTGGTGGCAGTGAAGTCAGACGCAGGAGAGCAGAACTAGGTAATAGCCGGAACAGTTTAATTTCAAAACCAACGGCATAAAGAAATAACCAACATGTGTACAAAACCCGACGCGCACCAGTAAACATGTGCACAAGCACTTACCACAACAATTCCACACAAAGACATGGGGGGGAACAGAGGGTTAAATACACAACACTTAATGAGGGAAATGAGAACCAGGTGTGTAGGAAAACAAGACAAAACAAATGGAAAATGAAAAGGATCGAAGATGGCTAGAAGACCGGTGACGCCGACCACCGAACGCCGCCCGAACAAGGAGAGGAACCGACTTCGGTGGAAATTGTGACAGTATCGTATTGTGCAATATAATGTTTTTTCTATATTTATTTAAAATGAAGAAAAAAAAAATCTTTTAAAACAAGTGGATTATGCTAATGGTGGGCAAATTGTACACATAATTACCTCATGAAAGTAAAAAGCGATACAAAATATGTTTTATTTTATTTTAGGCAATCTAGTCTAATATCAACTGCTTGCCTGCACTTCTGCACCTCCAACTCAGAATCTTTCCTCATGGTAAATCTAATCAGAGTTAATACGAAAATTTAACACTTATTGAGAWTTCAGTAATACATGTCCACATCTGGCTATATTTTCATGGGCCGCATTCGTGTCCTGTCAGCTTTCATTCATTAACGAGTTGTCCTTCTTTACACTGTGGGCCTTAATGAATCTAACTATTTGCATTAGTGCACAGCGGTCCTTTGATTGATACAGTCCTTAGTGGGTAATATGAGACTATTGAGTGCCCCCTAGCACATAGAGAAATCACCCGGGCACCTTGAAAGAGAAATCAGAATCTAGTGTGATCCTTGAGATTTACATCAGAGGAAATCAGGAGAACAACCAAGAGGGTTTAGATGGTCTTAAACAAAGCATAGCCATCAGGCAACCTCAGAGGGAACACACTCTCAGTAGGAACAGATCAGATTGGTTCTGTTAACAAAAATCACTGCTTAAATTTCATACACAAATATCACCAAAACATACAAAATCCCATGAAATCCGCACCTCTACATGTATGACAGTGTGTTAAAAAAGCACCCAAGCTATCCCCCCGTGCTCTGAAATGTGTATGAAAACCACTAAATTTACTGTCAAAGCCAGCCTGTACTCTGTTTGCCTTTCACCCCTGTAAAGTGTCGTTATTTTTCTTGGCTGTCTWGCCGAGTTATGGCCGGGGCATTGTCAGTGGAGAATAGTGGTGAGAATGCACCGAGTGAGAAAAGGAGAAGGMTGTTCACCTGATGCCCTGCTTCACTGCTGCGAATAATGAAGTATAGCAGGATTGTGCCTCGGTGAATCCTCCCTCCTCACAGTAGTCTATCTCCCTCCATCTCCCATGGATAACCCCCTCCAAGCAACTCCACAGCCATTCATTCTACCCCACAGTCTAATAAGCTATAATTTACCTCTGAGCAAACTAAGAGCACTTAGTGTCAACATAAAACATGTTAGTTTTAAAAGCTGCTTGTTGGCGAAACCAAAGTCAAYGTCCCAGGCCCCTCTCTTGCTTTTTCTGCAAGCCCTTTGGTGCCCCTTAGGGGTTGACTTAGAGAGGGAGTGAAGGCAAATACAGCAAAAAAAAATATCCTACTCTGTACACCATGCAGCAAGACTTATAGGAATCTACTGTAGGGGTGTTCCATAATGTTTCAAAGACAACACTTTAAACTAAAACCAATAGTGAAAAAAGAAAAGAAAAGATAACAAAATGAAATGTGCTAGTATGTTTCATAATGGTTTCTTTACTGACTTTAACCTTCCACCACTCATAGTTACACACATCATTACAATTGCTTTACCAGTTCATTTTCACTGAATCTCTTTGTCCCATGTACTTCGTTTAAATGACCCATGAAGAAGAACATTCTGAGCAGAGCGTTTCTCCAGGGATTTCACATAGCCTATCTAGAGTTAAATATCCCCAGTGAAAACGCTTGGTTCACTCCCAGATGGAGGGTTGTGGGGCAGTATTAGAGCTCTATAAAACCTATACAGTATGACTATTTCCACAGTCATCGTAACACATATGATAAAGACATGATGTTCAAGGGTGGGTACATATAGTCATACAGGCATTCTTGGGAATGTGTAATGCAACGATAATGTGGCGTTCAATGTAACTGTTACAGTTTTTACAAGACGATCTCTTTAAACCCCAACTAAATCATCTTGCAACAAAGACATTGTTCATGATTTTTGGCAATATTTTTAAGTAATCTTTGAAGACAATATCGAAAGGAAAGGAATGTAAAATAGTCTCTTAAGTGTGGAAAACACAGAATCATTGGACCGTTCATTAGGAATTCAGCCTATACCAGCTGATGAGTACCGATATGATAGACGGAACCACCTCTAATTACTTAAGTTGTTATGAGATAAAAATGTATATAATAAAGAAGCGCTTAACTCAAAAGGTTGCCGGAATCTTATTTGTGGACGTACAGGAGACCGTTAATAAGCGAGACAGCACTTAATCGTGGACAAACTGATCCAACTTTTCTGTGAAGTGTCCTCTTTATCATCCTCTTATCAGGGATTAAAGGAATGCTAATATATGCGTTTTAAGTGCTCACCGCGATGCATGGCTAGAAGCGGGAAATTATGGGAACAGGAAAGATGTGCAAGGTCCTTTGTGACGATTACTGTACTCTATTTTCCCGTTAGGGGGCCTATAACCCAGGTGCCTCAGTAACCCAGGTGCCTAAGCCTCTCAAAATCCTCYGAAGCCTCGGCCATTCTTTCCTCTGATTAAGCCATTGTTGCCTGCTTGTCTCCACGTCGAGCACTGGCAATTTAGCGTTAAAGCAAAGAAACAAAACTTTTTCTCCCTTTAAATGGACTAATACGCATAGATTAACGTTGCAAATCCGGAGAGTCAGCAGGTGACAGGAGTATTGTTTCTGGCAGTGCCCCTGTGCTACTGCTATATTYTCCCTCCCCTTCACATCAGAAAATGTATTAGGGGATTTGTTTTCCTAATGACACCTGGCCCCTGCCACTGGAGCATGGTAAATAATCCCATCACAGAGCCCAACCTCATCAGCGACAGGGTAATCCCTTGTTTAAGGCAGACCCCACCCATTAATTCCTCCTTCATAAGGACACAGCTTAGCATACATTACCCAGTTATGATTTGGCGAAGGAAGGCGAACACTCGCAGCCAGGCKTGGTGAGCTAGCTCTCTCTCCTSTCTCTCTCTCACTTTGTTCCAGGAAGAACATGTTACCTCGCTTCGCTTCGACTCTGCCACGTGATTTAACAGTCACATGATATCATGGCCTCGACGGCCCTTTTCAGAAAAGGCAGAGAAACGGCAGAGTTAAAAACACAAAACTTTCCGGATGGTGACTCATTGGGACAGAGTTATTGGCCCCGCTCCACAAGCTGTTTACTATCTATGCATAGTCACTTTACCCCTACCTACATGTACAAACTACCTCGACTAACCTGTACACCCACACATTGTTTCGGTACCGGTACCTCCTGAATATAGCCTTGWTATTGTTATTTTATTGTGTTACTTTTTATTTCATTTTTTACTTAATTTTATTTATTAAATATTTTAACTATTTATTGAACTGCATTGTTGGTTGAAGGCTTGTAAGTAAGCATTTCACATTAARGTCTACACCTGTTGTATTTGGCGCATGTGGCAAATAAAATTWGATTTTATTTGACATTGTACCATCAAGATACAGAGCCGTGCATCTGAGAAGCCTGAACAGCATGATGTTTCAAATGAAAGTCTATTGACCTGGTAACACTTTACATKAATTGCTCTTATTCTTATACCTACATAGTAACACTGTAACTACTACAGTGTCAACATTGGTGTTACATACTAGTTTAGTAATGGAAGTGGAATAAGGAACTGGAATAGGTATGGCCCTGGAACAGTGTTAATTTATAAATACATATCATACGTCAATCTCAAAGAGTTTCCAAATGGGTCAGAATTTAAATTGCTAGCTAAGAGTTACAGGTAGCTGCCAAAACAAAGGAAACACTTGAGTAAATGAGGGATACAAAGTGTATTGAAAGCGGATGCTTCCWCACAGGTGTGTTTCCTGGGTTAAACAATTAACATCCCATTGTGCTTAGAAGAAGACATCTCAGTGACTTTGAAAGAGGCGCATAGTGGGTTTAAAGGGTGTGTGTATTTTTTTTGATTTATTATTTAACATTTATTTAACTAGGCAAGTCAGTTAAGAACAAATTATTATTTACAATGACGGCCTACCAAAAGGCAAAAGGCCTCCTGCGGGGACGGGGGCTGGGATAAAAAAAAAGTTTAAAAAAAAAGATATAGGACAAAACACACATCACGACAAGAGAGACACCACTACATAAAGAGAGACCTAAGACAACAACATTGCTTGGCAGCAACACATGACAACACAGCATGGTAGAAACACAACAACAACATGGTAGCAGCACAACATGGTACAAACATTATTGGGCACAGACAACAGCACAAAGGGCAAGAAGGTAAAGACAACGATACAGATAAAACTGTCCAGTTTGAGTGTTTATTGCAGCTCGTTCCAGTCACTAGCTGCAGCGAACTGAAAAGAGAGGTGACCCAGGGATGTGTGTGCTTTGGGGACCTTTAACAGAATGTTACTGTATGTGTTGTATGTGGAGGATGAGGGCTGCAGCAGTTTAGAGGAGTATAGGAGCATTGGTGGCAAATCTGACGGCCGAATGGTAAAGCACATCTTGCCGCTCGAGAGCACCCTTACCTGCCRTTCCAAAAATTAAGTCTCTGTAATCTAGCATGTGTAGGACRGTCATTTGAATCAGGGTTAGTTTGGCAGCTGGGGTRAAAGAGGAGCGATTACAATAGAGGAAGCCAAGTCTAGATTTAATCTTAGCCTGCAGCTTTGATATATGCTGAGAGAAGGACAGTGTAGCCATACTCCCTCCTTGTATGAGGTGACAACCTCAAGCTCTCAACCCTCAGAGGTAGTAATCACTTTCTACTGCCTGAGCTATGTTGYTGATGTAAATTGAGAAGAGCGTGGGGCTTCGGATCGAGCCTTGGGATACTCCCTTGGTGGCAGTGGCTGAGAGCAGAGCAGATGTTCTGACTTTATAAACTGCACTCTTTGAGAGAGGTAGTGAGCAAACCAGGCCAAAGACCCCTCAGAGACACCAATACTCATTAGCTGGCCCACAAGAATGGAATGGTCAAGTCAATTAAAATAGCAGCACAACATTGCTTAGAATAAAGGGCAACGGTGACATCATTTAGGACCTTTAAGGTTACAGTGACACATCCATAACCTGAGCGGAAACCAGATTGCATACCAGAGAGAGAACTATAGACATCAACAAAGCCAGTCAGTTGATTATTGACAAGTGTTTCCAACACTTTTGATAAACAGGGCA
The DNA here is from genome assembly GCF_002910315.2 of Salvelinus sp. IW2-2015. Lineage (NCBI taxonomy): Eukaryota > Metazoa > Chordata > Actinopteri > Salmoniformes > Salmonidae > Salvelinus > Salvelinus sp. IW2-2015. The sequence continues at coordinate 23,997,467 of NC_036848.1, forward strand.
AAATAGAAATTGGCCGATAACAGTTAGGATCAGTTTGACCTCCCCCTTTAAATAAAGGACGCACTGTGGATGCCTTCCAAACAATGGGAACCTCCACAGAGAGGAGTGACTGGGTAAAAAGTTCAGAGATAGGCTTGGCGATGATAGGGCAGCAACCTTAAAGAAGAAAGGGTCTAAACCATCTGACCCAGATGTTTTTTGGGGGTCAAGTTTAAGGAGCTCCTTTAGCACCTCGGACCCAGTGACCGCCTGCAGCAAGACACTTTGATGCGGGTCAGTGGAAAAAGAAGGAGGAGCATTGGGGCTAMTCGCATTAGAAGGGATGGGAGATGAGGAAATGTTGGACGGGCAAGGAGGCATGACTGAGTCAAATAGGAATCCTGACTTAATGAAGGGGTGATTAAAGAGCTCAGCTGTGTGCTCCTTGTCAGTAACAACCACTGTCACATCTACTCCTGCAACGCCCTCTACTGCTCATGCTGTGTCTCTTTGACCTGCCGCCTCCCCCAGTGCTCTTTCCCTCTSTGTGTGTGTGTGTGATTGTGTGGGCGGAGACAGGTGTGCTGGAGTCAGAACAGATCCCCACCAGCTGCAACCCATTCCATAATCAAGACCTCTACAAATATTCAGTCCTGCCACTTCCACACTGTCAGATCATAATATCTGCTCAGTCAGTCTACGCTTCTAGCTATTTGTTACTATTCAGATCCCGTTACCCTGCTGTGCCTGTTTCCCTTCCTGACGCTGTTTTCCTCTCCGCTACAGTTCGGTCCGCTCTGACTCTGGTCCCTGTCTCACGTCTTGTCACCCTGCTACTCTGTCCTGGATGCCCCACTCTASTACTCCCTTGGATTCCCCCCCGGACCTGCTTACCCTGTCTCAACCCCTCTCACTCCAGCCTGARCCTCTGCATCTGGTCTCCAGCAACCCACCCGAGCTTCCCCTGACCTGCACCCCATCTTCCCCCTGTGTTCCAATAAATACCTTGGTTACCTCATCCCGTCTCCTCGTCTGGGTCTGCTCTTGGRTTCACAAGTTCTGCTCCGCCTAACAGTATGATCTGGACCAAAGAGATGAACCCAGCAGACTCTGCTACTCTCCACCAAACCCTTGTCGGCCAAGGCGCTCTGCTCGAGCAACATGACCAAGCCCTGAAGACCCTTCTGGAGCACATCAATGAGTTTTCACAGAGCCTGTCTGACTTACAGGGCCGACCCCCTCGCTCAGAGCTCACCACCAGTTCCTAGTCCTTCTCCTCCACTCCGGGAGCCATTTGTTCCGACCCCCGAGCATTACAATTGCAACTATGTAGCTTGCAGAGCMTTTTTGGTACAATGGTCACTAGTATTTGAGCAACAGCCCTACTCTTATGCTAGCGAATGAGCCAAGATTTCCTTTCTGATTGACTGCCTCCGTGGAGAAGCGCTTTCCTGGACCACAGCAGTGTGGGAGAGACAGTCCCCCATCTCCTTCTCCTACTCCAGATTCACGGAGGAGATGAAGGTCTTTGACCACCCGGTCTGCAGTAACAATGCCGCTAAATGTCTCCTGTCCCTCCGTCAAGGCCCCCATAGTGTTGCTGAGTTTCACACCCTCGCCGCTGAGAGCAGCTGGAATGAGGAGGCCCTTCAGGTAGCATTCCGGAGCGCACTCACTGAGACCCTGAAGGACGATTTGGTGTCCAGGTGAGCCTGATGGACAYGATGAACTCATCTCTCTCGCTATCCGCATCGACAACCGTCTCCGTGAGCGTAGGAGGGAGAAGGTAGGTAGGGTTGCATGTCCCATAAAATATGCTTCAGTGCCTTGCCCTCCTTCTCCGACTGCATCCCATCCCCAGGCATGTCCAGACCCTGAAACCATGCAGCACGGCCGGGCCCATCTCTCTCCAGAGGAGAGGCAACGACGAATCGGCACTAGGAGCTGCCTATGCTGTGGCCAGGTTGGTCACTTTGTCTCCACTTGTTCCCTGCATCCAGCAAAAGAGGGGGCTYGGCAGTAGTGTGGGATATACTGTTGAGCCAAACCGCCTGCCCATCTTCCCCCAGACCCCTGCTTGAAGGCAACGTTGTGTGGCAGAGCCAGGCGTTTCCCCTGTCTGTTCTCATCGATTTGGGCGCCGACGAGAGCTTCCTGGACCGAGGTGTCGTTACCCAGTTAGGCCTGGACACTGTTCCACTCGATTCCCCCCCTCGATGCCAACGCTCTCAATGGAAAACTTCCTCGCCTGTGTCTGTGAGAACCATCCCTGTCATCCTGAGTCTCTCTGGAAATCACCAGGAAAAGATCAGTTTCCACATAATTGACTGTCCTTACTCTCCCCTGGTTCTTGGCCATCCTTGGTTAAAGCTACACAACCCACAGATTGACTGGTCCGCCGGAAAGGTAACCACTTGGAGTTAATTTTGTCACTCTAATTGTTTACATTCTGCCTTTCCCCCTGCCTTGTATGTGCCTCAGTTCATTCCAGACCCTTCCAGACCTGTCATCTGTTCCTCCCGAGTATCACAATCTAGCTCCTGTGTTCAGCAAGCACCATTCCCTGTCGCTGCCGCCTCATCGACCGTATGACTGCGCCATTGACCTCCAGTCTGGAGCTCCTCTCCCCAGTTGCCGGTTGTATAACCGCTCTCATCCCGAGCAAGAGGCTATGGAGAGTTACATTCAAGATTCTATGGCTGCAGAACTTATCAAGCCATCTTCCTCCCCGGTGGGTGCTGGGTTTTTCTTTGTGAAGAAGAAGGATGGGTCCCTGAGGCCGTGCATAGACTTCCATGGGCTGAATAATATCACTAWGGTTAGGCGKCGGACAACTTCCGGTGAAACTGGAGGGCACGCAATTCAAATAAATAATCATAAAAATTATGTATATTAAACATTTAGGAACATACAAGTGTCTTATATCGGTTAAAAGCYTAAATTCTTGTTAATCTAACTGCACTGTCCGATTTACACTATGCTTTAGAGCGAAAGCATGCCATGCGATTGTTTGAGGACGGCGCCCCACATCAAATTATTTTTCCACCAGCACAGGTTTCATAAATTCATAAATAGCGATTAGATATTCGCTTACTTTTTGAAAATCTTCCTCTGATTTGTCATCCAAAGGGTCCCAGCTATAACATGTAGTGTCGTTTTGTTAGATAAAATCCTTCTTTATATTCCAAAAAGTCTGTTTAGTTGGCGTTATCGACTTGAGTAATCCACTCGTTCAACATGCCAAGATAGGAATCCGAAAATCTCCCTAAACTTTGCTTCAACAAGTAAAAATATATTTATATTTAATCCTCAGATACACTAAAATGTAATTTAACTACAGGAAAATGATAGGAAAACGATATTAGCAGGTGCGTGTCCTCTTCCTCGTTCTCGCATACAAACATTTCCAAGTCTGTATCCCTGTGGTAAAACGTATTATTCTTCCTCGTTTTGGAAGAAATAAGCCTGAAACCTTGAACATTGAATGCTTACACCCAGTGGAAGACATAGGAATTGCATCCTGAGAGCTAGATTTCAGAATGCCCCTATACTTTCCATTGTAAGAGCATGGGCACTCCAAGCATGRGTTGATTTTTCTTTAGATYTTCTCCTACATTATTTTAACATTTCTACATACGTCAAAGTGTCATCTTTCCAATGGTACCAATTATATGCATATCCTAGCTTCAGGGCCTGAGCAGTTTACTTGGACACGTCAGTCAGGTGGAAATTGAGAAAAATAGACCCTATCCTGAAGAAGTTTTAAGAACAAGTACCCCTTGCCACTCATCAGCTCTGCTTTTTCCCCCTCCATGGTGCCACGGTGTTTATCAAACTCGACCCCCGGAATGCCTACCACCTTGTCCGCATAAGAGAGGGGAATGAGTGGAAGACTGCCTTCAACACAACACTGGGTCACTTGGTCATGCCTTTTGGTCTTACTAACGCCCCTGCTGTTTTCCAGAACCTAGTCAATGACGTGCTGAGAGATGTGATTGGAYGCTTCGTTTTTGTCTATTTAGATGACATCCTGATTTTTTTTCCAAGGACCCTGAGGCTCACCAGCAACACGTTCTTCAACGGCTGTTGGAGAATAAACTTTTTGTTAAAGCTGAAAAATGTGAGTTCCATGCTGCCACAGTGTCTTTCCTGGGTTATATTATTGCACAAGGACAGTTACGTATGGACCCCGCCAAGGTCATGGCAGTCACAGAGTAGCCTGCGCCCTCCAACCTGAAGCAGCTACAGTGTTTCCTGGGGTTTGCAATTTTTTACAGACGTTTCATCCGCAGCTACAGCCATCTAGCAGCACCTCTCACCACTCTCACCTCTACCTCCACCTCCACTCTGTTCCACTGGACTCCTGAGGCAGAGACAGCTTCCTGGAACTCAAGCGTCACTTCACCGGTCCTTACTCAGCCCGACYCAGAACTCCAGTTCATCGTGGAGGTGGACGCCTTGACACCGGGGTAGGTGCTGTTCTGTCTCAACGTGCCCCACCCATTTGCATCCTTTTCCCAAATTTTCACATCGGAAACTGGGAACTCCTGGCAGTTAAGCTGGCTCTGGAGGAATGGAGTCACTGGCTGGAGGGCTCTATAACCCCCTTAATCGTGTGACTAACCATAAAAACCTGTCCTACATCCAGACCGCCAAACGGCTGAACTCCCGACAATCCAAGTGGGCCTTGTTCTTCGGTAGATTCAATTTCACACTCACTTATCGCCCCAGTTTGAAGAATACCAAGCCTGATGCCCTCTCTCGCCAGTTCACCACCAACAACACGGGTACCGAGCCACCTGCATCATTGCCGGGAACCCATCACCTTGGAGATCGAGTCCCGTACCCGCCAGGCTCAGCAGAACCAGCCTGACCTGAGTAACGGTTCTAGTAATGCTCTGTTTGTTCCAGATTGTATTCATTCTAATGTTCTCCAGTGGGGCCATTCTACCCACCTCACCTGTCACCCTGGTATGAACCGGTCCCTCACCTTCCTGCGTCAGCGCTTTTGGTGGCCCACCATGGAGAGTCCGGAAGTTTGTCTCAGCCTGTTCGGTTTGTGCCCGGAACAAAACCTCCACTAAACCCACTTCCGGTCTGCTCCGCCCTCTTCCCATACCCAGTCGCCTTTGGTTACACATAGCTCTGGACTTCGTCACTGGCCTTCCCCCATCTAACAGTAACTCCWTCATCCTCACCATTTTTGATAGATTTTCCAAAATGGCTCACGTCATTCCCCTCTCCAAGCTACCGTCCTCCAGGGAGAAAGTGGACCTGTTAGTATCCCATGTATTTCGTCTGCATGGCATCCCCACTGACATCGTTAGCAACAGAGGACCCCAGTTTACCTCCCAGGTATGGAGATCCTTCTGTTCAGCTCTTGGTATCAATGTCAGTCTTCTGGATATCACCCCCAGACCAACGGCCAGACTGAACGGGTCAACCAAGAGAGGGAGGCTTCCCTATGCTGCGTGACCTCTGCCAAACCTTCCTCCTGGAGTGCTCAGCTACCCTGGTTTGAATATGCCCACAACACCCTCACCAACGCCTTGTCAGGTATGTCACCCGTTGAGTGTGCTCTGGGTTACTAACCCCCCTTGTTCTCCGCTCAAGAGGTTGAGGTTGCGGTTCCCTCTGTCCAGGACCATCTGCGCCGTTGTYACCGTACCTGGAGGAAGGCACGGGCTGCCCTTCTTCGTGCCTCCGACAGGACTCAGTCCCAAGCCAACCGTCGCCGGGCCTCTGCCCCAGTCTACACCCCGGGGCAAATTATATGGCTCTCATCGAAGGACCTGTCACATTGAAGGTGGCATCTAAGAAACTTTCCCCCTGATTCATTGGCCTCTWTGAAATTGACCATGTCATCAACCCCTCGGTGGTGCRTTTGAAACTCCCAGCCTCTCTCAGGATCCATCCTACCTTCCAAATGCAGTTGGAAGTTTACATACACCTTAGCCAAATACATTTAAACTCAGTTTTTCCACAATTCCTGACATTTAATCCTAGTAAAAATTCCATGTCTGAAGTCAGTTAGGATCACAACTTTACTTTAGGAATGTGAAATGTCTCCTTGCTCGCACACGCTTTTTCACTTCTGCCCACAAATTTTCTATGGGATTGAGGTCAGGTCTTTGTGATGACCACTCCAATACCTTGACTTTGTTATGCTTAAATCCGTTTTACCACATTTCTATTAGCATGTGCAATAGCATATTAGCATGCGCTGACCAACTAAAAATGTGCAACCAGAGGATAAAAAAAACTCTGGACCACCTTTACTCCACACACAGAGACGCATACAAAGCTCTCCCACGCCCTCCATTTGGCAATTCTGGCAAATCTGAAATCTATCCTCCTGATTCCTGCCTACAAGCAAAAATTAAAGCAGGAAGCACCAGTGACTAGATCAATAAAAAAGTGGTCAGATAAAGCAGATGCTAAGCTACAGGACTGTTTTGCAAGCAAAGACTGGAATATGTTCCGGGATTCCTCCAATGGCGTTGAGGAGAACACCACATCAGTCATTGGCTTCATCAATAAGTGCATCGATGACGTCGTCCCCACAGTACATACCTCAACCAGAAGCCATGGACCCAGCTGGTACCTAATTATACAAAACAAAAATAAAGTAGGTAAGACAATAATAAGGGTAGGGTATAATTTTGCTGAATAGGCTGAACCTTTATGTCCAAACTTTTGACTGGTAGATCGATACCTGTATTGTCTGTGTGATAAACTTATATCCTCACAGCGTCCTTTATTTTCATGTAGATAACATTACTGGGTGGGTTTGATCACTTAGAGAATAAACTAGTATGAAAGGTATTCGAGAAAAGGAACTCTCTCAATCATTCAGGATCCTTACGATTGTTCATTATCCGCTGCAGACTAATTGAGGCGGATTTCCGCTACCTTAGTCTTGTCCAGTAAACATCAAGAACCAAAGTCAGGGTCCTAATGGCAAGTAACGCAAAGCTGGGACGTACCGAACAATGAAATTAAACATGGCGAAACTTCTGCGCATCCTGTCATACACTCTGTTCGATCACCTGAATCTTTACTGGACTGATATTATAGTTATATATTGAGTAACACAGATACTTACTATTTATTTGACTGTCAGAAGCCATGAGAATGTACTGATCAACATATCTCAACCTCAGCCCTGCATCGATGACGTCGTCCACAGTACATACCTCAACCAGAAGCCATGGATTACAGGCAACATCCGCACTGAGCTAAAGGCTAGAGCTGCCGCTTTCAAGGAGCGGGAGTCTAACCCGGAAGCTTGTAAGAAATCCGCTATGCCCTCCCACGAACCATCAAACAGGCAAAGCATCAATACAGGACTAAGATTGAATCGTACTACACCGTCTCTGACGCTCGTCGGATGTGGCAGGGCATGCAAAACCATTACAGACTACAAAGTGAAGCACAGCCGAGAGCTGCCCAGTGATACGAGCATATCAGACGAGCTAAAGTACTTCTATGTCACTTCGAGGCAAATGGCACTGAGGCATGCATGAGAGCACCAGCTGTTTCGGAAGACTGCGTGATCATGCTCTCCGCCGCCGATGTGAGTAAGACCTTTAAACAGGTCAACATTCACAGGCTGCAGGGCCAGACGGATTACCAGGACGTGTACTGTGAGCATGCGCTGACCAACTAAAAAGTGTCTTCACTGATATTTTCAACCTCTCCCTGTCCAGTCTGTAATACCAACATGTTTTAAGCAGACCACCATAGTGCCTGTGCCCAAGAACACTAAGGTAACCTGCCTAAATGACTACCAACCCGTAACTCACGTCGGTAGCCATGAAGTGCTTGAAAGGCTGGTCATGGCTCACATCAACACCAGTATACCAGAAACCCTAGACACTCCAATTTGCATACCGCCCAGACTATTTGTATTGCACCCCCCTCTTTTACACGCTGCTACTCTGTTGTTATCATCTATGCATTAGTC
>NC_036848.1:24008102-24011766 GCF_002910315.2 Salvelinus sp. IW2-2015
ATGTGAATACAGGCAACATCCGCACTGAGCTAAAGGCTAGAGCTGCCGCTTTCAAGGAGCGGGAGTCTAACCCGGAAGCTTGTAAGAAATCCCGCTATGCCCTCCCACGAACCATCAAACAGGCAAAGCATCAATACAGGACTAAGATTGAATCGTACTACACCGTCTCTGACGCTCGTCGGATGTGGCAGGGCATGCAAACCATTACAGACTACAAAGTGAAGCACAGCGAGAGCTGCCCAGTGACAAGCATATCAGACGAGCTAAAGTACTTCTATGCTCACTTCGAGGCAAATGGCACTGAGGCATGCATGAGAGCACCAGCTGTTTCGGAAGACTGCGTGATCATGCTCTCGCCGCCGATGTGAGTAAGACCTTTAAACAGGTCAACATTCACAAGGCTGCAGGCCAGACGGATTACCAGGACGTGTACTGGAGCATGCGCTGACCAACTAAAAAGTGTCTTCACTGATATTTTCAACTCTCCCTGTCCAGTCTGTAATACCAACATGTTTTACCTCTAACGAGCCTCTACCCCGGGTCCGGGAGCACCCCCCATCCCCCCACACACTGATTAGCATAGCTAGCATAGCTTCACAAGTAGATAGTAGCATCTAAATATCATTAAATCACAAGTCCAAGACACCAGATGAAAGATACAGATCTTGTGAATAAAGCCACCATTTCAGATTTTTAAAATGTTTTACAGGGAAGACAAAATATGTAAATCTATTAGCTAAACACGTTAGCAAAATACACCACTATCCTAACTCCATCAGTTTCTTACTCCTTCAGGTGCTATCACCAATTCGGCTCAACTAAGATATTGATATCCACTAACCAGAAAAAAACTCTTCAGATGACAGTCTGATAACATATTCATGGTATAGATATTTTTGTTAGAAAAAAAGTGCATATTTCAGGTAGAAATCACAGTTTACAATTGCACCTACCATCACAAATCGACTAGAATTACTAGATAGAGCAACGTGTATGACCAATTTACTCATCATAAAACATTTCATAAAAATAGACAAAGCATAGCAATGGAAAGACCCAGTTCTTGTGATTTCAGACCATATTTCAGATTTTCTAAGCGTTTTTCAGCGAAAACAAAATAAATCGATAAGTTAGCATACCACATGTGCAAACGTTACCAGAGCATCGATTCCAGCCAAAGAGCGCTATAACGTAATCACCGCCAAAATATATTTAATTTTTTCACTAACCTTCTCAGAATTCTTCCGATGACACTCCTGTAACATCATTTTACAATATACATATACAGTTTGTTCGAAAAGGTGCTATTTAGCCATACAAAACCGTGGTTACACAATAAAAATACTAGGAAATCAAGCCTCAATATGTCTGACGTCATCTATCAGAGTGATCTAGTTTAATTGAAAGCTAATCAATACTTGACTAAAAAATACAGGGTTGACAGCAATCGAAAGACAAATTAGTCTTAATGCAACCGCTGATTTACATTTTTTAAAATTATCCTTACTTTTCAATACAGGGTTCGCCAAGTGAAGCTATACCAAACAAAATGGCGAAATATGCGTTTAAATATTTCGACAGAAACACGATTTATCATATTAAATATGCTTACTTTGAGCTGTTTTCCATCAGATTCTTGGGCAATGTATCCTTTCTATGTTATAAACGTCTTTTGGTCGATAGTATGTCCTCTGTCCTTCGAAATATCCACTAACGATTCGAACGGGACCCAAAACGTGTCCAAACTTTCAGAGTGCACAACAAAGAAATTCCTCAAAATCGCACTAAACGGATATAAATTGCTATAAAACGGTTCAAATTAACTACATTATGATTTTTTAACAACTATAACGACTAAAACATGACCGGAGAAATATTGCTGGTTAGAAAACGATTTGGAACGAGGCAAGTCGATGGCCTTCACGCTTCAGGCGCACGACGAGAAAGGCGGTCCTAAACATTTTGTGGTTTTATAATGGCTGTGAATGTTCCCATCGATTTTCATTCAAAACTGTGATGACGTACAGACACCCAGAGGAAGACGTAGGCAGTTGTCGGTTCTTCATAGCATTCACTGTCGCCTTAAAAACAGACCCAGATCAGGGAGTCACTTAATAACCCTACCCACATGTACATATTACCTCAACTAACCGGTGCCCTTGCACATTGACTCTGTACCGGTACCCTCCTGTATATAGTCTCGCAATTGTTATTTTACTGCTGCTCTTTAATTACTTGTTACTTTTATTTCTTGTTCTTATCCATAATTTAAAAAAAAGTCAACTGCATCGTTTGATAGGGGCTCATAAGTAAGCATTTCTCTGTAAGGTGCCTGTTGTTTGCCTGTTTGCCTGTATGCCTGTTGTTTTCGGCACATGTGACTAATAACATTTGATCTGATTTTGATTTGATCCTGTCACACCCTGATCTGTTTTACCTGTCTTGTGCTTGTCTCTACCCCCCACCAGGTGTCTCCCATTTTYTYCCCACTCGTCTCCTCGACGTTTGAGCCTCTCCAGGGGGCGACAATCTTCTCAAAGTTGGACCATCGGAATGSCTACCAGACAGCTTTTAACATGGCTAGCGGGCACTATGAGTACCTTGTTATGCCATTCAGACTGACCAATGCTCCCGTAGTGTTCCAGGCCTTGGTCAACGATGTGCTCCGTGATATGTTGAACCGGTTTGTGTTTGTCTACCTTGACTACATCTTTTTTTCCTGGTCAGCTCAAGAACACGTCCTCCACGTCCGACAGGTCTTTCAGCATCTCCTGGAGAACCAGCYTTTTGTTAAATTAGAAAATGTGAATTCCATTGCTCTACTATCTCCTTCCTAGGGTACGTCATTGTTGCTGGAAATATTGAGAAGGACTCTGACAAGGTGAGAGCGGTGGTGGATTGGCCTCAACCCACATCCAGAGTGCAGCTGCAATGTTTCCTGGGGTTTGCTAATTTCTACCACCGCTTCATCCAGGGTTACATCACCCTGGTTTCCCCTCTCTCAGCACTCATCTCTCCCAAGATTCTGTTCACGTGGTCTCCAGCAGCTGACCGGGTGTYCTCGAATGTCAAACTTCAGTTCAATACAGCTCGCATTTTAGTYCATCCGGACCCGTCCCGTCAGWTCGCTGAGAAGGTCGATGCCTCGGACATCGGAGTGGGGGTCGTCCTGTCCCAGCGTTCTAACCAGGACCAAAAGCTGCATCCCTACACTTTCCTTTCCATCGTTCTAAGGGTGCTCCCGGATCCGGGATTGGGAGGAACTAGAAGTTAAGCAGATGTGCAATTTGACACTACAACACAGTGAATACTTTGATACACATTATCCTGGCTGCTAATCAATAAAACATCTGTTAAAAACCTCTTAAGGATCGCCCCGTTTTTAAAGTTTTCGCCTGAAATGACATACCCAAATCTAACTGCCTGTAGCTTAGGCCCTGAAGCAAGGATATGCATATTCTGGTACCATTTTGAGAAAGGAAACACTTTGAAGTTTGTGGAAATGTGAAAGGAATGTAGGCGAATATAACAACATATCTGGTAAAAGATAATACAAAGAAAAAAACAAAACAAAAATTGTATTTTTTTGTACCATCATCTTTGAAATGCAAGAGAAAGGCCATAACGTATTATTCCAGCTCAGGTGCAATTGTAGGATTATTGG
>NC_036848.1:24017798-24048538 GCF_002910315.2 Salvelinus sp. IW2-2015
ACCCACTGAGAGGAACTACGATGTGGGAAATTGAGAACTACTCGTGGTCAAGATGGTGTTGGAATGGAGGCACTGGTTAGAGTGGTGGAACATCCATTCATAGTGTTAACTGATCACAAGAACCTGGAATATCTCCGCACCGCCAAGCGCCTCAACTCTAGTCAAGCTCGATGGGCCCTGATTTTCACTCGGTTCAACTTTACCATCTCCTACCGCCTGGGGTCCAAGAATGTGAAGCCGGATATGCTCTCACGCTTCTCTAGCCCAGCTGCTCTACCGGCGGACCCCGAGACCACAACTCTTTGCCTGCCTTGATATACTGATTGCCTGCCGTCCTGCACCTGCCTGACTGTGATTTGGATCACAACCTTTTGCCTGCCCTGTTGCTATAATAAAACTATGAGACTCGTACTATCCCGCGCCTTCTTTGTCTTGGCATCCTGCGCTGGTCACCACTAGATGGCAGGAGAGTATGTGCAACGTTTTAGACTGATCCAATAAACCTTTGCATTTCTGTTAAAAATGTTATATCAAGACTGCCCAAATGTGCCTAATTTTCTTATTAATAACTTTTCATGTTCAAAACTGTGCACTCTTCTCAAACAATAGCATGGTATTCTTTCACTGTAATAGCTACTGTAAATTGGACAGTGCAGTTAGATTAACAATAATTTAAGCTTTCTGCCAATATCAGATATGTCTATGTCCTGGGAATTGTTCTTGTTACTTACAACCTCATGCTAATCACATTAGCCTACATTTGCTCAATCGTCCCGCAGGGGACCCACCAATCCTGCTCCTGTTCTGGTTTGCTTGTTTACAGCATGTYACTTCATAGGGATCTATTAAGGGCGCTCTGGTATTGTTACATCACCAACATTTCAAGAATAAAGTTCTATATGGAGGCTAACATGGGGGCTAAAACCTGGCCCAACTCTTTCTATATATGGCTCTGGCTGGTACTAGCTAACTAGTATCTACTTTTGACTATATATTATTTGATAATGCTAGCGAGCCAGGCTAGCTATGATACCACAGATGAAAGGGGAATGATACTGTAGCTAGCTAAATACGTCAAGCTAATGTTTAATGTGATGTAGCATGTCAGAGGAAAATGTACATAGAAAGGTAGCTAGCTAATGTGAGCTAACAACAGCTAACTTTAGCCCATTGGCATTTAGGGTCAATACAGGGCAGGCACTTGGATTCTCACTTCTGGACCCCAGGAAGAGTAGCTGCTGCTATTGCAACAGCTAATGGGGACCCTAATAAAATACCAAATACCAAAGCATGGTAGCTAATCATAGGATGTAGCCAGCTTTTTTCAATAATGTTTCAACTTGAACTGGCTAGCTAATATTAGCTAGCTRGGCAATTTATTTAAACTCAGACAAATATGATAACTAACCCATATTTGCAATTTAGGTAGCTAGCTAGCATCCCGGGGGCTTTGCCTGCTAACCCAAAACAACATGCCTGATCTCATAAAAATGTATAGTGTATTTTCTAGGGCAACAATACATGAAGGATGTTTTTTAGTGAACAGTTTGGTTGTTTCAGTGCTGTGCTGTGTTCTCCASATCTGGAGATATCAGTGGTTGTCTTTCCTGTTTTTCCTTTGAGAAGATTGTTTGATTTTTTTGATTTTGACAGACATTTTGAGAGATTGATCAACCTGGCTCTGAAACTTAGCTCGTCTACTAAATCCTTTTGATCATCTGGCAGTAAGCAACAAGGGCAGGATTTAGGGATTAGGAAATAAGCACAACGAGAAGGAGTCAAAATAGAGGAAAAAATCTACAGAAAAGGGAATTGTTTTGTAGGATTTCTGTAAGATTTCTAAATGAAAGACAGTACGAGGCATTGAAAAGGAAACAAACAATCAAAAACAAACATAAAAGTACATAAAGGCGAGGTAAGATTGTTCTGGGCATTGTGTACAGTGTTAATTACACACATTTACATATTTAATAGCTTTAAAWATTCATTATAAAAAGTAAATTATTTAAAAAGTTGCTTGTATTCAATACTCAAATTCTAAAAATATCAATGGCAACAGTAGCAGGAGCTTGGATACTTCCATTTGATCTACCAGCAGAAAAGAAGTCTGAACATTGTAAACAGCATCACAAACAAAAGCTCCTGAGAGAAAATCCAGAGACACTGTTTGCTGATTATACCCTAATTGGAGACAAGAATACAATCTCTGATTGCTCTTCTATACAGAGCTTAYTGCTGCTTGGTATTCTGCCACATGTAGGCACTTTGACCATGCCAGAAAGAGAGGAATCACTAATGGTCGACAGGTCTTGGTATTTGATGAACAGGAGCCTGATAATCGACTCTTCGCCATTAACACCTCCAACAACGGCACCGTATTGACTCCAGGCCTAGAAGCTGCACTTATCCTCTATATACATGGGTTTGCATCACTGAAAGAGCTAGCAGACACCTTGAACGAGAACGGCACTCTGACTGCAACACTTCAATCAGAAAACATACCTGATGAGAAATCAGTTCATTCCAAAAGTACCCCCACCCTCATATTTAACAAAGCTACCCTAGCAGACATGGAGTGACAACCTGTCCGAGCTGTACCAGACCTTTGGGAGTATCTCCCTACTGGAGGTAGGTGAATGAGCCTTGTGGTGAGGTGACTGTTCTGAGGAARGATAAGGATGAGCTGAGAGAGAAACTGGCAACAGTCGAGAGGAGAGAGGTAGCTGACATCAGGGAAGAGTTACAAAGGGAGTTGTCAGCAGTCATATCATTTCTAGAACACAAACACATCACCATCCACACTCTGAGACCAACTGGAGCCTATCACAAGCCTCACAACCACACCCTCACATCGGCTGTACCAATGCTTACAATTTACCATTTACATTTACATTTAAGTCATTTGCAGACGCTTATTCCAGAGCGACTTACAAATTGGTGCATTCACCTTATGAATCCAGTGGAACGCACCACTTTACAATAGTGCATCTAAATCTTTTAAGGGGGGGGGTGAGAAGGATTACTTTATCCTATCCTAGGTATTCCTTAAAGAGGTGGGGTTTCAGGTGTCTCCGGAATGGTGATTGACTCCGCTCGTCCTGGCGTCGTGAGGAGTTTGTTCCACCATTGGCCAGAGCAGCGAACAGTTTTGACTGGGCTGAGCGGGAACTGTACTTCCTCAGTGGTAGGGAGGCGAGCAGGCCAGAGGTGGATGAACGCAGTGCCCTTGTTTGGGTGTAGGGCCTGATCAGAGCCTGGAGGTACTGAGGTGCCGTTCCCCTCACAGCTCCGGCAAGCACCATGGTCTTGTAGCGGATGCGAGCTTCAACTGGAAGCCAGTGGAGAGAGCGGAGGAGCGGGTGACGTGAGAGAACTTGGGAAGGTTGAACACCAGACGGGCTGCGGCGTCTGATGAGTTGTAGGGGTTTAATGGCACAGGCAGGGAGCCCAGCCAACAGCGAGTTGCAGTTAATCCAGGAGGATGACAAGTGCCTGGATTAGGACCTGCGCCGCTTCCTGTGTGAGGCAGGTCGTCTACTCTGCGGATGTTGTAGAGCATGAACCTACAGGAACGGGCCACCGCCTTGATGTTAGTTGAGAACGACAGGTGTTGTCCAGGAATCACGCCAAGTTCTTAGCGCTCTGGGAGGAGGACACAAGGAGTTTCAACCGTGGCGAGATCATGGAACGGCAGTCCTCCCCGGGAGAAGAGCAGCTCCGTCTTGCCGAGGTCAGCTTGAGGTGGTGATCCGTCATCCACACTGATATGTCTGCCAGACATGCAGAGATGCGATTCGCCACCTGGTCATCAGAAGGGGAAAGGAGAAGATTATGTGTGTCGTCTGCATAGCAATGATAGGAGAGACCATGTGAGGTTATGACAGAGCCAGTGACTTGGTGTATAGCGAGAATAGGAGAGGCCTAGAACAGAGCCCTGGGGGACACCAGTGGTGAGAGCACGTGGTGAGGAGACAGATTCCGCCACGCCACCTGGTAGGAGCGACCTGTCAGGTAGGACGCCAATCCAAGCGTGGGCCGCGCCCGGAGATGCCCAACTCGGAGAGGGTGGAAGGAGGATCTGATGGTTCACAGTATCGAAGGCAGCCGATAGGTCTAGAAGGATGAGAGCAGAGGAGAGAGAGTTAGCTTAGCAGTGCGGAGCGCCTCCGTGATACAGAGAAGAGCAGTCTCAGTTGAATGACTAGTCTTGAAACCTGACTGATTTGGATCAAGAAGGTCATTCTGAGAGAGATAGCGGGAGAGCTGCCAAGGACGGCACGTTCAAGAGTTTTGGAGAAAAAGAAAGAAGGGATACTGGTCTGTAGTTGTTGACATCGAGGGATCGAGTGTAGGTTTTTTCAGAAGGGGTGCAACTCTCGCTCTCTTGAAGACGGAAGGGACGTAGCCAGCGGTCAGGATGAGTTGAAGCGAGGTGAGGTAAGGGAGAAGGTCTCCGGAAATGGTCTGGAGAAGAGAGGAGGGATAGGGTCAAGCGGCAGGTTGTTGGCGCCCGGCCGTCACAAGACGCGAGATTTCATCTGGAGAGAGAGGGAGAAAGAGGTCAGAGCACAGGGTAGGGCAGTGTGAGCAGAACCAGCGGTGTCGTTTGACTTAGCAAACGAGGATCGGATGTCGTCGACCTTCTTTTCAAAATGGTTGACGAAGTCATCTGCAGAGAGGGAGGAGGGGGGGGAGGGAGGAGAGGATTCAGGAGGGAGGAGAAGGTGGCAAAGAGCTTCCTGGGGTTAGAGGCAGATGCTTGAATTTAGAGTCGTAGAAAGTGGCTTTAGCAGCAGAGACAGAAGAGGAAAATGTAGAGAGGAGGGAGTGAAAGATGCCAGGTCCGCAGGGAGGCGAGTTTTCCTCCATTTCCGCTCGGCTGCCCGGAGCCCTGTTCTGTGAGCTCGCAATGAGTCGTCGAGCCACGGAGCGGGAGGGAGACCGAGCCGGCCTGGAGGATAGGGGACATAGAGAGTCAAAGGATGCAGAAAGGAGGAGAGGAGGGTTGAGGAGGCAGAATCAGGAGATAGGTTGGAGAAGGTTTGAGCAGAGGGAGGAGATGATAGATGGAAGAGGAGAGGGTAGCGGGGGAGAGAGAGCGAAGGTTGGGACGGCGCGATACCATCCGAGTAGGGGCAGTGTGGGAAGTGTTGGATGAGAGCGAGAGGGAAAAGGATACAAGGTAGTGGTCGGAGACTTGGAGGGAGTTGCAATGAGGTTAGTGGAAGAACAGCATCTAGTAAAGATGAGGTCGAGCGTATTGCCTGCCTTGTGAGTAGGGGGGAAGGTGAGAGGGTGAGGTCAAAAGAGGAGAGGAGTGGAAAGAAGGAGGCAGAGAGGAATGAGTCAAAGGTAGACGTGGGGAGGTTAAAGTCGCCCAGAACTGTGAGGGTGAGCCGTCCTCAGGAAAGGAGCTAATCAAGGCATCGAACTCATTGATGAACTCTCCGAGGGAACCTGGAGGGCGATAAATGATAAGGATGTTAAGCTTGAAAGGGCTGGTAACTGTGACAGCATGGAATTCAAAGGAGGCGATAGACAGATGGTAAGGGAGAAAGAGAGAATGACCACTTGGGAGAGATGAGGATCCGGTGCACCACCCCGCTGACCAGAAGCTCTCGGGGTGTGCGAGAACACGTGGGCGGACGAAGAGAGAGCAGTAGGAGTAGCAGTGTTATCTGTGGTGATCCATGTTTCCGTCAGTGCCAGGAAGTCGAGGACTGGAGGAGGCATAGGCTGAGATGAACTCTGCCGTTGGCCGCAGATCGGCAGTTCCAGAGGCTACGCGAGACCTGGAACTCCACGTGGGTCGTGCGCGCTGGGACCACCAGATTAGGGTGGCCGATGCCACGCGGTGTGGAGCGTTTGTATGGTCTGTGCAGAGAGGAGAGAACAGGGATAGACAGACACATAGTTGACAGGCTACAGAGGAGACTACGCTAATGCAAAGGAGATTGGAGTGGCAAGTGGACTACGCGTCTCGAATGTCAGAAAGTTAAGCTTACGTAGCAAGAATCTTATTGACTAAAATGATTAAGATGATACAGTACTGCTGAAGTAGGCTAGCTGGCAGTGGCTGCGTTGTTGACTTTGTAGGCTAGCTGGCAGTTGTTGACTTTGTAGGCTAGCTGGCAGTGGCTGCGTTGTTGACACTACACTAATCAAGTCGTTCCGTTGAGGTAATAGTATCTACAGTGCTGCTATTCGGGGGCTAGCTGGCTAGCTAGCAGTGTTGATTACGTTACGTTGGGTTAAAAGAACGACAATAGCTGGCTAGCTAACCTAGAAAATCGCTCTAGACTACACAATTATCTTTGATACAAAGACGGCTATGTAGCTAGCTATGTAGCTAGCTACGATCAAACAAATCAAACCGTTTGTACTGTAATGAAATGAAATGGAAATGTGATACTACCTGTGGAGCGAAGCGGAATGCGACCGGGTTGTTGAGTGCGGAAGTTCTATTCGGTAGACGTTGGCTAGCTGTTGGCTAGCTAGCAGTGTCTCCTACGTTAAGGACGACAGATAGCTGGCTAGCTAACCTCGGTAAATTAAGATAATCACTCTAAAACTACACACTCTAACTACACAAATTATCTGGATACGAAGACAGCAAAGACAACTATGTAGCTAGCTAACACTACACTAATCAAGTCGTTCAGTTGGGTGTAATAGTTGCTACAGTGCTGCTATTCGGTAGACGGTGGACGTTTGCTAGCTGGCTAGCTGCTGGGCAGATGGCAGATAGCAGTGTAGACTGCGTTAGGACGACGAAATACGATAATTACGCAATTATCTTTGAACAAAGACGGCTATGTAGCTAGCTAAGAAGAAATTGCTAAGATTAGACAAATTAAACCGTTGTACTATAATGAAATGTAATGAAAAGTTATACTACCTGCGGACCAAAGTGCTGCTATTCGGTAGACGGTGGACGTTTGCTAGCTGGCTAGCTGCTGGGCAGATGGCAGATAGCAGTGTAGACTGCGTTAGGACGACGAAATACGATAATTACGCATTATCTTTGATACAAAAGACGGCTATGTAGCTAGCTAAAGAAATTGCTAAGATTAGACAAATTAAACCGTTGTACTATAATAAATGTAATGAATGTAATGAAATGCTTCTCACAGTGAACCTCCGGAACTCACACAGAATTGTATTTATTTATTTTTATTTGACCTTTATTTATTAACTAGGCAAGCCGGTAACCTCTATGCGAGTAAGGCTAGTTTCCTGAATTTACACCTGTCTGACGTGCCCAAAGTAAACTGCCTGTTACTCAGGACCAGAAGCTAGAATATGCATATAATTGGCTGAATTGGATAGAAACACAGTTTCTAACACTGTTAAAATGATGTCTGTGAGTATAACGGAACTGATATGGCAGGCAAAAACACGAGGAGAATCCATTGGACTTTTTCTTTTTTGAGGTCACATCCATTCAAATGCTTGTCTAGGGATATTCAAAGGAATTCCTCCCATATTGCAGTTCCTATGGCTTCCACTAGATGACACCAGTCTTTAGAAAGGGTGTCAGGCTT
This sequence comes from Salvelinus sp. IW2-2015, assembly GCF_002910315.2. Lineage (NCBI taxonomy): Eukaryota > Metazoa > Chordata > Actinopteri > Salmoniformes > Salmonidae > Salvelinus > Salvelinus sp. IW2-2015. The sequence goes on from NC_036848.1 coordinate 24,025,343, forward strand.
GTTTTTTTGAACAATTAGTTAGTAATTGTAGTATTTTCAAGTGTGATCTCATTTTGGACTGTAGTCTGTGGCGCGTGTGGATGGGCGCGCACTTCGTTATTTATCTCCGGTATTGAGCATACTACATTCCGTCTTAAATTTGATCATTTATTTACATATTAGGGTACTTGAGGATTGATTAGAAACCTTGTTTGATTTGTTTGGACAAAGTTTATTGGTAAGTTTTGGCAGGCAAAACCCAGAGGACAAACCATCCAAACAATAAAAAACTTCAGCCTACCACTGTTTCCAATGGCTTTCATGTTTATTATGAGGCGAAGTCCTCCGAGATTGCATTCCTAGGGCTTCCACTGTCAACAGTCTTTAGAAAGAGTTTCAGGCTGGTATTTGGAAAAATAGCTAGAAGTTGTAGTTTTCTTAAGTGCTCCCATTTTGGCTGTAGTATTTCCATGCCTGTGGATGAAAGCGCGTTCTTTGTTATTTATCTCCGGTAATGAATGTACTATTTTCCGTCTTAAACTGTATCGTTTATTTACGTATTAGGGTACCTGAGTTTTGATTATAAAACGCTGTTTGACTTGTTGGATACGTTTATTGGTAACGTTTGGGATTCCTTTCGCCAGCTAAACTGAGTTGTTATGGATAGAAAGGACTTTATCGAACAAAAGGACCATTTGTGATGTAACCGGGACCTTTGGAGTTCCAACAGAAGAAGATCTTCAAAGGTAAGGCATTTATTATAATCGCTATTCTGACTTTCGTGTCGCACCTGCCTGGTTGAAAAATGTTTTCATGCTTTTGTATGTGCCTGTCCTCAGATAATTGGATGGTGTGCTTTCACCGTAAAGCCTTTTGAAATCTGACACAGCGGCTGGATTAACAAGACGTTAAGCTTTATTTTGATGTATATACTTGTATTTTCATGAATGTTAAATATTTATATTTCTGTAATTTGAATTTCGCGCTCTACAATTTCACATGATGTTTGCCAGGTGGGACACTACCGTCCGTTAGAAAGGCCTGCTTGCTGAAGTGTTTTAGGAGCATTTGACAGTGATGAGGGGTGGTCGTTTGACCGCAGACCCATTACGGATGCAGGCAATGAGGCAGTGATCGCTGAGATCTTGGTTGAAAACAGCAGAGTGATTTGGAGGACAAGTTGGTTAGGATGATATCTATGAGGGTGCCCGTGTTTACAGATTTGGGGTTGTACCTGGTGGGTTCATTGATAATTTGTGTGAGATTGAGTGCATCAATCTTAGAYTGTAGGATGGCCTGGGTGTTAAGCATGTCACAGTTTGGGTCAGCACGAGCTCTGAGGATAGATGGGGGGTAATCAATTCACGTATGGTGTCCAGGGCACAGCTGGGGGCAGAGTGTRGTCTATAGCAAGCGGCAACGGTGAGAGACTTGTTTCTGGAAAGATTGATTTTTAAAAGTAGAAGCTCGAATTGTTTGGGTACAGACCTGGATAGTAAGACAGACCTCTGCAGGCTCTCTCTGCAGTAGATTGCAACACCGCCCCCTTTGGCAGTTCTATCTTGTCGGAAAATGTTATAGTTAGGGAAGGAMATTTCTGGGTTTTGGGTTTAGATGACCATCTTGAGATTGTCAATCAGTCAGGAGGRGAGAAGTCCTCAACTTCAAAACTTTGTTCTCTCCATAGCAAAGCTATTTTAGCTGACATTGCTTTACTCACTACTGGCCTTGTTCGTTGTGATTGAATGACAAAGACACACCCAAGAAACAACCCCATCAATCCACACCCCTAAGACAACTCTCGTTTGCCTACAGGCATGGCCTCTAGCTTTTCTTAATGAGCATTGATGAAAAACAAAGCCAAATCAGGAAGTGCAGTCACCCTTTAAACATATTCTCCCTATAGCTCTTGATCAGCGGCAACTCTATACCCAAACTGGAGACAACCATCTCTAACCTAACTCTCAGGCCTCCCGGCCTGTAGACAGCTCACTTGTCAGTGCTGGAGGCAGGGGGGAAATTCATAGGGAGTGACAAGGTCTGAGAGTGCAGGGGAAGGTATGCTCTATTGGATTAGGTTGTAGATATGCTGATCCACTGTCCTTGGCCCAGACCTTACAGGGCCATCKAACTCGATTTCCACCTCCGACTCGTCTGTTAGATGCCCATCATTAATGAAAGCGTTTTGAGGAAGGGAAAAGGAGAGAGGGAGAGAAAGATTACCCTTATAAAAAAACATGTACAATTTGCAGTTTCACATGTGAAATAGCTGTTTTCACATGTTGAGCTTAGATTTCACGTGAAACCATATTTTAATGTATATTACATTTAGAGGTTACATGTTAACACCACCTTTTCACATGTGAGAAGCAAAACATGTTTTCATCTCACGTGAATTGCAGTTGCACGTCAAATTTGCCATTTGTAAAATCACATTTGCAGTTTCACRTGTAAAACTCCATATGCGTTCACAATTGGAATTGCAATTTCCCATGTGAAAAACAATCGCTTGTGAAAATCACATTTTCGCATTCATATAAGAAAACTCCACATGTGAAAATCTCACGTTCACATGTGAAAATCGAATTCGCAGTTTCGCATGTAAGAAACATTAACTTGAAAACCAATGTGGTGGTGAAACAGTGTTATTCTCCTCACATGTGAAAAGGTGGTGTTAACCTGTTGCAGTAGAAATATTTCCACAAATGGAATTGCTAATTCTGTAARAAGGTAACTTAGCCTAACTGAGTATAATAATTAAAGTGTTTAAAAAAAGTATTATTTCTTATTTCTGAGCCATCCATTCTTGGTCCATACGTTGGTCAGTGACCATTGGAAGAAGCCCAGTGAAAAGAATAGAGCTGAACAGAACAGAGAAGCTAGCTGTCAGAGTCGTCTGTATAGGTGGCAKGGAAGTCAGGCGCAGGAGAATCAAACTTAATGAAATGGAGTTGTTTCATGACTAAACAAAACATAACTCCAAGACTATGAATAAAAATAAAACAAAGTGGGTACGAGGACCCGTCACGCACCAATACAAACAACACGAAATCTTAAATAACTAACAATCTCTGACAAAGACATGAGGGGAAACAGAGGGTTAAATACACAACAGGTAACGAATGGGATTGAAACCAGGTGTGTAGGAAGACAAGACAAAACCAATGGAAAATGGAAAATGGATCAATGATGGATAGAAGACCAGTGACGTCGAGCGCCGAGCACGACCCAAACAAGGAGAGGCTTCAACTTAACACCACCTTTTCACATGCAAGAAGAAAAACATGTTTTCACCTCACTTGTGAATTGCAGTTGCACATGTGAAATTTGCAGTTTCAGATGTAAAAAAAACTTGAAATCATATATGCAGTTTCACATGTGAAAATCTCTCATTCACATGTGAAATTGCAAGTTCAAATTTGCAGTTTCACATGTAAGAAATCTCCACGGGTGAAAATCTCACTTTTACATATGAAATTGCATGTTCACATGTAAAAACCATTCACATGTGAAAAACTAATGTACAGTTCACAGTTTCACATGTAAGAAACATTCCTATGTGAAAATCTAACTTTCACATGTGAAATTACAAGTTCATGTGGTGAAACAGCATTATTCACCTCACATGTGAAAAGGTGGTGTTAACCTGTAGCAATGTTTCGACATATGGAATTGCAAAATTCTGTAATGCCATTCTGTAAAAAAGGTAACTTAGCCTGCCTGAGTATAATAATTCAAGTGTGTTTATTTATTATTTCTGAGCCATTCATTCGGAGTGTTACTGCTGCAGGCACACATCTCTCTCCTTCATACATTGGTCAGAGCCCGTTGGAAGAAGCCCAGTGAAAAGAACAGAGAGCTAGTGCTCTTTGTCTCCTTATTTATCCTTTCTGATATTTTTTTATTAGCACTGTAAAGTTAACTTTTTGTAATTTTAGTGCACTGTCACACCCTGATCTGTTTCACCTGTCTGTGTGCTTGTCTCCACCYCCYGCCAGGTGTCACCCATCTTCCCCATTATCCCCAGTGCATTTACACCTGTGTTCTGTGTTTGTCTGTTGCCAGTTCGTTTTGTTTCGTCAAGCATACCAGCGGTTGTCCCGTGCTCCTGTCGTTCTCTAGTTCCTGTTTTCTAGTTTTCCCGGTTTTGACCATTCTGCCTGCCCTGAGCCTGCCTGCCGTTTTGTACCTTGTCACACCACCCTCGGATTACTGACCTCTGCCTGCCCTTGACCTGTCATTTGCCTGCACCCCTGGGCTCCCGAGTGGCGCAGCGGTCTGAGGCACTGCATCTCAGTGCAAGAGGCGTCACTACAGTCCCTGGTTTATATCCAGGCTGTATCACATCCGACTGTGATTGGGAGTCCCATAGAGCAGCGCACAATTAACCCAGCGTCGTCCAGGTTTGGCCAGGGTAGGCCGTCATTCTAAATAAGAATTAGTTCTTAACTGACTTTCCTAGGTAAATAAAGGTGAAAAAAAATAACTTTTGTTACTTTGAAACTGTCTGCATCTGGGGCTTGACAGTGCACAATTGTTTTCATYGCATTGTCTGAAAGCCTTCACAATACACTGAAAACAACAATTCGATGTCAAAACAAGTTGACTTTGAGGTTAAGTGTGTTGATCAATTTACCAGAGTTTGCTAACCGTTACTTTGAACAAAATCAAAACGGCAATATTCTTGTAAAACAGATCTTAAATTACAGAGTTATAAAAATTATGAATTTGCTATTATCCGTGATTAATCACAGCAAATCTTGCAATAAACTCTAGATTTTTTTATYGTTTGACCGCATTTATTTACATAATGTGAAAATACACATGTTAAAGTGTAGCGKACATGAGTCAGTCATGGTCGCTCATGAAGCAGCCCCGCCTGCGACTTCAAACTTAGTGTTGTTCCTCTTGGTCAAATGGTCAAGACTTTGTCTTCTTCCGGGTTCTAATCCCGCCAGTAACAAAAGCACACATGTGACACCATTAATATAACGTGACATTTTGGGAAACCATGTGTTGTGAAAAATGTAAATGTGAAAATGTGTCTGAAATCCCTGTCTGACTCTTCAAAAAACCCACAAAATATAATTACATTTTTGTGATTTATTCACACACGTGTTATTTCATGTGTTATTTCTTTTTAGAAGAGTGGAAGGGGTGCTGTGTTGACTGTCAATGGGATGATGGGGTCTGGTCACACCCCATGGGTTTGAGTTGAGTGGCTGATCTGCATGTAGGATAGACAAACATTGTAGATGCAGGTACTCTTTATTGTCCATGTGGAGGCAAAGGCTTTGTGTCACATTGCTTGTTGCATCATGCTATTGTAACAAAAGAGTAAAAAAATACAATCTGTATGCTATCTTGTCCATGAGATCACTTTCTAGCATAGCCCACCCCATAATTTGACACAATTGTGTTCATTGTCTCTCATTGATAAGCAGAGCGAGGGCGTGCTTATTTTAGATGCAATATATTGAATATGCGAATGGGATCTTTACCATTAGTCAGGGTTCATCTAAAATTGAGAGACACTTGCATCAGATGAATGCAGATGTTTGGGAGGGAGAGAGAGACAACTTTGGATAATCAATATTCATGTCTTCCTGGCACCTTAAGCTAATAAAAATCTCTCAGGAGGAGCCAGACTGCTTGGCGCACCGAGTACTTACAAGGGAAATTCTCTGCAGTAAATGCRCGTTAGAATGTGTGTGCAGTTGCCATTATCCATACTGTATGTTGGTAGTCTTGGGTTTTACAGGCTTCCTATGGTCAATACGAATTATCATAGACTGGACATTTTGCTAAAGCTTGTGGTGAATGCATGGGATTGTACACAGAGAATAAAGTGTCTCTCATTGTTTTAATTTCAAAAGATGAACTCTTATGCATTTCATGTAGTTTCAATTTAAAAGTTTGCGGTTCCTCCCTCAAATATTAGCTGTGTTTCCCCTATATTCATTTAGTAGYGGCGCATTGCAGATGTTTGGCAGTGAGCCACCAATGCAAAAAATATATATTTCTATATACATACAATACCAGTTAAACGTTTGGACACCTACTCATTTCAGAGGTTCTTTATTTTTACTATATTGTAGAATAATAGTGAAGACATCAAAACTATGAAATAACACACCAAAAAAGTGTTAAACAAATCAAAATATAATTCACGGCCGTCAAAGAGAGGAGACCAAGGCGCAGCGTGGGATGCGTACATACTTCTTTATGTCAAAGAACGAACACTAAACAAAATAACAAACGAACCATGAAGTTATACAAAAATGAGTGCTGACAGGCAACAACACATAGACAACTACCCACAAATACAGGTGGGAAAAGGCAACCTAAGTATGGTTCTCAATCAGAGACAACGATAGACAGCTTCCTCTGATTGAGAACCACACCCGCCCAAACACACAGAAATACAAATCATAGAAAAAAGAACATAGAATGCCCACCCAAATCACACCCTGACCAAACCAAAATAGAGACATAAAAAGCTCTCTACGCGTCAGGGCGTGACAATATATTTTATATTTGAGATTCTTCAAAGTAGCCCCTTTGCCTTCATGACAGCTTTGCACCTCTTGGCATTCTCTTAACCAGCTTCATGAGGTAGTCACCTGGAATTAATTTAAATTAACAGGTGTGCCTTGTTAAATGTTAATATGTAGAATTTCCTTCCTTTTTAATGCGTTTGAGCAATCAGTTGTGTTGTGATAAGGTAGGGGTGGTATACAGAAGATAGCTATTTGGTAAAAGACCAAATCCATATTATGGCAAGAACAGTTCAAATAAGCAAAGAGAAACAGCAGTCTATGATTACTTTAAGACATGAAATGTCAGTCAACGCGGGAAATTTCAAGAACTTTTAAAGTTTCTTCAAGTGCAGTCGCAAAAACCAACAAGCGCTATAACTGGCTCTGCTGCAGAGGATAAGTTAATTCAAGTTAAATATATGTAAGCCTCAGATTGTATCAATAATAGGAGAGGACTTGCTTGGACCAAGAAACACGAGCAATGTACATTAGACCTGTGGAAACTTGTCCTTTGGTCTGATGAGTCCAAATTTAAGATTTTTGGTTCCAACCGCCGTGTCTTTGTGAGATGCAGAGTAGGTGAATGGATGATCTCTGCATGTGTGGTTCCCACCGTGAAGCATGGAGGAGGAGGTGTGATGGTGTGGGCGTGCTTTGCTGCTGACACTGTGTGATTTATTTAGAATTCAAGCACACATAACCAGCATTGCTACCACAGCATCTCATCTGGTTTGCACTTAGTGGGACTGTCATTTGTTTTTCAACAGGACAATGACCCAAAACACCTCCAGGCTGTGTAAGGGCGATTTGACCAAGAAGGAGAGCGCTGGAGTGCAGGTCTCCACAATCCAACATGACCTCAACACAATTGAGATGCTTTGGGATGAGTTGGACTGCAGAATGAAGGAAAAGCGGCCAACAAGATCTCAGCATAGGTGCGAACTCTTTCAAGACTGTTGGAAAAGCATTGGCTAGCACAGCATGCTACAWGATTCCATTTGTGTTATTTCATAGTTYTGATGTCTTTACTATTATTCTACATAGCTTTTTTTATCTAGTAGAGTTCGCTGCACGGTATTGAGGAGGAGAATGGTCTTTTGAGACCATGTGTGTTTGACAACAGCTGATAATCACTTAAGATGACACAATGTACCAACCGTAATAAATGGCAACGCAATTGCTCATTGGTTTACTTTCTCAGTATGGATGAGCTCTGGATATGTGTTGCTTACTGAATTCGATTTTTAATAAATAGTGTTTTTTAAATAGTATGTAGTACGATTAGTATGTAGTTTTAGTAAGTGGTAGACAGATTTCGGACACAGCCAGAGAGAGTGCGAGAAAGAGAGACCTTAGGGCTCCATACTTCATTAGAGAGGACTGAGAAAGGTGATGTTACATTTTGTTGCCAGATTCAAATGCACTGCACCAAATACCCTAGTTTCAGACTCCTAATTATCCTTACACCTCTCCAGACTATAGTCAGTTCCATGCCAGTCGGAAGAACTTGTGTTTTATCGCTGAACACTCAAAATATGTTTTTTCCATCTACTGTTAGATAAGAGAAACCATAGGGTGTTAACAACTCTCAGTGGAGACTAGAGATCCTGACTGCCAATTTGTCCAGCATGAGGCATGCCATCTCTATGAAATACAAATTAATARAAAGTGGACAAAATAAGCCAAAACTTAAAAGTAAGTTAAAAAAATTATGCCGAAACCCCCYTCCAAAAACGAAGTAATGAAATAAGTTAAATAATAAAAATAGTAAGTAGGTCTGTTCTGGGTAAGGCTGCTGTGGACTTGGATGGTTGTTCCGGTTTTTATTCTGACCRAGCTTTTTCTCCCGATAAGTGCTATTGACCCTTCTTCTCCTGTTTGCTGACACAATCAGGTCCTCAAACTCAGGGGAGCCAGGGTGGGGARGTTATTAAAAATGAATCCGGGTCTTCTGGGTCTGACTCCACATCAGACATCATGTCTTCAGTTTCCTCTGCAAATCGCTGCTTCTCTTTAGCAGAGAGTTCTTTTGACCGACTGGCCAGAGCCTGTGAAATTATAGAAGACAATACGTTATTTTGCCCAAGTCTTGAACACTGGACTATAAAAGCACACACTAAAATCTGTGGATCAAGTCTCAACTTTTCGTATCGGAGCACCGTTATCAATATTATCTGTAACCATTTCCAAGGTTTGGTGCAACCAGTAAAAATTCAGAGAGTTGTTCATTGTTAGCTTGCTACAACCTACCACATATTCATGAAGCTATGTGCTTAAATGTTTCGAGAGGATCGATCCCTATCGAGGGAGGAGCTGGTTTTTACATATATTTATTTATTCTGAACACATTTTCGTTTGTTAGCAATGTGAATTCTTGCAAATTTTTTATAAATACTTACCAATGAAGTATTTGAAAACTTGTGTACTATCCATGGTATCATCTCCGCTAATCACATGTGCCAATTACGTTATCCGTATCTAAGACAGTAGACAGATGGTGTTATCTTGATAGAGATCTCCATCCGACAAACTTATTTTTATTTATTTGTAATCTAACTATTTAGTTATAGAAATGTGATACCATCAATTCAAGCTGTAAAATGACTCCCAACTTAGAACACAGCATTCTTAGGCATGTAGCTGGCTTGCTAGTTAGCTAGCTAGTTACAACAAGTATATATCTTGCTAGGTAGCAGGAGCAGATAGCTTTAGCACTAGTTAGCATGCAATTCCGGGACAAGAAGCGTTTTAGCTATCAGTTTATTCCAAGTTATAATTTAAGAACACAAAAAATCTATAGCACAAGTTATGTACATCTAATACAGTCATCATAAGCTGATTTAATTAATACTGACGAATAAGAAATGCCACATTATCCCTGTCAATAGTTGGAGTAGGATGATTGCTTCGGCGCCGAAAAAGAGATGGCCGCTCGCTTCGTGTTCCTTGGAAAATATGCAGTATTTTTTTTTTACGTGTTATTTTCTTACATCGGTACCCGGGTAATCTTAGGTTTCCATTACATACAGTCGGGAGGAACTACTGAATATACGATTAACGTCAACTCATCATCGTTCTACCAGGAATATGACTTCTGAAACGGATCCAGTGTTTGCCTTCCACCAATACATGGATCTGATCCCAGCCGGCGACCTGTGCGACGCCGAAAAAGGGAAAACGAGGCGGTCTCGTGGTCAGGCTTCGGAGACGGCACATCGCGCTCCACTCCTAGCATACTACTCGCCAATGTCCAGTCTCTTTGACAATAAGGTTGATGAAATCCGAGCACGGGTAGCATTCCAGAGAGACATCAGGGATTGCAACGTGCTCTGCTTCACGGAAACATGGCTAACTCAAGGGACGCTAACGGAGTCGGTGCAGCCAGCTGGTTTCTTCATGCATCGCGCCGACAGAAACAACATCTTTCCGGTAAGAAGAGGGGCGGGGGGGTATGCCTTATGATTAACGAGAAGTGGTGTGATCATCATAACAACACACAAGAACTCAAGTCGTTCTGTTCACCTGATCTAGAACTCCTCACATCAAATGTCGACCGCATAATCTACCAAGGGATTCTCGTCAATCATAATAACAGCCGTATACATTCCCCCCAAGCAGACACATCGATGGCCCTGAACGAACTTTATCTGACTCTTTGTAAACTGGAAACCACACCCTGAGGCTGCATTCATCGTAGCTGGGGATTTTATAACAAGGCTAATCTAAAAACAAAACTCCCTAAATTCTATCAGCATATCGATTGTGCTACCAGGCTGGAAAAACACTAGACCATTGTTATACCTAATTTCCGCGACGCTTATAAGGCCCTCCCCCGCCCCTTTGGAAAAGCTGACCACGACTCCATTTTGTTGATTCCAGCCTACAAACAGAAACTCAAACAAAAGCTCCGCGCTCAGGTCTGTTCCACGCTGGTCCGACCAATCTGAATCACGCTTCAAGACTGCTTCGATCACGCGGATTGGAATATGTTCCGCATCGCGTCCAACAACAATATTGACGAATATGCTGATTCGGTGAGCGAGTTCATTAGGAAGTGCATTGACGATGTCGTACCCACAGCAACGATAAAAACATTCCAAACCAGAAACCGTGGATTGACGGCAGCATTCGCGTGAAACTGAAAGCGCGAACCACTGCTTTTAACCAGGGCAAGGTGACCGGAAGCATGACCGAATACAAACAGTGTAGCTATTCTCTCCGCAAGGCAATCAAACAGGCTAAGTCTCAGTACAGAGACAAAATCGAGTCGCAATTCAACAGCTCAGACACAGAGGTATGTGGCAGGGTCTACAGTCAATCACGGATTACAAAAAGAAAACAGCCCCGTCGAGGACCAGGATGTCTTGCTCCAGACAGGCTAAACAACTTTTTTGCCCGCTTTGAGGACAATACAGTGCCACTGACACGGCCCCTACCAAAACCTGCGGGCTCTCCTTCACTGCAGCCGAGGTGAGTAAAACATTTAAACGTGTTAACCCTCGCAAGGGCTGCAGGCCCAGAACGGCATTCCCAGCCGCGTCCTCAGAGCATGCGCAGACCAGCTGCTGGTGGTGTGTTTACGGACATATTCAATCAATCCTTATCCCAGTCTGCTGTGCCCACATGCTTCAAGAGGGCCACCATTGTTCCTGTTCCCAAGAAAGCTAAGGTAACTGAGCTAAACGACTACCGCCCCCCGTAGCACTTCACTTCCGTCATCATGAAGTGCTTTGAGAACTAGTTCAAGGACCATATCACCTCACCCTACCGACACCCTAGACCCACTCCAATTTGCTTACCGCCCAATAGGTCACAGACGACGCAATCGCAACCACACTGCACACTGCCCTAACCCATCTGGACAAGAGGATACCCATGTGAGAATGCTGTTCATCGATTACAGCTCAGCATTTAACACCATAAAGTACCTCCAAAACTCGTCATCAAGCTCGAGACCCTGGTCTCGACCCGCCCTGTGCAACTGGGTCCTGGACTTCCTGACGGGCCGCCCCCAGGTGGTGAGGGTAGGTAACAAACATCTCCACCCCGCTGATCCTCAACACTGGGCCCCACAAGGGTGCGTTCGAGCCTCTCCTGTACTCCCTGTTCACCCACGACTGCGTGGCCATGCACGCTCCAAACTCATCATCAAGTTTGCGGATGACACTACAGTGGTAGGCTTGATTACAACAACGGACGAGACGCCTACAGGGAGGAGGTGAGGGCCCTCGGAGTGTGGTGTCAGGAAAATAACCTCACACTCAACGTACAAAAACAAAAGGAGATGATTGTGGACTTCAGGAAACAGCAGAGGGAGCACCCCCCTATCCACATCGACGGGTCAGTAGTGGAGAAGGTGGAAAGTTTAAGTTCCTCGGTGAACACATCAGGACAAACTGAATTGGTCCACACCACACGAAGCGTTGTGAAGAAGGCGCAGCAGCGCCTCTTCAACCTCAGGAGGCTGAAGAAATTCGGCTTGTCACCAAAAGACTCACAAACTTCTACAGATGCACAATCGAGAGCATCCTGTCGGGCTGTATACCGCCTGGTACGGCAACTGCTCCGCCCACAACCGTAAGGCTCTCCAGAGGGTAGTGAGGTCTGCAGAACGCATCACCAGGGGCAAACTACCTGCCCTCCAGGACACCTACACCACGATGTCACAGGAAGGCATAAAGATCATCAAGGACAACAACCACCCAAGCCACTGTTGTTACCCCGCTATCATCCAGAAAGGCGAGGTCAGTACAGGTGCATCAAAGCAGGGACCGAGAGACTGAAAACACGCTTCTATCTCAAGGCCATCAGACTGTTAAACAGCCACCACTAACATTTAGCGGCCGCTGCCAACATACTGACTCAACTCCAGCCACTTTAAAATGGGAATTGATGGAAATTATGTAAAAATGTTACCACTAGCCCTTTAAGCAATGCCACTTAATACAATGTTTACATACCCTACATTACCCATCTCATATGTATATACTGTACTCTATATCATCTACTGCATCTTGCCATCTTTATGCAATACATGTAACCAGCCACTTTAACTATGCCACTTTATGTTTACATACCCTACAGTATCATCTCATACGTATATACCGTACTCTATACCATACTGCATCTGCCATGCGTTCTGTACACCATCCATTCATATATCTTTATGTACACTATTCTTTATCCCTTTACACTTGTGTGGTGTGTAAGGTAGTAGTGTGGAATTGTTAGGTTAGATTACTGTTGGTTATTACTGCATTGTCGGAACTAGAAGCACAAGCATTTCGCTACACTCGCATTAACATCTGCTAACCATGTGTATGTGACTAATAAAATTTGATTTCGATTTGATTTGATTTGCCAGAGCACCCTGCCTCAGACTTTCAGGATGTTCATTTTCTAGCTTACAAACTACATTCCTTTGCTATGATGATTTATTTCATTAATTCTTGTCTCTCACTTTTGTCTCACATGATCTATTCAGCGCTCCTGTGTCCTGCTCCCAGAGATCAATCAAGTGCTATTCATCAAGCATGGGCCCCGCCGTTATTATTTAGGAATTGGGACCACATATGCATTTGCAAGTTGTCTTTAATTTGTGGATTTTGCCTTACACAGTCTAGTGCATTGTAAAGTTGAAGAACACCAACTACAGATACACATGCTTGTTTGAACATCTCAAAGGCTACATTCAATGTAGAATCAGTTTAACAGGTGACAGATTATTTTACTATTGTAACAGACAGTGGGGAGAATTCTATTGTCCCCGTCAGGAGCCAAGGCTTTTGCCATAGATGGAAGAGTTTTAATCTCTGGACAACACAAGCTTTAGATTGCGTTCTGCTAAGGCACTTGTTTCTCTCTACATCGGTCAGCTACATTGATGACCAGGGTTGGATCTTTTTGATACACCTATGGGGCCTGGRCAAACAAATACACCTAGAGAGAAGGGGGAATACTGAKGCATGCAGTGATGACAGTTCTACAGTGTCCATCAGAGGCCCAGGCTTTTGGCATAGATGGTAAAGGTCTCATTTCTGGACTGCAACATTGTAAGGAAAGTTAATCCATTTAAACCACCTAAAAATAATCACATTCACTGAACATTTACATTTTGAAACTCAATCATTAATTTCCCAACTGCTTACTATAATCCTACAGGCTCGTTATCATTCTCCATACTGTATATTCCAATGCATCCAATGGTAAGCATGCCTACCATGCTATTGGGGAGCTGATATTTGAGAACTCATCTGGTTTAGAAATCAATCTTATTGCAGAGCACATTGTATAACTGTTTTTTAGAGGAGATTGTATTGAAAAGGTATGCTATATACAGTATGTAGGCTATGCCATATGTATTGTCTAATATGCATATGCAGCTGTTGTTTTTTAAACCTCAGTTCTAGCATACATGACACACACACACACACACATCGTTCCACCTATACTGAACAAAAAACGCAACATGCAACAATTCAAAAGATTTTACTGTGTTACAGTTCATATAAGGGAATCAGTCAATTGAAATAAATGCGTTAGGTCCTAATCTGTGGATTTCACATGACTGGGAATACAGATATGCATCTGTTGGTCACAGATACCTTAAAAAAAAGGTAGGCGTGTGGATCAGAACACCAGTCAGTATCTAGTGTGACCCCCATTTTCCTCGTGCAGCGCAACATCTCCTTCACATAGAGTTGATCAGGCTGTTGATTGTGTCCTGTGGAATGTTGTCCCACTCCTCTTCAATGGCTGTGCGAAGTTGCTGGATATTTGCGGAAACTGGAACACGCTGTCGTACACGTCAATCCAAAGTATCCCAAACATACTCAATGGGTGACGTACCTGGTGAGTATGCAGGCCATGGGAGAACTGGGAGATTTTCAGCTTCCAGGAATTGTGTACAGATCCTTGCAACATGGGGCCGTGCATTATAATGCTGAAACATGAGGTGATGGCGGCGGATGAATGGCACGACAACGGGCCTCAGGATCCCGTCACGGTATTTCTGTGCATTCAAATTTCCAACGATAAAATGCAATTGTGCTCTTTGTCCGTTGCTTATTCCTGCCCATACCATAACTCCACCGCCACCATGGGGCACTCTGTTCACAATGTTGACATCGGCAAACTGCTCACCCACATGACTCCCTACAYGTGGTCTGCGGTTGTGAGGCCTGTTGGATGTACTGCCAAATTTGCTAAAACGACAATGGAGGTGGCTTATGATGGAGAAATGAACATTCAATTATCTAGCAACAGCTCTGGTGGACATTTCTGCGGTCAGCATGCCAAATGCACACTCCCTCAAAACKTGAAACATCTGTGGCATTGTGTTGTGAGACAAAACTGCACATTTTAGAGTGGCTTTTWATTGTTCCCAGCACCTGTGTAATGATCATGCTGTTTAATCAGCTTCTTGATATGCCACACCTGTCAGGTGGATGGATTATCATGGCAAAGGAGAAATGCTCACTAACAGGGATGTAAAAATATTTGTGGACAAAATTTGAGAGAAATCAGCTTATGGGAARATGTATTTTATTTTAGCTCATGAAACATGGGACCAACACTTTACRTGTTGCWTTTATAGTAGCTGGCTAGGCTAGTTAAACTGTAACATTGGCTAGCTTTCAAAAGTTGGCTAAATGGTCAGCGGAGTAACTCTTCATACGATCAAGACAATTCGTATTGGATGCTGGTTTCAAATCGTGTTCATTTGATTGATCATTTTCAACCACCATGCCCTTACTTCTGGTTTTGTCCGTTTGATTAACCTTTCAATCACTAAGCCCGCCCTTCAATTCCCATGCATTTGATTGGCTGATGAGTTTGTGCAGGTGTTACATGAAACTACACTTCCTGTGCCATCAAAAGAGCTGTATAATGTTGCTCCAGCAGAGACGGAAGAGGAAGCGAGACATCTCACTGACTCATTTTTTTCTGGTTAATATACAAGTAACCCAGACCCAGGYGCTATTGCATTGGTGTCTATCTCTATCTCACATATTTTTACATCCAGTTGTCAATAAATAATATTGTGTCGCTATCATGTCCAACCGCAAGGCAGATCATCTCAAACTCAGGACTTGGCCCATGAAAGAGTGTGGCCACTGCTACAGGCATTTGGGAAAGACAGCATACTATGAACATAAAGATAAGTTATTCACTGAGTGTACAAAACAATAGGAACACCTGCTCTTTTCATGACATAGCTTTCATCTGGATTCACCTGGTCAGTCTATGATTCCTTATTGATGTCACTTGTTAAATCCACTTCAATCAGTGTAGATGAAGGGAAGGTTACAGGTTAAAGAAGGATTTTTAAGCCTTGAGACAATTGAGACATGGACTGTGTGTGTGCCATTCAGAGGGTGAATGKGCAAGACAAAATATTTAAGTACCTATGAATGGGGTTTGGTAGTTGGTGCCAGGCGCACCGGTTTGAGTGTATCAGAACTGCAATGCTGCTGAGTTTTTCACGCTCAACAGTTTCCTGTGTGTATCAAGAATGGTCCACCACYCGAAGGACATTCAGACAACTTGACACAATTGTGGGAAGCAATGGAGTCAACATGGGCCAGCATCCTTGTGGAATGCTTTCAACACCTTATAGAGTCCATGCCCCAACAAATAGAGGCTGTTCTGTTGGCAAAAGGGTGTGCAAGTTAATATTAGGAAGGTGTTCCTAATGCTTTGTACACTCAGTGTACGTATCCCAAGATGTACTCTTAAGGAGCCTACCATTACTCCTTAAGGTCCAAGGATCGTATATAATATCTTCAGAGGTAGACTGGCTCTGGCTGCCAAAACAGCCAGACACTCCATCTGTCTTCCTTAAACGCGCTGCAACGTGGAGATATGGCCGTGTGGGAACACTATCCCCAACCATGGAAACGGGGCGAAAAAGCAGATTACTCCATCATGCACTGGACGGACAACCATGTACTGCAACGTCAGAATGAAGTTCACAAAATGCAAGGGAGTATGTGGACACAGGCGAAGACCAAGGCAGAGAGGAAAACAATAGAGACTTAAACTGGGGCCAGATTTTCTGAGCTATTTATATTGCCATATTTCATGCCCATAGACATGGCTGTAGAGGACCCTATGCATAATATTTTACTAGGACAGCAACAACMAAAAAGTTTTTATCATCTGGATTAATATTGGTGTGCCTGGATGATGGAATACTAAGAAATATTCAGCTTGAAGTTGATGCACTGACAACACCTGCAGACATGCTGCCAACTAYCCGCTAAAATATCATCGGGGTTKTCTCATTTCAATGCACAAGAAAAKAAAAATTGGACGCGTTTCCTCCTTATTCGCTCTTAAGGGMCTTGTGGAGGATTCCCATTAGGATTGTATCAAAGCCTGTTCCATCTTATGTACAACATGTATCACAATGGAACAAGTAGAAGAGGCTCATAGCCACATGCAACAGTTCTGTGAGAGCTTTGCAAAGTTGAATGGAAAAATAGTATTACACACGCTGCTCTTTAATTACTTGTTACCTTTATCTCTTATTCTTATCCGTATTTTTTTTAAACTGCATTGTTGGTTAGGGGCTCGTAAGTAAGAATTTCACTGTAAGGTCTACACCTGTTGTATTCGGCGCATGTGACTAATAACATTTGATTTGAAATACGCACCTCCATAGCCACTTGAAGAAATGTGTTTTGGGCTACGGTCCAGTAAATGGTTTCTGGTGCTTTCCATTTGAACGAGCAAATGATTTCATACTTTAACAAAAGTTTAACAATCACAGCATCTCATCTCAGCTCAGTTAATGAGAGCAGGTTTAACTGCCCAAGAGGTTAATTAAGAGCATAGTCTGGCCAACTGACTTTGATGATATGAGAAACTTRTTAGCAGGAGGTCATGAGAGAGATCACATACATGTAGGTCCTAATGGTAGCAAGTACTGACATGCCATTGATCATTGTGATAATTAGTGATAATTAGGATCTGAACAGTGCTGAATTTGCAGTGAGCTCAGACATTATTTGCCTTCCCCCTAAACAGCTCTGTGTCATAGCAAGTGAAGATAGGAATGATCTGTATTGTGTCTTCACATTGTTGTATCCAAACAAAGATCTCACCATTGTACAGCTGACAGAACAACATGATAAAGGTAGACATGCTGGTAGAGGTTATAAGCACTGATCAAAGTAGAAGTTTTCACTGATCGTGTGTACTTGCAAAGTGGTCCGCCAAAGACAGACAGGCCTTCCACGCATTCTACCAGACGCAGAGCTAACAACAGGCAGAGTAAGACATTAGTTCTCTTGGGATGTGCTTGTTTGTTCAAAACATTAAAACACACACATTTCTCATGTCATAGCTCATGTAAATTGGTTCCAGGACTACAGAGACAGTAACTGTGGTACTACCAGTTTCAAGCAGGGCTGCTGTTTAGGCATTAGGCTACTTGGAGGTGAAAACTATAGGACATCAAGGGGCCTAGCATTGAGAATTTGACAGCAAAGCTACGGTTAATGTCTTAAATTGTAGCGTCAATTTTGGGGGGATTATTTATCGTTTGTGTTGCTATTATGAAGTGCATCATACTTTTTAGAAATATTATTATCAGTTTTTTTCTATTAAACGTTGGATTGTACTGTGAAACCCCTTAAGGTGTTAAAATACCATGTATCAACCAGCCTTTTAGCTTTGCCTTTAATCCTTGACACCTTTGTATTTTATGTTCTTTAATAACATTTGATTCCCAATTGCCCCCATGTTGGGGAATAAGAGATTTGAAAGTCTAGGTTTGAAATAAAATATGTCACCAATTAAGGTTATAAAAGGATAAATAAAATATATTTTTTAAGTCAGACCTTTTACCTAAATGTGGCTTACTAAACATTTGCAAATTCCCATAGGAATACGCCATTTTAAAAGCGTAGGGCTTGTGCAATGTGCCATATGTTCATTTGTTGGTCTTATAGGAATGATATACTGTACATATGAAGAGAAATCTGAAGTCTCTACCTGTCCATTGATACAAATATATCCCCTGTCTGATTCCCRGTTCGTCTAYTAGATAGCAGTAGGAGATAACATGACGTCYCTTGGCCTCTTGAAACCAGTTGCGTCTGGTTTGGGTAGTGAGTCTGTGCCAAAATGGCTGAACAGATTTTCAAGACTGACATCTTAAAATTACCTTAGCAAACAAGTTCTGTAGCTTTTTCTTTTTTAGTAAGAATACACAGACAGATGAGGAAACTTCAAACCTCTTTTCCCATTCACTTTTTCTATTGTAAACGATGTGCTAGCTCAACGGTGCATGTGGAGGATGCATACAATGGGGGGATTCTTATGACATTGCCAGCAGTAAGGTTTTTGTTTGATTTCCAAAAAAGACCAAAACATCCGCTCAGAGTTTCACAGGTCATTTGTATGTAGAGGATATTGTGTGGATATGCAAATCAATGTTAAGTAATTGTATAAATCCCAATGAATAGTTCACTGGATTGTATAAATCCCAATGAATAGTTCACTGGATATACTCTTAGAAAAAAAGGGTTCTTCGGCTGTGCCCATAGGAGAACTCTTTTTGGTTCCAGGTAGAACCCTCCATGGCAAGGGTTTTAAATGGAACCCAAAAGGGTTCTACCTGGAACAAAAAATGGTTATTCAAAGGGTCTCCCGTGGGGACAGCCGAATAAACCTTTTAGGTTCTACATATAACTTTTTCTCTGAGAAAGAGGAAAGAAAGAGAGACATTGACGTAATGTTTTCAAGTAAAACATTCCACAAGACCAATAACACATGCCTAGACTWGCAGAAACACTGAAACACAGCATTGAATATTCAACCCTCCAGTACCRTATTACAAATGTATGTGTGAACAATCATTGACAATCTGCTTCCTTAAGCATGTTGAATGCATGTTTCCCATCCATTACAGATATCCAGTATGTTTATTACAAACAGCCCTATTATCCCCACCAATGACGGATGGAGTGTGTCATCCCATTCTCTCCAAAAACCCACTATAGCAGGGACAGTACATTACCATTAATGGCATAAAGAAGGGAAGTCAAGAGRCAGTCTCCCAGGAATTCAGGGTGCTAGAAGAGAGAGCGTGGGGTAACATCCTTCTTAAACGAACCCAACTGTCCTGCAGCATGGGCATGTAAATGTAACTCCTTCCCTGAACAGACGCTTCCAGACACCCCGCCTGCCTCTGCTGATTTGCCACTGCAGAGGGAAAAGGGGAGTAGGGGTCGGGGGGAGTGAAGAACAATAAKCCATCACACCAAACCCTAGACATCGAGCACAGACTCTGCGGAGTGCAACCCGGGCAAGGGGGGCACAGCTCAATGTGGAGTGCACCACCGTCACAAACTTCACCGACAACCAGCGTMTCTCTCACMTACAGTKGAAGTCGGAMGTTTACATACATCTAGGTTRGAGTCATTAAAACTCTTTTTTCAAACACTCCACAAATGTCTTGTTAACAAACTATAGCTTTGGCAAGTCGGTTAGGACATCTACTTTGTGCATGACACAAGTTTCATTCTTTCCAACAATTGGTTTACAGACAATTATTATAATTCACTTATAACTCACTGTATCACAATTCCAGTGGGTCAGAACACTAAGTTGACTGTGCCTTTAAACAGCTTTGAAAATTCCAGAAAAATGATGTCATGGCTTTAGAAGCTTCGGTAGGCTAATTGAAATCATTTCAGTCAATTGGAGGTGGTACCTGTGGATGCATTTCAAGGCCTACATTCAAACTCAGTGCCTCTGCTTGACATCATGGCGAAAATCTAAAGAAATCAGCCAAGAACTCCACAAGTCTGGTTCATCCTGAGCAATTTCCAAACGCCTGAAGGTACCACGTTCAATCTGCTACAAACAATAGTACGCAAGTATAAACACCATGGGACAACACAGCCGTCATAAGCTCAGGACGGAGAAGCGTTGTCTCCAGAGATGAACGTACTTTGGTGCGAAAAGTGCAAATCAATCCCAGAAACAACAGACAAGGACCCTGTGAAGATGCTGGAGGAAACAGGTACAAAACGCATCTATATCCACAGAAAAATTAGTCCTATATCGACATAACCTGAAAGGCAGCCTCGCAAGGAAGAAGGCCACTGCTCCAAACCACTATAAAAATGCCAGACTATGGGTTTGCAACTGTACATGGGGACAAAGATTGTACTTTTGGAGAAATATCCTATGGTCTGATGAAACAAAAATATAAAATATTTGCAATAATGACCATCGTTATGTTTGGAGAGAAAGGGGAGCCTGCAAGCCGAGAACACATCCCAACTGAAGCACGGGGGTGCGAGCATCATTGTTGTGGGGGTGCTTTGCTCAGGAGGGACTAGTGCACAAATAGTTGGCATCATGAGGCGGGAAAATGATGTGGATATATTGAAGCAAAATATATATTGAAGCTAAAGCTTGTTGCAATGTGTCATCAATGGGACAGACCCAAGTATATTCCAAAGTTGTGGCAAAATGGCTTAAGGACAACAAAGTCAAGGTATTGGAGTGGCCATCACAAAGCCCTGACCTCAATCCTATCAAARATATGTAGGCAGAAYTGAAAAACGTGTGCAAGCAAGKWGGCCTACAATCCTGACGCAGTTACACCAGCTCTGTCAGGAGGAATGGTCCAACATTCACCMAACGTATTGTGGGAAGCTTGTGAAAGGCTACCCAAAACATTTGACCCAAGTTAACAATTTAAAGGCAATGCTACAAAATACTAATTTAGTGGATGTAAACTTCTGATCCACTGGGAATGTGATGAAATAAATCAAAACTGAAATAAATWATTCTCTCTACTATTATTCTGACATTTCACAGTCTTAAAATAAAGTGGTGATCCTAACTGACCTAAGACAGGGAATTTTTACTAGGATTAGATGTCAGAAATTGTGACAAACTGAGTATAAATGGCTATGTAGACTTCTGACTTCAAATGTAGGTCATAGGGAATAGGGTGCCTATAGGGTTACAGATCTAGACTCACTGAGAAATTGACTCATCAACTCACTGCCGAGTGCCGGCAGTCTGACCATGCATTATTCAGAGCTTGGGTGGGCACCAGGCGTGTCACGCAGGTGGGCAGGGGTTTCAGGGTGCCTCAAGAGGGGGTTAGGAACCAGGACGGGCAGTGGTGTAGTGGAGGGTGTACGCAGGTATACGCTGTACGCTGCACCCCAGGTGGTGGTAGGTAGCCTGSTGGTTAGAGCGTTGGACTTGTAACCGAAAGGTTGCAAGATCAAATCCCCGTGCTGACAAGGTAAAAATCTGTCATTCTGCCCCTGAACAAGGCAGTTAACCCACTGTTCCTAGACTGTCATTG
Organism: Salvelinus sp. IW2-2015; assembly: GCF_002910315.2. Taxonomy (NCBI): domain Eukaryota; kingdom Metazoa; phylum Chordata; class Actinopteri; order Salmoniformes; family Salmonidae; genus Salvelinus; species Salvelinus sp. IW2-2015. The sequence continues at coordinate 24,047,204 of NC_036848.1, forward strand.
AAATTAAGAATTTGTTCTTAACTGACTTGCCTAGTAAAATAAAAATACCYACTTTTTTGGGAGGTGGGCATTGCACATACTCCGTTCTTATTTCACAAATCAAATCAAATTGTATTTATCACATGCACTGAATAGAACAGGTATTAGTGAAATGCTTACTTACAAGCCCTTAACCAACAGAAAAATATCAAAAAATAATAATAAAAGTAACAAATAATGAAAGCGCATGTAATGGCTGTTGGAAGGAGAGGACCAAGGTGCAGCGTGGTAAGTGTTCATATTTTAATAGAATAAATAACCTGAACACTGCACAAAATAACAAAGAGCAAGAACGAAAAAACAAAACAGTTCTGTAAGGTGAAGACACACAAAACAACTACCCACAAACACCAGGTGGGAAAAAGGCTACCTAAGTATGGTTCACAATCAGAGACAACGATAGACAGCTGCCTCTGATTGAGAACCACACCCGGCCAAACACATAGAAAAGGACAACATAGAACAAAACATAGAATGCCCACCCCAACTCACACCCTGACCAAACCAAAATAGAGACATAAAAAAGGAACTAAGGTCAGGGCGTGACAGCGCAGCAGTAAAATAACAATAGCGAGGCTACATACAGGGGGTACCAACTCCGGTACTCTTGCCGTGCGGTAAGAATAGAACAGTCTATTGACTAGGGTGGCTGGAGTCTTTGACAATCTTTCTTAGGACCTTCCTCTGACACCCGCCTGGTAATGAGGGGTCCTGGTGCAGGAAGCTTGGCTGTAGTGAAGGGTGGCCCAGTACTAGTGAGGGTGGCCCCTCTGTACTGGGCGCTACCCTCTGTAGTGCCCTTGGCGGTCGAGGCCAAAGCATGTTCCATATTAGGCAGTGATGCAACCAGTCAGGATACTCTCTGATGGTGCAGCTGTAGAACCTTTTGAGTATCTGAGGACTGATGCCAAATTCTTTCAGCACGTTCTTGAAGGGGGATGAGGTTTTGTCGTTGACCTCTTCATGACTGTCTTGGTGTTCTTGACCGTTCGTTTATTGGTTTTGTTGGAAGCCAAAAGAAGCTCTCAAACTGGCTCCAATAACAGCCCTGTCAATGAGAGTGTGGCGTGCTCGGTCTCCTTTTTCTCTATTCCATAATCATCTCCTTTGTCTTGATCATGTTGAGGGAGAGGTTTGTTGTCCTTGCCCACACGGTCAGGTCTTCTTGACCTTCTCCCTATAGGCTGTCTCGTCGTTGTCGGTGATCAGGCCTACCACCTGTTGTGTCATCGGCAAACTTGATGATGGAAGTTGGAGTTTGTGCCTTGGCATGCAATCATGAGTGAACAGGGAGTA
>NC_036848.1:24048830-24077349 GCF_002910315.2 Salvelinus sp. IW2-2015
ACAGGAGGGGACTGAGCACTCACCCCTGAGGGGCCCCGTGTTGAGGATCAGCGTGGCGGATGTGCTGTTACCTACCCCTACCACCTGGGGGCGGCCCGTCAGGAAGTCCAGGATCCAGTTGCAGAGGGAGATGTTTAGTCCCAGGGTCCTTAGCTTAGTGATGAGCTTTGAGGGCACATAGACCGCCACCCCTTGTCTTAMCAGAGGCTGCTGTTCTATCCTCCGATACAGTGTATAACCCGCCAGCTGTATGTTWTTCATGTCGTCGTTCAGCCACAACTCGATGAAACATAAGATATTACAGTTTTTAATGTCCCATTGGTAGGATATACGTGCTTGTAGTTTGTCCACTTTATTATCGAGCGATTGTACATTGGCCAATAGTACCGATGGCAATGGCAGATTAGCCACTCATCTCCGGATCCTCACAAGGCACCCCGATCTCCTTCCACGAAAYCTCTGTCTCTTTCTCCTGCGAAGGATGGGGATGAAGGCCTGTTCGCGTGTCTGGAGTAAATCTGAAGCTCTTTTCGGTCGTAAGAGACGGAAGCAGTAACATTATGTACAAAATAAGCTACAAACAATATGAAAAAAACAACAACATAATAGCACGGTTGGTTAAGMGCCCATAAGACTGCAGCCATCCCCTATGGCGCCCTTGTGTCTACACAACAGTGTGCACACGATGCGTATCAAAGTWGTGTAGTGGAGGTATACACCGTATCAATTAATACGGCTGATGGAACAGATGAGAATGTTTAGCTTAAAATGTTGATAAACTATTATTTCTTCACATTTTAACCACAACAGTATGCACACGGCTGTAGGCCTATGCACAAAGGTTGCAAAATTCAATTTGCGGGAACAAAACATTGTTCTAAAATGCGCACATGTGAGGTTTCATTGACAGAGATATAAATATCATTACAAAATTTTGAAAGAGGGGAGATCTACAGATGTAACAACTTTGCTAATATGACTAGGATAATGCCTTTATCTGCTAGACAATAAAATAAAGTTGTTTTGAAAAACAATAGAACAGGAGAGCTCATATGAGGAAGTCTTCGTAAAATAATTGCCTCCATGTTTCTATGGTGGGATTTGTCTATATGCTACTTTGAAGCAAGGAAAGACATGCGTCATTATATGAAGTAAAACGTCCAGGTTTCAAACAGTTAAGAAAGAAAAACTATTGCGATGCTAATGATGGCCTAGCAATCTTTTGGTCGATGGAAAGGCTTTCCCAAAAATCTAAATTATGCCTTTCCGAAAGTATTCATACCCCTTGACTTATTCCACATTTGTTGTGTTACAGCCTAAATTCAAAAATGACTAAATTGTGTTTTTCACCCATCTACACACAATACCTCATAATGACAGTGACAACATGTTCTTAGTAATCTTTGCACATTTTGTGACATTTTTTATTCTCATTTACTTAAGTATTAACATCYAATACTTTATAGAAGCACCTTTGGCAGCAATTACAGCTTTGAATCTTTCTGAGTAAGTCTCTAAGAGTTTTCCACACCTGAATTGTGCAACATTTGCCCATTATTCTTTGAAAAAAAAGTCTTGCAAGCTCTGTCAAATTGCTAGACAACCATTTTCAGGTATTTGCCATTGATTTTCAAGTAGTTTAAGTCAATACACGTAACTTGGTAACTCAGAAATATTGCAATGTCTCTTCTTGGTAAGGCTACTCCCAGTGTAGGTTTGGCCTTTGTACTTTAAGTTATTTGTCTTGCCTGAAAGGTGAATTCCTTCCATTCATTCAAGTTTCCCAGTCCCTTCCGATGTAAAACATCCCCACAGCATGATGCTGCCACCGACCATGCTTTCACTGTGGATTATGGTGTTTCTCGGGGTGATGGAGAGGTATTGGGTTTGCGCCAGACATAGCGTTTTCCTTGTTAGCCCGTGATAATGTGCACAAGCTGAATTGTTAGTATCACCTGACCAGAGTACCTTCTTCCATATGTTTGGGGAGTCTCCCACATGCCTTTTGGCGAACACCAAATGCGTTTGCTTATTTTTTTCTTTAAGCAATGGCTTTTTTTCTGGACACTCTTCAGTAAAGCCCAGCTCTGTGGAGTGTACGGATTAAAGTGGTCCTATGGACAGATACTATAATCTCGGCTGTGGAGCTTTGCAGCTCCTTCAGGGTCATCTTTGGTCTCTTTGTTGCCTGTCTGATTAATGCCCTCCTTGCCTGGTCCGTGAGTTTTGGTGGGCGGCCCTCTCTCGGCAGGTTTGTTGTGGTGCCATATTATTTCCAGTTTTTAATAATGGATTTAAATGGTGCTCCGTGGGATGTTCAAAGTTTCTGATATTTTTCAACTTTGTCCCTGACCTGTTTGGAGAGCTCCTTGATCTTCATGGTGCCACTTGCTTGGTCACCTGTGGCCTTTCAGACCAGGTGTATATATACTGAGATCATGTGACAAATCATGTGACACTTCAATTCCACACAGGTGGACTTCATTTAATTTATTTTTTTCATTTCACTTCACCAATTTGGACTATTTTGTGTATGTCCATTACATGAAATCCCCCAAAAATCTATTTAAATTACAATTTGTAATGCAACAAAACAGGAAAAACGCCAAGGGGGATGAATACTTTTGCAAGTCACTCAATATGAAGCAAGCGATGGAGCCATTTTTGGTTCTGCAAGGTTCTTTTTTCCTAAGCGTGTAGGCTGTCTGTGAATTAATGCTCTCGCACACGTAAATTCACACCATTGACGGACGTCCCCAGTGTGATTTTGGCTCTACTGTGCTCTCCTCCTTCCTCTCTCTTTTTCCCCTCCCTCTCTTTTTTCCTCCCTCTCTCCCTCTCTCCTTCCATACACCCTCTCCCTCCCACCCCTTAAATAGCTACTTTTTGCCACAGCGATTTAGCTTTAGCTGTGTGATACCTGGAAGGGCTAGGCAGTCGAGGTGGTAATGGAAGGCCTGACCGGTCCTGTCTCTTCATGCCACCCCAAGGGACGGGCTGGTGARAAAGTATGAGCCGAGGCTGCCAGATGGAGCCGTCATTTCTAATCAATTGTGTCGTGGTCATTCTGGCTGTATTGATCCCTCCTTATGTGAAGTCCCCAAGCGGCCCGAACCGGCCCCCAACCTCCACTGGTTCCTGCCAATCTGACGCAAACAACTATCTTTTCCCCATCGACTCACCTGACAAACAACTCTGCATGTGGTGGTAGTGGCTGGGGTGGCTGCGCCTGGGCTAAGTTAATCATACTGTGGTGTGTGTATCTAGGTGAGGAAAACATGAGCAGTGGAAAATGAGATGCGATGGGGTCATGGGGGCTCCCGTCTTCCTATAGGAATCTCTGGAAGCTGTTTGTTGTGTGTGTGTGTGTGTGTGTGTGTGTGTGTGTGTGTGTGTTTATTTTATTTTATTTAACCTTTATTTAACTAGGCAAGTCAGTTAAGAACAAATTATTGTTTACAATGATGGTGTGTGTCTGTGTGTCTGTGTGTGTGCTTGCATTTGTCTTTGGTTGCTCGCAGTCAGACTGATTTGTAAACCAATTTACAGTCATAGATTATAAGCTTGTGAATGCATGTATATCTTCAAGAATGTAAAAAAAAGGATGATTGTTTGTGTTGTCATTCAGTGCATTCACAACCAGTCCATTTTAATTTCTTCTGGTTAGAAATAACTAMATTTTTTTAGGGACAGGCTTTAATTTGAACCAGTTTGCTACAGCAGGAATATAATCCTGCACCAACAGGAAATGTGAAATATTGTGTGGATCATAATTAATGGAAATGTTTTTGCAGGAGTTGATACATTTTTCGTTAGGGCAAATCAAAGTCTGACATTTTTAAGTGGAATTTGCGAACATTACAAGCCTTTTTAAACCTTGAATACACTACAATTTTGCATTTCCTGCTTAGCAGGAAAAGTACCTGCAACAGGATGATCAAATTATAGATACGGYATCTGTAGATAAGTGGACACTATACTACAACACCCGTTTCACCTGCACTTTATCTTACTCAACAGCAATGCATTCTGGCTCATGTAGTTAGAAGTCAGGCTTTGGCTCTTTCCGTCTTCATAGATCCCCATAGCAGGGCCCTGGCTTTATTGTTTATTTGCCAAGGTCATGGGGGCTGACTATTACTGGGTCATAACTCATAATGAGGGATGAATCCTAATGTGGATTCCCCCACCACCATCGGCGGGGCAGGAGGAAGACGACATAAAGAAGGGAGGGTCTCTCAAGGACAGCGATGGAAAAAGTATACAATTGTCATCCTTGAGTAAAAGTAAAGATACCTTAATAGAAAATGACTCAAGTTAAAGTGAAAGTCACCCAGTAAAATACTACTTGACTAAAAGTATATGGTTTAAAATGTACTTAGTGGTGGAAAAAGTACTACATTATACTTGGATTAAAAGTCAAAAGTAAATGCCAGACATCAAATTCCTTATTTTATAGGCAAGCAGACAGTATTCTTGTTTTTATTATTTATTATTTCACGTATTTTTGTTTTATTTATTTATTATTGACTGTTGATTAAAAGTCAAGTAACATGCCAGACATCAATTCCTTATTTTTAAGCAAGCCAGACAGTATTCTGTTTTTATTTTCTTCACGGATCAGGCCAGGAGCACCACTCCAACATCCCCAGACATAATTTACCCACACAGTTTTGTGTTTAGGAGTCAGCCCAGATCAGTGTAGTAGGGATGACAACGCATTAATATTGAAGGGTGCGTGAATTAGAGCCATTGTCCTGCCTGACGCAATCGAAAAGTACATAATTTTTTCAGGAAATAAAAGTTGTGAGAACTTCAATAGTAAAGTACAAATAGCCCGAACTTTTGAACAACAAAGTATTTTTACTTTAAGTTTCTTTTTTAAAACCATGGAGCAGAATCATCTCAAGCCGTAGATTTTTAAGGACTCAAATATTTTAACCATCAGATCTGATTAATAACTCTTAAAGAAGTTCGTTCTTCTATCCCTATTTTCATTTAATTTCACCTTCTTTGAAAACGGTCTTTAGGGTGGAACTGAATCATTTCCCCCCTTCAGTTTTTCATAGATTTCATAGGCGGCCGTCAACATCTTAAGACATCGGTATGTTATTTTCCTTTATGTAAAGAGTGCACTATCACTTTGTACATGGTACCATGAGGAGGTCCTAGGTGTGGAAGGAAAGGGGAAGGAAAAGAGGAGAGACTTTATCCCCAGGATTTGTGATAGCGATGGGCCTCGTTTCCCTGAGAACATCATGTCGACAAATCCCCAAGAATCCCTTCATGGCGGAACAAAGATGTTGTCAATCGGCGGCTCGTGTTAAGTCGCCGCAAACCATGTATTAAAAAAAGGACGCCAGCTCCACCACTTTCTTTCCTTCTTTGTGGAGGGAAAACAGAAACCGACGGCCAACGGCTCTATTAAAAAGAACAGTCCACCCTGGGTAAAAATTGTGGAAATGAAAAGAAATACGAACTGTCAGATTTGTCACTTTTCAAACGACATACCTGTTAGAGGCTAATAAAACCCCTCTGAGCTGAGTGGAGTCAGCCTGCACACATCAAGGCTGAGAGTTTGATGAAGGATGAGATGTCAACCAGAGAAAATAGGAGGGGAGATTTCTATGCATCTCTATGCTTCTTTCTATAAGCTGCACCGTTTGCAAAGACCTGCCAGTTTTGTCTCATATCGAGGAGCGCTGCTGTGGCTCCTCCTTGGGAACTTATTCAATAGAACAAATTGCCAAAGCCAGGGTTTTGGAGGAGTTGTGGTGTAGGTAGTGGCCATCTCCTGAGGGTATCATACGAAGAAAGTTTAGCGAGGTAACTTTGGTCAACTCAGAGTTCAACTCGGGATAACCGGTCATACGAAAGTGGCTCACCATTTAGTGAGTTAMATTTCTATGGMAACWAATCCTTTAGAACTAACCTGCTCCGGGGCAGGCTAATTCACGACTAACCCCAAATACCCTGAATGAAATTACTTACATGATGACCAAACAGGCTCTGCGTGTGTGCCATCGTGTACAAGTTGATTTTGTCTATACCCCCCAGATGCGTTCATGACACAGGTTAAAATACCAAAACCAACTGTGAACCAACTATATATTAATTTGGGGACAGGTCGAAACATTCATGGACATTTCGCTAGCATGCTTTGTCTAGCTAATATGTCATGGGAGACCTAAACTGGGTTGTAATTTTACCTGAAATGCATATGGTCCTTTTTTTTACTGGATCTTTGTAGAATTTGGACCAATTTTGAATCAAATCAAATTTTGTCACATGCGCCGAATACAACGTGTAGACCTTAACGTGACATACTTACTTACAAGCCCTTAACCAACAATGCAGTTCAAGAAAGAGTGAAGAAAATATTTACTGAATAAACTATTGTAGAAAAAAGTAACAAAGTAACAAAGTAATAAAAATGAGGCTATATACAGGGGGTACCGGTACCGAGTCCATGTGCGGAGGTACAGTTTAGTCGAGGTAATTTGTACATGTAGATATGGGTAAAGTGACTATGCATAGATAATAGACAAATGGGCGGGGGGTTGTCAATGTAAATAGTCAGTGTGGCCATTTGATACATTTTTCGTCAGTCTTATGGCTTGAGGGTAGAAGCTGTTAAGGAGCCTTTTGGTCCTAGACTTGGCGCTCTGGTACCGCTTGCTGTGCGGTAGCAGAGAGAACAGTCTATGACTTGGGTGACTGGAGTCTTAGACAATTTTCTGTGCCTTCCTCTGACACCGCCTAGGGTATAAAACAGATCTGAATTGGCAGGGAAGCTGGCCCCAGTGATGTACTGGCCTACGCACCTACCATCAGTGCACCTTTACGTGCAGGTGCCGAGCAGTTGCCATACCAGGCGGTGATGCAACAGGTCAGGATGCTCTCGATGGTGCAGCTGTAGATCCTTTTGAGGATCTGGGACCCATGCCAAATCTGGGACTCATACAAAATCATGGTGTTTTCTACTCTGACAATTAATTCTGAACAAACAATTAATTAATCCACAGATAAAAAGCGGGAAACATAGTTCTTTGATTCATCTCTCCTCATTCTTCTTCTGTGGATTTTTATGTTGCAGTTGGCAACCAACCTCAAGGTGCATTACCGCCACCAACTGCCTAGAGTGTGACCTCATCTTTCAATCACCCATGTGGTATATGTTTCGTAAAAAACAATGAGTAGATTAGATGCGCGGACCAAGTTCTATTTTAGCGCCCTGGCTATGAGACGCACGTAGCAGTTTGGATGAAAATGATTGAAAAACGTATGTTCACGCAGTCAACGCAGGCCGGTTGGCAGCATGTTTAGCCGTGAGTTGAGGACCAATGAAATCATATTCCTACCTCTTGCAAAGATTGTGTCATCATCCCCTTCATCTGAAGAAGACAACTGATATAAATGTTGTATTTTTTTGTTTTTCCTAAATTGTAATGTTAAAAAATATATCACATTACACATTTAGTACGGAATTAATTTTAAACTTCACGCAATGTAACACTTTTGTATGATTTAATAAAACAAAAATATGATAGAGTGTGAAAAAAGGTGTTTTTGCATTGATAAGCACACCAAAGACGGCATTAACGATAAGTAATAAAATAAAGACGGCACTTCTAAAAGMCTATTTCACACCATCGCCTGCTGAATTTGCAAGATAACTATCATTTATGGTTTCCGCACAAAAAAAAATGTGGCACTGATTCGCCCATGGATTGATGTTTCAGCATTCTCTCAATGAAGAGTTCAGTGTTCGACTAGCTACTGTATGTGCAACAAGCACGTGCAATTACAAGCCTGCTAGAGCTAGGGGCAGATGGACAAGCAATATCCACCATTGTAGTACGGATGAAGCCTAAGCTGGAAAGTGAAGCTAACAGAAGCTGGTTAGCTTTAAAAAAAGTACCTGAGCAGATCTAAGTTGCTTCGTAGGATACCCGTCAGGTGTTGTTATCTGCTTGGCAGAGACTCATCCTGCAACACTCTTCTCTAGTTTAAAACCTATCATTCCCTTCCTAATCAAAGAGGTTTATTAGCTGGATGTACCCATCTAGAGTCGATATGGCTGCCAGTATGTGTGGTACCTTTGATTACAGACATCTTGAAATCCAAAAGTTGTTTTTCTAGCAATGATGACAGATGTTTAAATCATAACTGTTAGTGGAGTTTACAGTGTTGGACCATGGACTAATACTTAGGTGTCTGACAGTTGCACTTTCTGAAATGAGCACATACAAAAATCCATGCAGACAAGCACAGACACGGGCACACACCACCCAGGTCACCCGTGATACAAGTCAGAATTCTATTCCATGACTGAGGACAGCAGGAAATGACGTGGAAAACAGCCACTAGGGGCAACAGTGAGCACTGTTACCTTCAAGTAGGTTTTGGTTTTACTAGGCCGTTGTGGACGAGGATGGTGGATGGGCGTAAGCATCTTCCTTCTGAATCCAAAGGCTGTAAATTCCAATCCAGGACAAAAGTTTCTTGTTTAGATTTTTGTTTAAAGCCTATCCCAACCTTAACCATTCGGAATTAAAGCCTTAAGATTTCTGAGTTAATGCCAAAACTTAACCCTAACCTTTAAACTTTCGGAGTTAACTTCTTTGGGACTGGGAGGCAGTATTGGAGTAGCTTGTAGCTTGGATAATAAGGTGCCCAAAAGCTAGAATATGCATATACTGTGTAGATTTGGATAGAAAACACTCTGAAGTTTCTAAAACTGTTTGAAGGATGTCTGTGAGTATAAACATAACTAATATGGCAGGCAAAAAACCTGAAGAAAAATCCAAAACCAGAAGTGGAAATCTGAGGTTTGTAGTTTTTCAAGTCATTGCCTATCGAATATACAGTGTCTATGGGGTCATATTGCACTTCCAAAGGCTTCCACTAGATGTCAGTCTTTAGAACCTTGTTTGAGGCTTCTACTTTGAAGGGAAGAGAATGAGAGCTGTTTCAACCAGATGTCTGGCAGAGTGCCATGAGCTCAGTCTCGCGAGCGTGTGAGAGTTAGCTGCTTTCCATTGCATTTCTAAAGACAAAGAAAAATTGTCCGGTTGAAACATTATTGAAGATTTATGATTAAAACCATCCTAAAGATTGATTCTAGACATCGTTTGACATGTTTCTACGAAACTGTAATATGACTTTTCGTCTGAACTAAGCGATCGCGCATTGAGCATTTGATTACTGCTAACACGCAAACAAAAATGAGGTATTTAGACATAAATGATGGACTTTGTCAAACAAAACAAACATTTATTGTGGAACTGGGATTCCTGGGAGTGCATTCCGATGAAGATCATCAAAGGTAAGGGAATATTTATAACGCTTTTTTGAGTTTTGGACAGCTCTCCGTCTTTGGAAAATGGCTGTATGATTTTTCTGTGACTTGGCGCTGACCAAACACAATCGCAAGATGTGCTTTCGCCGTTAAAGCCTTTTTGAAATCTGACACAGCGGTTGCATGAAGGAGAAGTTTATCTCTAGTTCCATGCATAACACTTTAATCTTTTATCAATGTTTATTATGAGTATTTCTGTATTTGACGTAGTGAGAACATTCTCTAGTCTTCATGTTCTCACCGAATAGAACTCGTTGACATATCTAGACAATTATCTTGAGGTGTTACATGAAATATCTTCAGAGCAACAATTCAGCATTGGTACTCTCTTATGGACACATAAGCGATTAGCCACGTGTTAGAAAGTTCGGCAAGACAAAAACCACACACAACCATATATGATTCGAGTAGTAAACCTACTGAAAACAACTGTGAGAGCAGAGGATAAAATGCCAAATCTAGAATATAAGATTCATCAAGAAGAGAATGTTAGATATCGCATATAATCACTATTTCTGAATTTTGTGAGCCCTCTCCTTGGCTGGAAAATGGCTGTATGATTTTCTGTGACTAGGTGCTGACCTAACATAATCGTTTGGTGTGCTTTCGCCGTAAAGCCTATTGGAAATCGGACACGTTRGCGCCCCACATATCCCAGAGAGTTGTAWTGCCTAAACTTAAYCTTAAACAYCTAGAAATGTTTGCTAAAACGTATAAATTGGAAGTTTGAGCAACATGGATGAACTTCTAATTCTGAAGTGAGACTGTGAGAGCTAGTTGCACACACACACACAAACTTATGGTTTGGGACCATTGGGTCATTGGCTACAGTCAGAAATGTCCCCTGAGTAGCATTATGGTGTACACTAAAAGTATAGTAAAACACATACAGGCTGCTTTTAATTGGCTCCCCTGCTGAAACTTTTTACAATTTAGCCTACCATAGACTGCATCCCYAAATGAAATCTTATTCGCTACWTAGCWCTAATTTTGACCAGAGCCCTATGGSCTGTGGTCAAAGTAGTGCACTATATAGGGAATAGGGTGCCATTTSAGACACTMYCATAGTATTGGAGGATCAACAATGAATTTCAATGCCTGCTCTATAGCGATGTCATGTTCCCTATAATGTGACATATTTATCATTGCCATGAAGGCAGTTTAGTCACACAGTACRATTTCCAAAGGCAATTAAAATGTAGGCCCAAATAAAATACATCTAAACGATCAATGTATTGATTGTTAAAGCTATCCATCCCAAATTAAATTGTCACTTGCRTCACAATTCCASWSWCWYYWSARAMAMAWWTWWMAYMTCYMMMMMYMWYRYKCYYSWKMTCTMKWKTWWRMRMRAGWGTKTYTCWMWAKWSTMMARMSYYYTCTCYMYWYYMYTCTCCATTCCTCTCCTTCACCTGCTCTGATCATTAAATACAGCAGGATAGGTTAAAACCATCCTATTKGGCCAGCTCTATCATATCACTGCAGAATAGGAAAAGTAGATAAAGATAAGAAGCCACTAAGATTATCGAGACAAATCCCAACTCTACAAGTCCACAGCAGAGCCAACCTCCCATGGGTTTAACACATGGTCCTGTCCTGCAATGAATGCCTTATTGCTCGAAAATTGCCCAACATCTGCCCGCTGTCTTCAGACCACCCTGTGCCTTGCCTGTCCTCAGTGGTATAGTGGTGCCTGGAGAAGTGGGTATACTCTAAAATTTGCCAAACATTTCCCAAAAGGCCTGCCTGGCGAAGTAAAGGCAGCCTGTGTCAGAMATTCAATGACAAACAGTGACATACACTCTCTGAATGACCTAAAATGATCAATCCCATATTGGTCTTTCACAGTCAGGCCAACCCAAGCTGTACTGTGCAAGTAGGTTAATAGTAGGCCTACTATTGAAATAGATCAAYGAGGCAATCAACAGAGTCAGAAATTAAAATGTTTCAATTTCTGTAAAAGTTTAGGTTTTCAAGTGAAACTTGTTTAATAGAAAAACAACAAAAAAGTCCACAACCTTATCAAGACACCACTTTTGAGGTATGGGATGAATCTAAGACATTTTGATATACAGTACAGAACCAGTCAAACCTACTCGTTCCATGGTTTTTCTTTATTTTTTAACTTTTTCTCATATGTAGTATAAAAGTCAAGGACATCAAACTATGAAATAATCATATGGAATAATGTAGTAACCAAAAAAAGTGTCACAGGAAGGCACCCGATGTCACAGGAGGCCAAAAAGGATCAAGGACAACAACCACCTGAGCAATGCCTGCTCAACCACATTACCTCCGAAGGCGAGGTGTCTGTACAGGTGCATCAAAGCTGGGACGAGAGACTGAAATACAGCTTCTATCTCAAGGCGTCAGACTGTTAAACAGCCATCCCTAGCACAAGAGGCTGCTCCTACATACAGACTTAAAATCATTGCCACTTTAATAAATGGAACACTAGTCACTTTAACAATGCCATTTTAATCGCTGTTTACATATCTTGCATTACTCATTCATATGTATTAACTGTATCATACTATCTATTGCATCTTAGCCTATGCTGCTGTCATTGCTCATCCATATATTCATATGTGTATTATTATTCCATTCCTTTACTTAGATTTGTGTGTAGATATTGTTGTGGAATTGTTAGATAATGCTGCACGTCGGAACTAGAAGCACAATATAATTTCCCTACGCACACAAAACAATCTGCTAACCGTGAACCGTAACATTTGATTTGAAGTGTTTTTACATCTGCGATACGTCAAAGTAGCCACCCTTTGCCTTGATGACATATTTGCACACTCTTGGCATTCTCTCAACCAGCTTCATGAGGTAGTCACCTGGAATAAATTTCAATTAACAGTGTACCTTATAAAGTTAATAAGTGGAATTTCTTTCCTCTTAATGCGTTTGAGCCAATCAGTTGTGTTGTAACAAAGTATGCTTCTACACCCGCATTGCTTGCTGTTGGGTTTTAGGCTGGGTTTCTGTACAGCACTTTGAGATATCAGCTGATTAAGAAGGCTATATAAATACATTTGATTTGATTCGGTATACAGAAGACTAAGTCCATATTATGTCAAGAACACGCCAAATAAGCAAAGAGAAACGACAGTACATCTTTACTTTAACACATGAAGGTCAGTCAATGTGGAACATTTCAAGAACTTGAACGTTTCATCAAGAGCTATCGCAAAAACCATCAAACACTATGATGAATCTGGCTCTCGTGATGACTGACACTGGAAAGGAAGACTATCATTTGTTTTTCAACAGGACAATGACCCAGCACACCTCCAGGCTGTGTAAGGGCTATTTGACTAAGAAGGAGAGTGATGGAGTGCTACATCAGATGACCTGGCCTCTACAATCACCCAACCTTATTGAGATGGTTTGGGATGAGTTGGACCGCAGAGTGAAGAAAAAGCAGYCAACAAGTGCTCAGCATATGTGGCAACTCCTTCAAGACTGTGGGAAAAGCATTCCAGGTGAAACTGGTTGAGAGAATGCCAAGAGTGTGCAACGCTGTCATCAAGGCAAATGGTGGCTACTTTGAAGAATATCAAATATATTTTGATTTGATTTGTAACACTTTTTGGTTACTATTTCACAGTTGTGATGTCTTCACTAGTATTCTACAATGTAGAAAATAGTAAAACATTTAAGAAAAACCGTTGAATGAGTAGGTGTGTCCAAAGTTTTGACGTTATCAAAATCACACCATGAGTAGTTAATCATGAAACACACACCACCGCCTTTCTTCTTCCCGGAGAGTTTTTTTATTCCTGTCCACGAGATGAACTGAGAACCCAGCTGTCTGTATGGAAGGGGGCAGTATATCCAAAAAGACAGCCTTGAGTCCATGAAACAGAGTATGCTACAGTCCCTGATGTCTCCCTGGAAGGAGATCCTCACCCTGAGCTYATCTACTTTATTGTCCAAGGACTGAACATTAGCGAGTAAAATACTTGGKGGCGGTGGATGGTGTGTATGCCTCCTGAGTCGGACTAAAAGTCCACTGAGTACCTGCTCCAAGACGGTGGAGATCTTTGGGATAAGTTCAATTGTCCTGGGGGTACGAACAAAGGATCCAATTCATGAAAGTTGTATTTCTGGTTGTAATGCTGGTGAGTTACCGCTGCTCTGATATCCAAAAGTTATTTCCGTCTGTATGTAATAACAAAAAAAATGTTCTGGGCTAATAATGTAAGAAATAAACACAAAAAAAATAAATACTGCAAAGTTTGCTCAGAAGCTAGAAGCAGAGCCGCCAAGATGGTCGACACCATCTAAAGAAAATGTTCTACAGAGAGAATGGGGTCCATCTGAGTCATCTTGGTGYCTGGACCTTGTATTTCAAGGCTGCCCTGAGACATTGACTTATGAACACCCCAAAACCCGCTCAGGTAATCTGGAAAGTGGTCAGATCTTTGAAACAAAAGATCTGCATGTTTTCACAGCCTCTAGACCCATTCTAGATTAAAACAAACATTTGTGATGCTTTTATTAACCATTTTGCTTCAGCTGGCCACCTGATTGAAAGGATAATCTCTAGAAATGTATCTCATCCCACTAGAGGGAGTCTTTTAGTCACCTCAGAAAATATTTTAGAGCATGATACAATAACAGACTCACATACTTTATTTTCATTTTAACCCTTTGATGTACTAAGGTTTGATGTTAAAAACAACCATAGGGGCTGATTCACTTGATCCCTTCTTACTGCAGCTCTCTGACCCACTTATTGCAGAAACACTGACCAATATGTCTTACTTGACAATTGTTTCTGGTGTTATCMCTAAGAAATGCAAAGCGACACATGTCCTCCCCCTATATAAAGGAGTAGATCCATCTGACTTAGATAACTACCGTCCAATTTCCAAATGACCTTTTATTTCCAACGTTTTAGAATCCCTGACTAACTTTCAGCTAAAAACTTTAACTTCTCACTCAATTCTTAACGTGCACCGATCCGGTTTTAGACCTGAACATGGCACAGTATCAGCTGCTGYGCTTGTTTTAGATGTGTTAAATTTCTTGTCTCATAAAACATCTTTGTATTGCCCTATTTATAGACCTTTGATACCATTGATCATCACATACTTATTCAAAGGTTGACATAGATCATTTTCAAAACACTTGCAAGAAGCTTGATAAAGGCCTATCAGACAGGTGTTCATTCTAGTTTCCTGGATATTACAAAAGGTGTACAGCAGGGGTCGGTTGTTAGAGCTACAAYCTGACCTTGTTATGTTACAGAAAGCCCTGGTTGTTTTAATTGTACAGTCTACTTTCCTGCCAGTTCTTTATTATGGTGATACCATTTACCAGATTGCAGCAGCCACTACTCCTAAACCTTTGGATATGCCGTCTACCATAGCACCATTGATTTTAATCACTGGTGACAGTTTTAATATTCAAAAGGTTGGCTTGTCCTCAAAAGTCCCGTAGATCAATTCATTACTCTCTTTTTGTTTACAAAGCCCCCCCACACAAGCTTCCAAATTACCTAACTTTGTTGCTAATGTATAAAATAATGAGCTACCAAACCCGTTCGCAGGATTGGTTAACTTTTGAGGTCCCTCTAGTCTTGACCAATTTAGGTAAATCCTCCTTTAGTTTTAGTGCCCCCTCATTGCTGAAATAACCCCCCAAAAATATTTGATTCCCTGGTGTCGCTAGGGCAGTTTAGTACTCTGGCGTTGAATTAATTCATTGAGGATTGCAGTTGTTTCGATTGATTGTAGTGGCTTATTTGTTGAAATTGTGGTGTTGTGCTTTTTGGTTATTTTTATTCTTCTTGTTTTAATTGTAATGTAAATTGTTCTTCCTRTTTTGAGAAAATGTTTGTACTCAGGGCACCATTGGGAATGAGAMCATGGTCTCAATTGGGTTATCTGAACAAATAAAAGTTAAAAAAAAAAATCTCAATTGTCTCAAGATTTACAAATCCTTCTTTAACCTTCTTCAACCTGTCTCCTCCCCTTCATCTACACCGATTGACATGGATTGTGACATCAATAAGGGATCATAGCTTTCACCTAAATTCAGCTGGTCAGTCTATAGTAGGTCATGGAAAGAGCAGGTGTGCTTAATGTTTTGTGTAATCAGTGAACAAAAATATAAACACAACAAGTAAAGTGCAATTGGCATGCTGAYTGCAGGAATGTCCACCAGAGCTGTTGCCAGAGAATTTAATGTTCATTTCTCTACCATAAGCCGCATCCAACATAATTTGGGAGGATTTGGCAGTACATGCAACCGGCCTCACAACTGCAGACCACATTTATGGTGTCAAGCGGGTGAGCGCTTTGCTGATGTCAACGTTGTGAACAGAGAGCCCCAAAGTAGGGTTATGGTATGGGCAGGATTAAGCCACGTACAACGCACACAATTGCATTTTATCAATATCAATCAATCAATCATTTTGAACGCACAAAGATACCGTGATGACATACTGAGGCCCATTGTCGTGCCATTCCTCCGCCACCACCACCTTATGTTTAAGCATGATTATGCACAGCCCCATGTCGCAAGAATCTACACAATTTTTAGAAGCTGAAAATGTCACAGTTCTTCYATAGCCTGCATACTCACCAGACGCCAYCCATTGAGCATRTTTGGGATGCTTTGGATCGACATGTACGACACCGTGTTCYAGTTCCCGCCAATATCCAGCGACTTTGCACAGCCATTGAAGTGGAGTGGGACAACATCCCACAGGCCACAATCAACAGCCTGATMAAATCTATGTGAAGGAGATGTGTCGCCTACATGAGGCAAATAGTGGTCACACCAGATACTGACTGGTTTTCTGATCCACGCCCCTACCTTTTTTTTTAAGGTATCTGTGACCAACAGACACATACCTGTATTGTGAAATCCATAAATTACCAACAGACGCATACCCAGAGATAGATTAGGGCCTAATGTATTTCAATTGACTGATTTCCTTATATGAACTGTAACTCAGTAAAAGCTTTGAAATTGTTGCATGTTGCGTTTATATTTTTGTTCAGTTAGAACCTTTTTTTTTTATTAAAGGGTTCTTTAATCTCATCCAAATAACCAAAAGGTTCTAAATAGAACCTTAAAATAGTGTAATGTGCACCAGCTTAATTGTCATGAAAAGCTATTATAAACAGACTATTCTCTCTTGAAATCRGACTTACATCATTCCTCGAGTTTTCAAACTGTAAACCTAAGGGCCCATGATCGAAATCAACACAGATAGGCTGCTGCATTGTTCTCAAATAGGCAGCCTATCTGTCGAATAAACCAAAGCGTAGAGCCAATATATTTTTTCACCACACAACTTGACTTGCAGAGTAGGGGGGGTCTCATAACAATTCATTGAATGTCCTTTCAACAAACAACGCGCTCAAACTCTAGATTTGATTCATTTGAACCAGAGCATACTAACATGCACTTTGTTTGAACTGTATCAATCAAATAGTCTCCAAGCAACTGTGATACTGTCAAGAAATGACATTACAACGTTATTTTTAATTCCGAACACAATCCAGTTTACAGTGGTGGAAAAAGTACCCATTTGTCATACTTGAGTAAAAGTAAAGATACCTTAATAGAAAAGAACTCAAGTAAACTGAAAGTCACCAAGTAAAATAGTAAAAAAGTCTAAAAGTATTTGGTTGTAAATATACGTACGTATCAAAAGTAAATGGAATTGCTAAATATGTAAAGTAAATGTAACTCCTAAAATATATTTATATAGTAAAAGTATAAATCATTTCAAAGTCCTTATATTAAGCAACCAGATCAAATCAAATCAAGTTTATTTATATAGCCCTTCGTACATCAGCTAATATCTCGAAGTGCTTGTACAGACACCAGCCTAAAACCCAAACAGCAAAGCAATGCAGGTGTAGAAGCACTGATGGCACCCATTTTTTTTTTTCTCTTTTTACAGAATGGCCAGGGGCCACACTCCATCATCGAACATCATCATCAGAAGAGGACTGGCCACCCCTCATAGCCTAGTTCCTCTTTAGGTTTCTTCCTAGGTTTTGGCCTTTCTAGGGAGTTTTTCCTAGCCACCGTGCTTCTACACCTGCATTGCTTGCTGTTTGGGGTTTTAGGCTGGGTTTCTGTACAGCACTTTGAGATGTTAGCTGATGTACGAAGGGCTATATAAATAAATTTGATTTGATTTGAAGTATGTGTGTTTTCTGTCCTGCCAAGCATTCAAAATGTAATTAGTACTTTTGGGTGTCAGGAAAAATGTATGGAGTGAAAAGTACATTATGTTCTCTAGGAATGTAGTGAAGTAAAAGTAAAAGTTGTCAAACTACTTAAGTAGTACGTTAAAGTATGTTTGCTTAAGTACTTTACACCACTGCCAGTTTGTAAATGTAGAATTTTGTTGCATTCTGGCATTGCTACACCGCTTTTCATAAACACTAGCCTACACATAATGTTGGCTTGCAGTTAAACTAGACACCTTTTAAGTATACATTTCACAATTCCAGAGGTAACAACAATGCACAGTCTATTTTCTGACAATTTTATAGGCTCATTTTACCAGCATTGCCTGATGAAGACGGATTAAACGCTGTTGACGCTCGTGGCCTATATGTTTTCTTTCATTCACTCCCATGCATTCTATTTCCAGCACAAGTACAGTTGTTCATCCACTTATAAAAAATGCTCCTCGTGTTATTTGGGCTTAGGGAGGGAAGAAGAGACCGAGAACGAGATGGGGAAAAGAGAGTGAGAGCACTGTGGGAGGGAGCACAGGTGTTCAGCACAACATATCTCAGAGATACACCACCGCCGCTCTCAAGAGGGAGTTGAGTTCTCCATCTACATCTACAGTGTGTGTGTGTGTGTGTGTCAGTGCACCCTCTCAATAACATACACACTCTCCGTTCCTTGTTATTAACTCTTGCATTGTGCAATATCTGATCTCAATCAAAACCCTGGCAWGAGGGCCCGCATATCAAAGGCAGACAGACATAAAATAAGTGGGATGACTCAACTGACATGGTTGATGTTTGTGCATCTTCCCAGGCAAAATACAAGATGCATATTTGCTGTGCGGAACAGCGTGAAACCCATCCATTCAAAGATGCACTACAATGGAGGCTATAATAAACAGGAGTTCATTTTGCTATCAGGAGGCTTTGATTTCAGATGGAGGTCACAGGGAACTTAAACAACTCCTATTATGGGAGGTGGCACGATCACGCCATGCTAGCTGTTGGTATCAAATTATTTGAAAGACATCGAATGGAAAATAATAGAGTCTTGTTTGTTTTTCGTATACAGAGGCCAAAGAGTTGACACTGTACCTCGTACTTGGGAACGCATCTGTTCAAATGATTATTTTAAATAGGGTTTCTAGGAATAGGGTATAGGGTATATTTGATGGCTGTCAATGACGATCCATAACTTTGTGTTTCCCGTAAGAAAAGGGAATTAAATGAGAACTACATAAAGATACACAGGGGATGGTGAAAGGACACTGTCGCTGCATTAGATTGAACAGTCCCCAGTCTTTGTCTCTATCCCAGTTCACTTCCCAAATCACAACAACCCCGATATAATAATTTCACTTGATAACCTTCCCTTTTCTCAGGACTTAATTTGGCTAAATCACTTAATGCTTCTTCCCTGGAGAAGGACCTCCACATTGCCACCTGCAATTCAGTTACTGTATTGTAGGTTAACAAGTGTGTGTGCATGTGTGTGTGTTTGTGTGTTCTCGGATCCCGATAATGCACTTCAGAGCAAGCAGGACAAGCTGCAGACTCAGCTGCAGTGGGTCATCAAAATGATTCAAAGAGAGCAATCCCATTTAACCTTAACCCCCCAAAGCCAGTGTTCCGGAGACTCAGTTTCAAATAGCCTCTATCCTCACCAATCTGTTACAATCAAAGCTGCCACGGCTCAGCGACAAGACACATTCAAGCTCTCCTCCATCTCCACCACACGAGGGAGAGGGAGAGATAGCAGAGAGAGAGGAAAAAGAAGACRGCGATAGCAGAAAAAGAGAGAGGGAAAAAAGATAGAKAAGAAGAGAGAGAAAGAAAGAAAGAGGTAAGAGAAGAGGAAGAGGAAAAGAGAGAGATTGAAAGACAGTCACTAAGATGCCCAGGTGACAAGCCTTTACCTGTCCGGCTACCGACACAGCCTGCAATTACTAGTAAAAAAAAAATTCTAAGAGCAATTGACACAAAGGATGCACTGTGGCTGTTATAATTTGTAACAGGGGTATGCTGGAAAGGAATAATTATCATATCTGGAGTGCTCTGACAGCGTTGAGGTGTGCATTATCTCTCCGGTGTGCGCTCAATCATGTAGACATTAATTAGCCCCGGTGTGATGGATATACCTCTCACCTCAACACTCTTAAATGAAGGAGATACTGTAGTTGTGAATAAAAGAACGGTTCTTAGGTGACATAGTACACACGGGTACACAGTATGCGCTCCCCAGAGGCGTGTTATTTAGCAAAGGGTGTGATGATGACAGGCAGTGAAGTGCCAGTCTTTTCTGTGGTTCCYATTAGTGATAATTATGTTGTATTGTCAACATTGCATTGACAAGCTCCTGGTGATTTGTGTTTGGCGGTGCAAAGGTCTAAAACTGAACAAGGGAACAATCTCCAAGTTATGTGTGGGTGTGTATGTGTGACAGAGAGAGATAATATAAAAACAATATATAGAGATGGTGTGTGTGTGTGTAGATATGCGTTTGTACGTCTATGTCTGTTTGTGTGTGTGTTCCTCCCACCCACGGTGTAACGGCAGCCTTCCTCCTCTTCACGAGAAGAGGAGGTGTAGCAGGGATCGGACCAACACGCAGCGTAGCCAGTGCTCAACATGTTTAATAGACAAAAAAATGTGAACACTTACAAAATACAAATTAACAAATGTGGCCAAACCGATACAGTYCKATCTGGTGCAGAGAAAACACAAAGACAGGAAACAACCACCCACAAACCCCAACACAAAACAAGCCACCTAAATATGATTCCCAATCAGAGACAACACAAAACACCTGCCTCTGATTGAGAACCATATTAGGCCAAACATAGAAACAGACAAACAACATAGAGTGCCCACCCAGCTCACGTCCTGATCAACACTAAAACAAGTATAAAACACACACAAACTATGGTCAGAACGTGACACACGGGAGCAATAGGGGAGAGTGGGGTAAGTTGAGCCCTTTTTTACATTCAATATCACTCCATCAAAGGACATATAGTAGCTATTCTTTCTAACAAAGATATCTACATATATTTCAAGATGTTGTGCATCCCTAGAAATAATCAGAATTCATGTAAGCATTACAGTTTTGAAAATGTAGCTTGTCCAAAAAAAAGTGGCCTATTAGCACAACTTACCCTGAATAGTTAAGCCGCATACAGAAATATGACCACCTTTTAAAAACTATTTTTATTTCCCAAAAACAATTCAACACAATCACTATTGCTTTTTTGGCTTATAATCATTTTAAGCATCTTTTATTGATACAATCTGTTATGATTCCCAATGTACCCTACTCCCTTTGAGTTTTAAAGGCTTCCTAGCGCAAGAAAAATAGAGTAACTTTTTAATGCTGATTAAAGAAATGCAGATTAGATGACTTCGGTTAGAATCAGGAAATAAATTGTGTTCACTTTGTACCTTTTTTTAACACTTTAAACATAGGCCAGGCCCTTGTATTACCTCATATCCCAGCGATAATGCCTTSCATTACACCTGGGAAGAAAACACTTAAATTTGCTCAACTTTCCATTGGCTCAAATATTGGCTCAACTTACCCCATGGCAAACATTTTGKCTATATTAGCTCACACTGCCACAAGGATGCACTTTCTTGCAGGTTAGGACCTCAAATTGAAGCTTATAGAGACTCCAACTGATGTATAGAACAATATTAAAATGATCTGCTTTGATTTAGATAGAAGCATCATGAAACCTCTAACACAATGACTTAATWTGACGTTTTTTGTACCTAACTTGCTTTTTACATGTGGTTTCTTCCATCACAGACTCCATGAAATGATTACCYCTTCCTAAATATTTGTTCAAATAATTACTTTTGTGTATGGTTTCCCAGAAACAAGGGTGGCTCAATTTACCCCACGCTCCCCTATTAACTCCAGGAGCCTGTCCCTATTAGGGGGGTTGATATGCGCCTGTCAGCGAGGGCCGAGCTTGCTAATTAGAATGCCATCAATCCAGCGGGTTGTCAGCTAAGATAAATCAACACCCTGTACCCATCTGTAGTTGACAGCAAACAATGCCTTTCTACCTCATTTGTTTCAACATAAAGTTGCCATGGGCACCGCATTTAAATCAGTTAGTTGGCCGAGGCATCTCCGAGTCCACATACTCGACGACGCACACAGTCCACATGCTCGCGGAAGCACACAGGAACGGTGAATGGAGGTGGATTTCAGGCAAAATAGAGACTCTTGCTCTGCCTGGACTGAATGTAAAAAATGTGATCCCATTCCAAACTGCTATCAGCCAACACCATGSTAGCTATACTAGCTAGCAATGTCACTAATTTGACCACAAATCCAAGGTCACTCTCAGAAATKAGAAGGTATCTGATGGTGTGCTGCTGCTCTGTGGTAGGAGCCTGGGGTTAACATCTTTACTCTGTTTTCTGAGTCTCCACAAATCAAATTGCATGAGTAAAATTATGATGTGYGTGTGAGAGATCGTGTATATATGTAAGCGTGTGTGTGTGTTTTGTGTGAGTGTGTGCACAAGGGCATGTGTGTGCGTGTTTCATTCGGGCACTTTGGGCAACAGTATGTTTTACCCCATTTGAACTGGCATACACTGATCCTACATACTAATCAATATTCCCCAACACACATCTGGTACGTGAGACATTGGAGGTGAGCTATCTTCTCCAGTGCCYAGGGGGATCTCTGATGAGTCATGGTACCACACCGACACGGCACTCAGTGCTGGTGAAAAAAACCCTGCGATGAACCCACCATCATCTCACCAAACATGGAAACATCAACCACTCGACCAGCTCCCACGAGGGCCCATGCTGCTCCATGTCGCCGGCAGAAGAGTTCAATTTTTATTTCACCTTTATTATTTAACCAGGTAGGCCAGTTGAGAACATGTTCTCATTTACAACTGCGACCTGGCCAAGATAAAGCAAAGCAGTGTGACAAAAAACAACAACAAAGAGTTACACATGGGATAAACAAAAGTACAGTCAATAACAAAATAGAAAAATCTATATACAGTGTGTGCAAATGGAGTAAGGAGATAAGGCAATAAATAGGCCAATAGTAGCGAAGTAATTACAATTTAGCAAATTAACACTGGAGTGATAGATGTGCAGATGATGATGTGCAAGTAGATAGCTACAGTGTGTGTATATGTTGGTGGCATTTTTTGATAGATACCTTGGGAGGTGAGGAGCCTGTAATGACAGGGAGGCATTTGACTCAATGTACCTCTCCCCAGGCTAGGTGAAACAGCTGTTTGAGTCACCCAGACGTGGAGTGCTGAGGTACCGACAGCTTGTCTAGCCTCCGTAAAACGCATCCGTCCCAAAAAGACACTCTTTAATGTCATGCAAAAACTATTTTGGGCGCATAATGCCTTTTAACCGCTTGATTGCTGAGTGAGGAAATTCTAGTGCAYTCATCGTTGTTCGGAGATTGGCTGGAAATTGTCGATGAAAATAGCTAGAGTGTTTCAATTGGACCAATTGCACCATTGATTTTTGTGTACCTGTGGCAAAGCGAGCACCGGTTTTGTGAAAATATTGAGTATTTACAGTTGAAGTCGGAAGTTTACATACACCTTAGCCAAATACATTTAACCTCAGTTGTTCACATTTATCCTAGTAAATTATCCTGTCCTTAAAGGTCAGTTAGGATCCACCACTATTTTAAGAATGTGGAAATGGTCAGAACAAATAGTAGAGAGAATGATGTCAATTCCCACAGGCTTTTATCTTTTTTCATCTTCCCATACCGTCATCATGGGTGTGTATAGGAGAGAGAGAGCTAATTGAGCAAATCTTAGGATGCCAGGTTGAAGTCACCAATCCACTACCAGGGCAGCTAGACATTCTACATATTTCATAATTCTTTTTTTTTTTCTTTTTTCGGACAATCGTAACCACTGACAATTCCACCAGTGGGTCAAGAGAAGTTAGCTATATAAGACCAACACTCATCGACCGCAGTTAGTAAATTTCGGTAGCAGGCGACTTGTGCCTTTAAATGTTTGTTAGAACCTGGAGGGTCAAACATTTTCGCGGTTAGCACCGACTTCCGGCGCCAATGCTCAGAGGTCCTATAACTTCGTGCTTTTGCTGTTCACCCACAAAATGTCAGTCGCGAGCCTTGGGTCGTGAAATTTTGCCCATTTCCTCCTGACGCTCGGGACATGGAGACAGACGGGCAGGTTGATATCATGGAGCCAGAACACGGATGGTAGTTGAGGGGGCGTTGTACTGAATATACCGAGTCATCGGTGTATGTTCAGGCTCGACCCATTCTCGCCCTTGATTGTTCACTCATGAGACACGGCGGTTTTTCAGTTCTACCACAATTGTCTATGGGATTGAGGTCAGGGCTTTTGATGTCCAACTCCAATAACTTGACATTGTTGTTATCCTTAAGGCCATTTTTGCCACAAATTTGGAAAGTATGCCTTGGGGGTCATTGTCCATATTTGGAAGGACCCATTTGAGAACAAAGCTTTAACTTCCTGACTGATGTCTTGATATGTTGCTTCAATACATGCACATAATTACATGCACATAATCTATTTTGTGAAGTGCACCAAGTCCCTCTACAGCAAAGCACCACCCACACACGATGCTGCCACCCCAGTGCTTCACCGTTGGATGGTGTTCTTCGGCTTGCAAGCCTCCCATTTATCTTCCTAACATAACAATGGTCAGTTCTTTTTTGTTCATCAGCCCAGAGGACATTTCTCCCAAAAAAGTACGATCTTTTGTCACCATGTTGTAGTTTGAAAAACCGAAGCATGGCTTTTTTAGGTGGTTTTGGAGCAGTGGCTTCTTCCTTGCTGAACAGCCTTTCAGGTTATGTCGAATAAGACTCGTTTTAACTCTCTGGATAATAGATACTTCTTGTACCTGCTTCCTTCAGCATCTTCACAAGGTCCTTGCTGTTGTTCAGGGATTGATTTGACTCTTTTCGCCACAAAGTACGTTCATCTCTAGGAGACAGAACGCGTCTCCTTCCTGAGCGGTCTGACGGCTGCCGTTAGTCATGGTGTTTTATACTTGCGTACTATGTTTGTACAGATGACAGGGGTACCGTCATGGCGTTTGGAAATTGCTCCAAACATGAACACAGACTTGTGGAGGTCAACAATTGGTTTTTTCTGAGGTCTTGGCTGCTTTCTTTGATTTCCCATGATGTCAAACAAAAGAGGCACTGAGTTTGAATGTAGGCCTTGAAATACACTGCTCAAAAAAAATAAAGGGAACCTAAAATAACACATCCTAAGATCTGAATGAATGAAAATATTCTTATTAAATACTTTTTTCTTTACATAGTTGGAATATGCTGACAAAAATCATAAAAAATTATCAATGTAAATCAAATTTATCAACCCATGGAGGTCTGGATTTTGGAGTCACACTCAAAATTAAAGTGGACAAACCACACTACAGGCTGATTCCAACTTTGATGTAATGTCCTTTAAAACAAGTCAAAATGAGGCTCCAGTAGTGTGTGTGGCCTCCACGTGCCCGTATGACCTCCCTACAACGCCTGGGCATGCTCCTGATGAGTGGGCGGATGGTCTCTCTGATGGATTCTCCTCCCAGAACCTGGACTAAAGCAATCCCGCCAACTCCTGACAACATCTGTGGTGGCAACGTGGCGTTGGTGGATGGAGCGAGACATGATGTCCCAGATGTGCTCAAATTGGATTCAGGTCTGGGGAACGGGCGGGCCAGTCCATAGCATAAATGCCTTCCTATTTGCAGGAACTGCTGAACACACTCCAAGCCACATGAGGTCTAGCATTGTCTTGCATTAGGAGGAACCCAGGGCCAACCGCACCAGCATATGGTCCTCACAAGGGCTCTGAGGATCTCATCTCGGTACCTAATGGCAGTCAGGCTGCATCTGGCGAGCCATGGAGGCTGTGCGGCCCCCAAAGAATGCACCCCCACCACACATGACTGACCCACCGCCAAAACCGGTCATGCTGGAGGATGTTGCAGGCAGCAGAACGTTCTCCACGGCGTCTCCAGACTCAGTCCACATGTGCTCATGTGCTCAGTGTGAACCTGCTTTCATCTGTGAAGAGCACAGGGCGCCAGTGGCGAATTTGCCAATTCTTGGTTGTCTCTGGCAATGAAACGTCCTCAACGGTGTTGGGCTGTAAGCACAACCCCCACCTGTGGACGTCGGGCCCTCATACCACCCTATGGAGTCGTTTTCTGCCGTTTGAGCAGACACATGCACATTTGTGGCCTGCTGAGGTCATTTTCAGGGCTCTGGCAGTGCTCCTCCTTGCACAAAGGCGGAGGTAGCGGTCCTGCTGCTGGTTTGTTGCCCTCCTACGGCCTCCTCCACGTCTCCTGATGTATGGCCTGCTCCTGGTAGCGCCTCCATCCTCTGGACACTACGCTGACAGACACAGCAAACCTTCTTGCCACAGCTCGCATTGATGTGCCATCCTGGATGAGCTGCACTACCTGAGCCACTTGTGTGGGTTGTAGACTCCGTCTCATGCTACCACTAGAGTGAAAGCCCGCCAGCATTCAAAAGTGACCAAAACATCAGCCAGGAAGCA
Organism: Salvelinus sp. IW2-2015; assembly: GCF_002910315.2. Taxonomy (NCBI): domain Eukaryota; kingdom Metazoa; phylum Chordata; class Actinopteri; order Salmoniformes; family Salmonidae; genus Salvelinus; species Salvelinus sp. IW2-2015. The sequence goes on from NC_036848.1 coordinate 24,074,993, forward strand.
TAACTGAGAAGTGGTCTGTGGTCACCACCTGCAAACCACTCCTTTTTGGGGGTGTCTTGCTAATGCCTATAATTTCCACCTGTTGTTCTATTCATTTGCACAACAGCATGTGAAATTTATTGTCAATCATGTTGCTTCCTAAGTGGACAGTTTGATTTCACAGAAGTGTGATTGACTTGGAGTTACATTGTGTTGTTTAAGTGTTCCCTTATTTTTTTGAGCAGTGTACATCCATCATCATCATACACCTCCAATTGACTCAAATTATGTCAATTAGCTTATCAGAAGCTTCTAAAGCCATACCATATTTTCTGGAATTTTCCAAGCTGTTTAAAGGCACAGTCAATTTAGTGTATGTAAACTTCTGACCCGGCTGGAATTGTGGTACAGTGAATTATAAGTGAAATAATCTGTCTGTAAACAATTGTTGGAAAAATTATTTGTGTCATGCACAAAGTAATGTCCTAATCGACTTGCCAAAACTATAGTTTGTTAACACGAAATTTGTGGRGTGGTTRAAAAACAAGTTTTAWTGACTCCAACCWAAGTGTATGTAAACTTCCGACTTCAACTGTMAATGCCTTAATGAAACATTTAATCAGAGATTCTCGGTTGGAGAAATATCGGATCTAAAGATATGCACAATACATTTCATATGAACCTTTCAGCTAAAATATATGTGGGGAATAATAAACTCAATCAAAAATTGTGCAACATACATTGTTTAAAAAATATATAATGTTTAATCCTAATTACAACAGCAAGGACATATGCATCGTGATTCATTGCTTAACACGTCTTTGTTTGTGTTCTCTCTGTAGTCTAGAAATGTGCAACTTCATTACTTGCGCTAGCTGTTTGAACTTGCCGGGTCACAATACAAATGATGTTTTTGCCCAAGGCAGAGGACCGGGTCACTGGGGACCAAGTGCCCAAGTTATGGAGAGCCCAGCTTATCTCTCTCTCTGAATCAACCTTACCCCCCAGCCACGAACGCTCCAGCCGGCCAAAACAAACTGCATGCTCTTACGGGAACTCAATCTCAGCAAACTGGGGGAGACATTCTTAGAGCAGTCATTCGGGTTAATCCAAGAATGAAGATCCATTTCATACATAATCACAAATCGCTGCATGCATCTACACTATGTCATGATCAAACAAGCTTTTGATGCAATTTCTCCCTGTGTTGTATTTCATGATATCTGACGACAAAACTAAACTGTGTGGCAAATGTGGACCCAATTGTACAGTTGTGTAAATAGCGTATACTAAGCCTGCGTCCCAAATGGCACCCTATTCACTATATAGTGCACTAATTTTGACCAAGGACCATAAATCAAATCAAAGTTTATTTGTCACGTGTGCCAAAAACAACAGGTGTAGACCTTAGAGTGAACTGCTGACTTACAGGCTCTAACCAATAGTGCAAAAAAGGTGTTAGGTGAACAATAGGTAAGTAAAGAAATAAAACAGAAAAAAGACAGGCTATATACAGTAGCGATGCTATATACAGACACCGGTTAGTCAGGCTGATTGAGGTAGTGTGTACATGTAGATATGGTTTAAGTGACAATGCATATATGATGAACAGAGAGTAGCAGCAGTGTAAAAGAGGGGTTGGCGGGTGGTCACACAATGCAAATAGTCCAGGTAGCATTTTATTACCTGTTCAGGAGTCTTATGGCCTGGGGGTCAAAACTGTTGAGAAGCCTTTTTGACCTAGACTTGGCACTCCGGTACCGCTTGCCATGCGGTAGTAGAGAGAACAGTCTATGACTTGGGTCTTTGACAATTTTTAGGGCCTTCCTCTGACACCGCCTGGTGGCCTGGTGTAAGGGTCCGGATGGCAGGCAAGCTTAGCCCCAGTGATGGTACTGGGCCCGTCCAACACATCCTCTGTAGTGCCTTGCCGGTCGGAGGACGAGCAATTGGCCATAGCCAGGCATGTGATGCACCAGTCTCAGGAATGCTCTCCGATGTTGCAGCTGTAAGAACCTTTTGAGGATCTCAGGAACCATGCAATCTTGTTTAGTTTCCCTGAGGGGGATAGGCGTTGTCGTGCCATCTTCACGACTGTCCTGGTGTGTTTTTTGGACCATTCTTAATTTTGTTGTTTGATGTGGACACACGAGGAGCTTGAAGCTCTCAACCTGCTCCACCTACAGCCCCGTTCGATGAGAAATGGCGGGCGGTGCTCGGTCCTCCTTTTCCTGTAGTCCCCAATCAATCTTCTATTGCTCGGGCTACGTTGAGGGATAGGTTGTTATTCTGGCACCAATGGCCAGGTCTCTAACCCCTCCCTATAGGCGTCTTCAATCGTTATATGTGATCAGGCCTACCACATGTAGTGTCTCTGC